>NC_052068.1:70118489-70430751 GCF_015852505.1 Tachyglossus aculeatus | reverse complement strand
GAGCACTGTACTAAGCGCTTGGAAAGTACAATTCGGGCAACAATTCAGCCATACCTAGAGTAACAGCCTTGTCTTAACTATTCTTCCCCAAAAGTTTAACCCCTTAATGCACATTTGCACATTAGAAAGCCATGGGTCTAACCTTATTTACGTAAGAGCTTGCAGTGTGTAATGGCTCTCCTGCACACACTGTCTAGGCATGTTGTGTTAGGGGGAATCATGATGGATCTAGAATACAGCATTGTACTGAAAGCTATGCAGGTACTGGTTTCAGTTTGCAGGGTTCTACCTTGAAATCTGTAACCCCTCGTACTGTATGGGGGGGTGATGATGATGATGATGATGATCATGGTGATAAAAATAATAATAACAGTGTATAGAACACAGGCCTGCGAGTCAGAAGGACCTGGTTCCTAATTCTAACTCTGTCACTTTTCTGCTGTGTGACTTTGGGGAAATCACTTAGCTTCTCTGACCCTCAGTTACATCATCTGTAAAATGGGGATTAAGGCTATGAACCCAAGGCGGGACAGGGACTGTGTCCAACCTTGCGTCTACCACAGTGTCTAGCATCATACCTGGCATATAATAAGTACTTGACAAATACCATTAAAAAATACAAAAAAAAAATACTGGTATTTGCTGAACGCTTACTGTGTGCGAGGCACTGTACTACATTCTGGGGTAGATGTAAGAAAATCAGACATAGCTCCGGTCCCGCATAGGGCTCAGAGTTTAAAGTGGGAGGGAGAACAGGTTTCCCCATTTGGTAGATGAGGTAACTGAGGCACAGACTAGTTAAGTGACTTCCCCATGGTCACACTGCTGGCACATGGCAGAGCTGGGAATAGAACCCAGGTCCCCTGACTACCAGCCTGTACTCTAGGCCACGTGGCTATTGTGCAATAAGAATGTGTACTTGGGTTTAAAATGAGGGCTGTGAGTCCGAAGTTAAACTCACCTTCCCTCCTACACCTGTCTTTTCTCCTAACTTGCCCATCTCCTTTGGCGATACCCCATCAACTCCTTGACCCAATCGAGCAAACTTGGCATCACTCTCCATTCCTTACTGCCAATGCCACTCTCACATCCAATCTGTTGCCCAAATCTGTCGATATTTCCTCAAAAGCATTTCACAGATCTGCTCCTTCTTCTCCATCCCCAGAGTCGCTACCTTTAGCTCAACCTCCACCATTTGTCTGCCGGGAAAGCTTGGGCAAGTCACTTCACTTCTCTGTGCCTCATTTACCTCATCTGTAAAATGGGGATTGAGACTGTAAACCCCATGTGGGACAAGGACTGTGTCCAACCTGATTTGTTTGTATCTACTCCATCTCTTAGTACACTGCCTGGCACATAGTAAGCGCTTAACAAATACCACAATGACTATTATTATTAAGCACCCCTCTTCTCACAATTGGACTATTGCATTGACACTCTCATTGGATTACCTATCTCCCGACATTCCTCCCATCCATACATCTCGTTGCTGCTTGGGTCATCTTGCAATATCACTCCGCATATGCCTTCTCTCTCCTCAAAGTCCTCCAACAGTAGTCCATCTCATTCTCATTGCCTTTAAGGCTGTCCAGCAGCTTTCTTTTTTTCTGGTATGAGTCAAGCACTGTTAGGGTCAATACAAATCAATAATGTCAGACAGTCCCCATCCGATGTGGGGGTCACCGTCTAAGTAGGAGGGGGAATGGGGAATGGATCCTCATTTTACAGTTGAAGAAACTGAGGCACAGAGAATTCAAGTGACTTGCCCAATATCAAACAGCAGGCAAGTGGCATAGCCAGGAGTCCTCCCACTCCCAGGCCTGTGCTCTTTCCACTAGGCCTTGCTGCTTTCCTCTCTTCCCCTTACGTAACAGCTCTCTTCATCACCTACTCTTCTGCTTTCACTTTTCAGTCCTTCCTAGCTCACATCTCAGCTGTACCCTCCTTCTCTTTATCTACCTCCAAACCTTCACTCACATTGTCCCCAGGGCTCAGGACTCCTTCCAAATGTCTCCCAAACTTCAAACCCTCCCCATCTTCAAGTCCTCCTAAAATTCCACTCACTCCAACAAGCTTTCCCCCACTGATTATCAGTACTTAGATTCTAATCAACCTCCCAGAGCCCTCTTGCTCTTACTCCTTCTTATATTTGCATACATCGTCCATCTTTATGTATATTTATGTATTCAATTTTCCTTTGTCTGCCCCTACAGTGAGAAAGTAAGCTCCTTGTGGTTAGGGAATGCCTTTTGGGCTTCGGTTATGTCTTCCAAGGACTGACTTAGCTCAGTTCACTGAGCACAGTAGGTCAATAAATTCCATGACTGCTACCATCCTAAACTATGTAGTTGAACCCCTTGGGTGATATTTGACCTTAATTTGAATTATTTGCAGCAGTGGACTGGCTCTGCCCCAAACTTTGCAACCAATGGCACGGACATTTTCTTCGGGATTCCTTCATTCCTTCATTCAATCAAATTTACTGAGCATTTACTTTGTGTAGAGACTGAACTAAGCTCTTGGAAGAATACAATACTACAATAAACACTTTCCCTGCCCGCAATAAGCTTGCAGTCTAGAGGTGGGGGAGACAGACATTAATATCAGAAAATGAATTACAGATATGAACTTAATTGCTGTGGGGCTGGGAAGGGGTAAGAACAGAGGCATCTAGACAAAGCAGTGATACCCACTATTACCAGTTAAGGAGGGAAAATCTGCTAGAATTGCTGTTCACCTTATTTAACAAGAACTACCATCTTAAATTCCTTCTGGCCAAGTGGGCAAGTTGCAGAAACATTCAGGGAAATATAACTAAACGTGATGAATGGGCATTGTTCACATCGTTCCCTCTGGTCTTTAAGTTCCTTGTGGGCATGGAATGTGTCTACCAACTCTGTTTTACTGTGCTCTCCCAAGCACTTAGTACACTGCTCTGCACACAGTAAGTGCCTAATAAACACAATTGTTTGATTTTTATGACTCCCCACATCCAGAACCATCAACTCCATAATACTGTTTCTCAAATTGTTATTCTTCCCTACCCCCAAATTTGCATTTCTGTGTATATTAATTGGATCAAAGGTTATTGAAAATGAGCAGAAAATAGGCATGAGGCATGCATAAGTCCCTAAAAGCTTGAAGAAAGAGGGTGGGAGGGAACTACTTCAGAAATAGTAGGTACCATTCTAATCTAGAGCTAGTACTGTCCTTTTCAAATATAACAGAGAAACAATTAATAAAGGAACCCATTAAGGCCTGATTATTGCTGCTAAAAAGGGAGGTTGAATTTCAGTCCTTTGAAGTAACTGAGAATGATTCAGGCCTCATTACAGAGATATAATCTACATTCATACATTTATGTTAGTGATTCAAATCTATTGGGAGAGATTGAATTCCGTTAAATAGTGCATCTTTCCTGTGGAACTTTTCTCAGGCTTTCTCAGACTAACCTAAGAGGTGACCGAACAATGCAGAGTAGTGGGGTATTTAGGGATTCAACTGTGCTATAAAAGAAAGGCTATACAGAAAGGAGAAAAAAAAGAAGGAGATATGATCTAAAAAGCTATGTCAGCTTTTCACAGGGGCCCTAGTTTGTAAATGTCCTCCCTGTCATCACACCGTATAGGAAAGAGCCTATAAGATGGTGATATTTTTAAATACGGCACAAAGTATTGCACCTGCCTGCCTACAATTTTGGCCTTGAAGTTCCGATGATGCTGGTTTCATTTCGGAGGCAAATGAAATGAAGCTTCCTAGGAGATCTAAACAGGCTCTTTTACGGGAACGGAGAGCCCAACTGCGTGTGTGGCTGACTTAGGAAGAGTTTCCAAACAAATTACTCTGAATCTTCATCAATATTTTTGGTTCCCAGTGCAGAGAAACCCCAGAATAATAACTTCCTGTGTTTTGTAACATGTGACAGCACAACTGGTATTTGATGGTTCCATCAAACATGAAATGTTTTAAAACATGGACTTTTAATTAGTTGTCAATTCAGACATTTGGATTCGGTGGAGCTTCTGGGCTGAAACCCAAGTTCCACAAAATCTCTACTTTCCGTTTCAGGCATCTGTCAGCCCAGGTACAAAACGGAGAATTGGAAGATGGAAATTAGTAGCACGGACCATTTTGAAGTTGTCAGGTTTTAATTATGGAGCAGTGCTTGGTTGACATATGCTCCTTTTATTTCCTTCATTTTCCAGTTAACAGCTACAAAAACCAAGCTTAATCACATTAAGTTCAAAAATCTTTTGTGGCACTGACCAGCCTGATGAAATCTGAAGAATAAATATTCCAGAGGACCATAAACAATGCAATTAAAAATATTGATTCAAAAATTAAGCTGTTTAATTTCAAGTCCTTCCGATGCCAGCCCCAAATTTGAGAGGATAAATCGAAAGCTATTTTTTTTAGGTTAAACGTACAACCGAAATGGGTGGGTGGGGGGGGGGGGGTCTAATTTCCTTTCATTCAGTTGCTAATATGATTTAGAACCCAACTATGGACCGGATTTAGAATATCCTTACATATTTTCAACTCTTCCTAATGAATATTAATTCCAAATGTCTAGTCTGATGACTCAAGTTTCTTGCTAATGTTCAAATCCATCTTGATCATTTCCTGGAAAAATCTACCCAGAGCGAAAGAAAAAAAAATCAATTTCTAGGACACAAGATTTACCTCTGTGAGCACTAATTTATTGTTTCCCGTGCTTACTGCCTCCGTGCCGATGGTCATAAGTCGTCCTGCCCAGTGTCAGTGGTTGAGTGAGAGTTAACATTAAGCTGCTTTTCAGCACTTTTTGTGAGTCTTGGAGAAGGTGCCTCGGCCCTGCCCTTTCCTCCTCCATAGCATCACGAACCAACTGCGATAAATCGTAGCTCGGAGTGTCACCTAGGTGGTGGCTGGTTCTTAGCAGGACCAGCTGGAGGCCCGTGGCTTTCCTGGGGTGCCAGAAAACCTGCAAGGAGGTGATGAAGGAGAGACCTAAGCCTGGGTGGTGGGTAGTTGGCAAGGAAAGGGGGAGACACCTTTTTTTGGAGTGACATAGAGTGGAGTGTATGCAAGTCCAGGTTGGGAATAGGCCTGGGGTATTGAAGTTGTTGGGGGGCTGGGGGAGGAATGGTCGCTTCGATATTAGAACGAGAGATGGAAAAACCCCACCTCTTTATGGCAAAGCGCAAGGGAAATTACGCAGAAAACAGACAGAGGGGCTTTGGGGCGGATTTTATGGTGAAATTTGTGCAATCCTAATAAAGCCCCGTTCGCTTTGAAGTGCACGCGTGATTCAGTAAATGACTCATGTTAGCAATCAGAAATTGGTCATTCGGGTCCCTGATGTCACCCGAGCCAACGGGGCGACTTTCAGGGTGATGATAAATCTTCCCCGGTTTAAAAGGCAGCGCGGGTTTAAAGTGTGAATTTTTTCATTTCAGCAACGGAAAGGAGAAATCAATGTTTCATTAGCGGAGAGGGCCTCCGTGGAAGCTGGCCCACAGAAGTAAAGGGAGCTAATTATGTCCTCCCTTTCCGTGCTCGCTTTGACCATCAGATAATCCGCGTGGGAGTGGTTGTCTTCAACAGTGTATCCTCCCCCACGCCCTCCGCCTTCTCCTCTCTCCTCCTTCTCCCTCTTCTTCCTCTTTCTCCTTTCTCCTCCTCCTCCTGCTCTCCTCGCTCTTCCTCCCCTCCTCCTCTTGCTCTTCCTCCCCTTCTCCTCCCCCTCCTCCTTCTCCCTCCTCTTTTCTCCTCTTCATCCCCTTGCTCTTCCCCCCCTTCTCCTCCTTCTCGTCCTGGCAAAGCTGGGGGAACGGTCCACAGAGCCAGAGGCTCCAGGCGGCCGTCGAGCATTTCCCTGTCAAAATCCCTGGTGGAGGAGGGGCTCCTTAGAGGGGAGTGTCCTGGGCCGGGACCCAGCCCCCGAATCGCTGGAGCATGAGGCTCCGAGCCGGGCTGGAGGTTGGCACTCCGAGGAAAGCGCTCCAGGGGTAATGAGCGAGGACGGGGCTCGCCCCCGGCCCCCACGCCCGCCGCAGCGGGCCAGGCGAGAAGTGGAGGGAGCCTTCACCTGCCTACTCCCCCCGAAGCCCCTCGGCTCTCCCCGTCCTCGTCTCCCCCTCTGCCCCCACACCCGTCTCTCTCCTTATCTCCCTCTCCCGGTCTCTCCCGTCCTCCCCCTCCCCGCCGGGACTCTGGCCCCTGATCTCTCCCCTCTGGTCTCTCCCTCCTGAACTCCCCTTCCTGGTCTCTCCCTCCTGGTGTCCCCCTCCTGATTCCCCCCTCCTGATTCCCCCCCCCCCCCCCAGGTCTCTCCCTCCGGACCTCCCCGTCCCAGTCTCTCCTTTCTCCTCCCCCGCCCCTCCGGGTCTCTGCTCCCTGGTTTCGCCTCTCTGGTTTCTCCCTCCTGCTCTCTCCCTCCCGGTCTCTCTCTCCCGGTGTCCCCCTCCAGGTCTCTCTCTCTCCTGGTATCCCCCTCCTGGTCTCCCCCTTCTGTTTTCTCCCTCCTGCTCTCTCCCTCCCGGTCTCTCTCTCCCGGTGTCCCCCTCCAGGTCTCTCTCTCTCCCCTGATCTCTCTCTCCTGGTATCCCCCTCCTGACCTCTCCCTCCTGGTGTCCCCCTCCAGGTCTCCCTCTCTCTCCTGATCTCTCTCTCCTGGTATCCCCCTCCTGACCTCTCCCTCCCGATCTCCCCCTTCTAGTCTCTCCCTTCTGGTCTGTCCCTCCTGGTCTCCCGCTCCCTGTCTCTCTCTCCTGGTGTCCTCCTCCTGGTTGTGCCCCTCGTGGTGTCCCCCTCCCGATCCCGGTCTCCCCCTTCTGTTTTCTCCCTCCTGCTCTCTCCCTCCCGGTCTCTCTCTCCCGGTGTCCCCCTCCAGGTCTCTCTCTCTCCTGATCTCTCCCTCCTGGTACCCCCCCTCCTGACCTCTCCCTCCTGGTACCCCCCTCCTGACCTCTCCCTCCTGGTGCCCCCCTCCTGACCTCTCCCTCCCGGTTTCCCCCTCCCGATCCCCCCCTTCTAGTCTCTCCCTCCCGGTCTCCCGCTCCGTGTCTCTCCCTCCTCCTGGTGTGTGTGCCCCTCGGGGTCTCCCCCTCCCCGTCTCTCCTCCTCCTGGTGTGTGTGCCCCCCGTGGTGTCCCTCTCCCTGCCGGTCTCTCCCCGTCCCCGTCTCTCCCCCTCTCCCGGTGTGCCCCTCGCGGTGTCCCCCCCCGCCCCCGTCCCTCTCTCCTCCCCTAGCCTCTCCCTCCCCGTCTCCCCCCCCCCCCCGCGCCTTCTCCGTCCCTCCCCGCCCCGTCCCCTCCCTCCTCCCTCCCAAGCGGAGGGTTTCAGATGTCCCAACCCGGCTTGACCCCCTCTCCCCGCCTCCCCCCACCCTCGCAAATAAGGTCTGACCCTGGGAGGCTAAACCCCACCTCTACCCCGTAATCCCTGACACTGAGCCTGCAGCCTCCAACCTGTCGGGCGGCGGCGGGCGGGAGCTCCGGCGGCCAGAGCAGAGCCCCCCACCGCCCCCCACCTCCCATCCCGGACGGCATCTGATCCTCTCCGGACCCTCGAAGAAAAGACCCCCGACCCCACCGGAGCCCTTCATCCGAGCATCCCCGGGCCCCCGGCGTCCTCTGGCCCGAGGGGGGCTCTTGGGCTGGGGGTGGGCGGCCCAGGACGGACACCCCCCCACCCCCGCCCTCCTCCTCCTCCTCCCCCTCCTCCTCTTCCTCCTCCCCTGCCCACCCACCCCGAGCGAGCCGGCCTCTTTGTTCCGTCCGCTGCCACCCGGGTGGAAGAGCCCGGGAGGAGCGCGGTGACCGGGGGCTCGGACTAGCCGGTGGCGGGCGGGAGGGAGGGTCCTCGCCCGCCCTCCCCGGCCGGCCCGCAGGATTAGAACCCGGAGCCGACGGGCGGACGGCCGCGCCAACGGGCGCCCGTGCCGGGGGAGGTGGCGGCCCGGAGTTATGGATGCTGGCGCCCCGAGGCGCGGGGCCCGGGCCGGGCGGGGGGCGGGCAGGACCGGCCGCCGCCCCCGGGGCCGCCGGCTGCCCTCCGCCCGCCCCCCCGCCCGGCCCGGGCCTCCCGGCGGGGTCCGGCCGCTGACCCCCTGCCCCGCGGGCCCCGCACTCCCGGGACCATGGGGGCGTGGACCCTGACACGGGGGGCCCCCGCCGCCCCCGCCCACCACCACCAGCACCTGCCCAGCTCCCCCCGCACTCCGGGGACCATGGGGGCATGGACCCTGGCACGGGGGGCCGCCGCCCACCCCCTGCCCCGCCGCTGCTGCTGCTGCATCCTGCTGCTCTTCCTGGTGTCGTCCGTGCCCGTTACCTGCCACCACCTGGACCCGGGCATGCTGCCCCCGGAGGCCTCCAACTCCTCCTCCTTTCCCTCCTCCTCCTCCTCCTCCTCCTCCTCCTCCTCCTCCTCCTCCTCGTCGTCGTCTCCGTCCAGCGCGGGCAGACACGTGCGGAGCTACAATCACCTCCAAGGAGACGTGCGCTGGAGGAAGCTCTTCTCCTACACCAAGTACTTTCTCAAGATCGAGCAGAACGGGAAGGTCGGCGGGACCAAAAAGGACAACTGTCCCTACAGTAAGTGACGCCTCCGCCCGCCCCCCCTCCCCGGGACGGATCCCGGCTCTCCCCCTAGGCCCTCCGCCAATTTGGGGTTTTCTGGTTTCTTTCCTCCTCCCAGCCGGGGACCGAGGGGAGGGGTGGGAGGAGAGGACCCGGGGGGCGTCGAGGACGCTCCCTCGGGGGATGCGTCGTACTGAGCGCACCCGTCTGCCAGCGAGCGGCCGTCCCCGCCTTTCCTCGGGAAGCCAGCGGGGAAAGAGGAGGGAGGGAGAGATAGGGAGAGGGAGAGAGAGAATAGAGGGGATAGAGAGAGGGAGAGATAATGAAAATAGAGGGGATAGAGAGATAGAATGAGAAATAGAATGAAAGAGAGAGAGAGAATAGAGGGGAGAGAGGGAGAGGTAATAAGAATGAAAATGGAGGGGATAGAGAGATAGAATGAGAAACGGAATGAAAGAGAGAGAGAATAGAAGGGAGGGAGAGAAGGAGAGATAGTGAGAGAGAGAGAAAATAGAGGGGACAGAGAGATGGAATGAGAAATAGAATGAAAGAGAGGGAGAGAGAGAATAGAGGGGATAGAGAGAGGGAGAGATAATGAAAATAGAGGGGATAGAGAGATAGAATGAGAAATAGAATGAAAGAGAGAGAGAGAATAGAGGGGAGAGAGGGAGAGGTAATAAGAATGAAAATAGAGGGGATAGAGAGATAGAATGAGAAACGGAATGAAAGAGAGAGAGAATAGAAGGGAGGGAGAGAAGGAGAGATAGTGAGAGAGAGAGAAAATAGAGGGGACAGAGAGATGGAATGAGAAATAGAATGAAAGAGAGAATAGAGAGAGAATAGAGGGGATAGAGAGAGGGAGAGATAATGAAAATAGAGGGGATAGAGAGATAGAATGAGAAATAGAATGAAAGAGAGAGAGAGAATAGAGGGGAGAGAGGGAGAGGTAATAAGAATGAAAATAGAGGGGATAGAGAGATAGAATGAGAAACGGAATGAAAGAGAGAGAGAATAGAAGGGAGGGAGAGAAGGAGAGATAGTGAGAGAGAGAGAAAATAGAGGGGACAGAGAGATGGAATGAGAAATAGAATGAAAGAGAGAATAGAGAGAGAAAAAAGGGGGATAGAAAGAGAGAGAGAATGACAGAGAGAGAAAATAGGGGGAGAGAGAATGAGAGAGCTAGAATGACAGAGAGAAAATAGGGGGAGAGAGAATCAGAGAGAGAAAATAGGGGGAGAGAGAATGAGAGAGATAGAATGACAGAGAGAAAATAGGGGGAGAGAGAATGAGAGAGACAGAATGACAGAGAGAAAATAGGGGGAGAGAGAATGAGAGAGAGAAAATAGGGGGAGAGAGAATGAGAGAGATAGAATGACAGAGAGAAAATAGGGGGAGAGAGACTGAGAGAGACAGAATGGGAGAGAGAATGAGAGATAGAATGACAGAGAGAAAATAGGGGGAGAGAGAATGAGAGAGAGAAAATAGGGGGAGAGAGAATGAGAGAGATAGAATGACAGAGAGAAAATAGGGGGAGAGAGAATGAGAGAGAGAAAATAGGGGGAGAGAGAATGAGAGAGAATCACAGAGAGAAAATAGGGGGAGAGAGAATGACAGAGAGAGAATAGAGGGGAGGGAGAGAGGAAAAACGGGGATAGAGAGAGAAAGAAAATAGAGGGGAGAGAGAATGAGAGAGGTAGAATGAGAGAGAGAATAGAGGGGAAAGAGAGAGATAATGAGAGAGAGCGAACAGAGGGGATAGAGACACACACAGAGAGAGTTCCCTTTTCAGCTGTTATCTGCTCTCTCTTCCTCCCTAACCCTAATCTCTGCCCACCCCCACCCCAGCCCTTCTCCCGGTGCGAAACGGATCGAGTAAACGTGCCGTGTCGAAGGCAAAATACTACTTTAAAAGTTTGAAGCCGTCAACCCAATCTGAAAATAATTTCCCGCTGTCAGTGCTAGTGGTTTTACGGGAACTTTATTTGAGGGAGAAGTAAGCCGATTCTCCCACCGGCCGCCCCCCTCCCACCTCTCAATACGAGTGAAGCACATTTTTCTGGTTTTGATTTTGGGGTTTTTTTTTTTTTTTTTTTGGTCCCTCAAGTTTGTTTGAGTGATCGCAGTCCATGAAGTTAACTTTTAAGGCACCACCGCTGCTATTTGTCTTCTGCCTGCCTCCTTTCTGGTAATATGATGCTCATGTCTGCATTGTCAATAGCATATGTGCTGCTTTGTGGGGTCCTGTTGTAGTCTTTTCTTCTGAAAGCTCTCATATTGCACCACTCTCCTTCTCCAGTACTGTACACATCTGGGGCTGTATTCACACAGACCTCACACACATCTCATTGTCATTTCTTAAGTTTTCAAAGTAAAAGTCGTAAGAGTTTCCACGGTTTTAGTTTATCCAAACGACTGAACTGTTCTCTTCAATACAAATTGTGCTGTTTATGTCACTGCATGTTTTGTTTTCCTTTTTTTCAAGGGGAGAGGGGTCTGTGAGCTTTTTCTTTTTTCAGGCACTGTGGATATGACACATTATTCACTCTTCTTCCTTGCCACTCAAGTGGTGGGACACAGAAGTTCTTTTTAAGTACTGTAATTCTGTGTACAGTTCACTGAATACAACACACACTAAATCTAAACATTTGTATTGGCTACCTGTTTTTCCTCTTTAATTCTAAAGTGCGAGTTATCCTCTTTTTGATGACTACAAGAATGCCCAGGGATATTTCACCAACTAAACGGCTAAGGTAGCTAGAGGTGGCAACTTGCCACAGTAAGTATCAGGTACCATTAAAATTGGGCTTGGCAGATAGTTTGATGTAAAAATGAAATTCTTTTAAAAAAATTCATTAGAATATAGTTGAGAGGCTATGTTTCTTTTTATTCCTCTACCTCCTCTGTTGTTTCCAGTTGTCAAGACTATCATTTAGTTTTCATGATTTGCATGATGTTTCTACTATAATTTTGTAGTTTCAGCCCTTTATAACAGTAGAAGCATCACAAGAGATTTCATTTTCCACAAGAGCCTTTTGTCTGACTCAGAGTGATCTCAGATTATGTCATAACAAGGTGAAGTCTTCTGTGTGGGGAATCATTTCTCAACAGACTCCATTAGATGCTGTTTATACTATCGACCGAAATTTTAATTTTTAACAACAATATCATAGTCTTGTCCATTTAAGGATATGAAAAAATACTAACTGAAAATTGAGCAGGGCACTAGGAGCAGTCCCACGCACATTGTTTTTCTTTTAGTTTGTCAACAATGAGTAGAGGACTTGGTAAAATTTGTACAGTGTTTATATTTAACAGAACTATCATCTCCAAACCACATGATACATAAAGTGAAAGGTTCAATTGTGCCATCGATATATTTTTGAAGATGTCCTTATGATCTGATGCCACATGAATATAGCTTGGTTTCTGTAATCGTTTAGGATTCAGCTATGCATTTTTAGAAGTTAACCACTCAAAGTATTAGAATGGTTCATTTATATCTACGTGGTCATATCTGGGGGTGTGTGCATAATGTCCGCCTGAGGAAAAGAATATCTTTGATGATAATAAACAGGGGGTAGATAAATTAGCATACTAATCAAAGGTTGGTAATATGCGTCGCTTAGGGTAACGACATATACATGAAGTTGTCAACAGATCAGTGAGTGGAAAATGGTTTTATGTGGTCATTTAATCTTACCGTGCTCTTGTTGTACAAATGAAAATTTCTTTTTGAATGGGTAAGGGGGCATTAAATTATAACAGTCTTACAATTTTGTTATTTCCAAGAACATCTGGATCCAAACACGGCAAGTGAAAAGTAGAGGTTGCAAGACTGATCATTTCATATGTGGCTGTTTAATCAGAACACTGCCATAATTTCCAGATGGACTGCGTCAGCTGAAGTGCCAGGTATCCTCAAGATACTGTCTAAAGGTTGTTTAACTTCATATGAACAAACCTGCCTGCCTACAAGAGAGCCAGCCGGCTAGCCCACCAAATGGTAGCCTGTTAAATATTAGGGTGTCTAACCTCTGAAGAAGGATCCGCTCCTTATCCCAAACCACATTTCAGTAACATTTTCTTAAACAAGTAATTAATTATCCTCCATACTCAGGCTGACTTTTGAGATTTGTTTATTTGAAGATTAATTTTCTTCGTTACTTTTGACCCCGGTGATATTATTGCTAGAAGCCAGATATATAGTAAAAGCTTATCTAAAAGGTTACGGGACTGTGATATGCTGAGTAATTAAACACTGTATTCATGGCTCCTTGCCTGTAATATGCTCTCTAACAGAAGAGAGGGGGACAGTCAGCAAAAGCATTATTTTCTTTTTTTTTTTTTGTTTAGTTTCCAAGTGCAAAGAAGGGTAAAAAACACCATAATAGTTCTGAATGTAGGGTATATGTTGACGTAAAGAAAGACTCTGGGGGAAAATGTTGTCCAAGTTCAGGCTAAATACACTAATTTGTAACCTTCATTTTCTATACCTATAGGATAACAGGAGTGGAGATGATATATGTCTCTCTTGTCAGAAGTCTGGGAAAGCTTGCATAATTTAGAGTAGCTGTAGTGTATCTGTCACTAGATATGTGCAGGATAGTTTAGGTTTTGCTTTATCATTCCTTACATCTAGAGCTTTGCCCTTGAAATACTACCACTTAGCTCTAGTACTCGCCTCAGAGAAAACCTGGTTACAGCTGCTGAGTCCTCTTGCCACCATGCCTGATAGGTTTGTTTCTCAAAGCAAGTAAGACAGTTGCAGGATCCTCTTGTGACTTAACATTTATAGAAAGAAAGTCCTAGCTAATGGCAAATATATCCCTAAAATCCTACCCTTGGCACAGCTAAGGAACACTTGAACTTTCCAAGCATGTGAAAACGCAAATTCCGCAGGGGCTAGATATAGAGCTTATATGGCTGGGAGGGAAAGTTAGTATTTGTCTTATGGGAGTGATTCTATAAACACCTGACTACAAAAGTAACTGCCCAGAACCCCTACTTTCTGTGAATTAGGAAGGTTCTCCTCAGCATGCCATTGGTGCTGCAGTAGAACACTGGAAGAAACCAACTCATCCTCCAGTTTTGGAGAAAACGTTTACTTTAGTAGGGAGGTATGATGGGCTTCATTCCCCCCT
Organism: Tachyglossus aculeatus; assembly: GCF_015852505.1. Lineage (NCBI taxonomy): Eukaryota > Metazoa > Chordata > Mammalia > Monotremata > Tachyglossidae > Tachyglossus > Tachyglossus aculeatus. The sequence goes on along the minus strand of NC_052068.1, from coordinate 70,417,047 downwards.
CTCCCTCCGCTCCCCCCACCCCCACTATTTTCACAAGGCAAAGAACTTCAAGTATAATGGGGGCTTGGAGGAAACATGACAGTAATGATGATGTGTGAGGATTTACCAATCAATCAATCAATCCATCTATCCCATTTCTCAAGTGCTTAGAACTATACTAAGCGCTTGGGAGAGTACAACACAGGAGAATTGGTTGGCACATTACCTGCCCACAACGGGTTTACAGTATAAGGACTACCCCCCTCTGCCCTCTGCCTTCCCACAAGATCTGAAGTTTGTCTGTGCTTCAAAAGTAAGGGAGAATCGAGCTTAGAAACAAACATTCTTCTGAAAAGCGTTTCTCATTTTTTGATGGCGTGGTTCTGAGAGAGTTTGTCAAAGAATGCCCCAGCGATATATAAGCACATCAATCTTACTCTGTTAAGAGTCATTAGGAAAACATGGCTATTTAAGAAAAATCCACTAATTTCATTGTCTATAGTAATTGTTTACAGCTGACAACCCAATATTTAATTGTTCCCAGGCATAATAAAATCATTTGACTTGACTGTGACTACTAGTGTGGAATCAGAATAAGAGAACAGAACACTGGCTCAGTATGCATTTTCTCTATAAGGCTGTGCCAAGACATGGGATAAAGCAAGTTTTTAACTCTTTCAGGCTGAGGTTACAAATCAAACAATACCCCCGCTCCCCCTAGTTGGTTATTATTTTTTTTCTAGGAACAAATGTGCTTGCCTTTTTTTCTTTTTCATCCAGACAAAAGCTTACCATTTTACTAAGAAAACACTATTAAGGAAAATTGGAAAATCCTACATGGGCTCCAAGCAAATATTCTTTCTTTTTTTAAAGAGAAGCTATTTATTTTAATGGTTTTACCTTGGATTTCATTTAAGGCCTAGTAGTTTCTAGAGTTCAGTTACATAATTTATAACCATCAGTACCAAATATGAGCACTGAGGATTTATGAAGGTGGAAGGTATGGTATTATTTAATGTCTTCATGACACTGTCCTGTTACCTTCACTGCATTCCCTCTGTGTGGACCCTCCACATTGATAGCTTTATCATAAATCCATAAAAAATGTACAATTGGGAAGAGTCTTCTCTTCCTAAGCCTGATTTATAGCCACTCACTATAAGATGCCCAGGAACCCAGTTGTGGGGATCAACATTGCTGAGAGAAGAACAGGTCAGAAAAAGCATGAGAATTCTTAAGCTAGTCATCTAGTTCTCAGTTCTATCACCACAAGGGAATACATCTGTGATTTAAAATCATATGTTTAAAAATGATCACGGCTGCCAAGGTTCAAGGGACTTGAATGTATACGCACTTTAATATACTCAAGGAAAAAAATTTCTTTTTGTACCTTCTTTCTTTTCGGGCTTTCCCTTCCCAAATAGTAATCAGGGGTCAGAAAATCTGGATAGTAAAGACTTCCCAATTCATAGGCATTACTGTTTTAAAATCCGTCTGATAAAGCCTAATTGAAAATATTCAACACCTATATGAAGAAAAATAAGACCTCCTCTTTTAAGTCATCTGGTTTGAGGGAATTTGTCAAAGAATGCCCGTAAAGTTGATACCCTGCTTATGGATAGCTTCATTTGTTCTTGAGCCTTATGTCATGGAAAATAATTTGGGTACTTTTTTCATTGTTTTTAGCTCTGAAATGTGTCAACATTAGTGGATGATGTTCATGAAATAGAATTGATATAATAATGGTATTTATGAAGTGTTCATTATGTACCAGGTATTATGCTGCTAAGTACTGAGGTACTGAGTAAAAGATAGAAAAGTCAAAGTGATAAACATAGTTCTCTCCAATATATTATAAATTATTTTGCTCCTTGACAGAAGAACCATGAATTCAGATCAGATACACCCTGGAGCCTTATTTTCTATGTTTTGGAACTTGTTCTAAAATGACCTTTCAAAGGCAACAAGTACCTTGGATCGTCCTTACTCTGACAAAAATCCTCATTTTAGACAAAAGGATCTTCTGAATAAGTGTGTTTTACTTTTGAAAGATTCAGATGCTTTCATTCAATGTGATTTCTTTTATTACTCTTTGAGGGCAAAGATCGAGTCTAGCAACTCTATTGTATTGTACTCTCCCGAGTGCTTAGAACAGTGCTCTGTACACGTTAAGCACTCAATAAATACTGATGATTGATTGATTCAGTACACTAGGATAATATCTTTTCATAGTTGTGGTTGCTTTGCTTGCTATTATCCATCAGGTAGCATAGACCGATACTGCATAGCCAAAGAAAGAAGACATTATGGGTAGGAATGTAATCTAGTACTCAGGAAGCCATCAGTGTCTATAAACCACTAAATTCATCACAAAGGAAAATGATCGGCTTTAAAAAATCAGTTTAAAATTAAGTCTTTAATTTGTACAGGTTTTACACAAATAGAAAGTTTCAAGATAGCTAAATGGGAGCCAGGTCTCAACTAAATAATGTCTTTAAAGACTCCCTTGCTTTAAATTGGGTCACTTGTGTTCCTTCTTTGAACACAATCTTCTAATTGGAACAATAAATCAGAGAAGACACTCAGAGTAGATTCCCATGTAAGGTGGACCACTGGGCAGTGCCGTTTTACTGCTACTAACACGTGCATCCAATTACTGCTTGATAGATTCATAGTGTGGGCAGTAAAGCATTGCCGTATTTTATAGTTAACCTAATAATTCTTCAGTCCAAATCTGTCCATTTATCTGGGTATAATCTGTCACTATGTGTGTTTATAGCCCTAAGGAGGAATTTTCACACAATTGGACATGCTTCAGCAAAATGAATGATGAAATTAAAAAAAAAGAACCAGTCCTCTATTTTTCATGAGACGAATGGCAAAATAGTTGTCAAGTTAGAGTACACTCAACCGCAAACAGATTCAAGTCACTAGTGTCTTCTAAGACCATCAAGTTTGTCTTGCAAGAACTACTTTACTCCAAGATTGAAAATGTAATTTAGTCATTTTAAACACCTGTTGAGCCCACGCCTATCTCCTACACAGGGAAAGATTAGGTTCTATGCAAATCCTAACAGAGACTATGTTCTTCAGGAAGGTGTACCTTCCCCTCTCCCTGTCTCCACCTCCCTCCCTCCTGCACACAGCTGTCACATGACATTCTTGAACAGGGCATGCTATGGAAAGTCAAGGCTCTTGTGAAGGCTCACAGGAAGGTTTAAAATTAAATCTTCGCAACCCACCTTCTACAACAAAGCATCTGGGGATGGGAAATTACTTAGCTTCCAGGCTTCTGGAAGTTGTTCTTTCCATTTGTAAAGGTTTCAGAAGATGGCAAATCACAAATTCCATCAATAGCTTGCTAGTGTTACACTATATAGGATGTTCTGGTGAATAATGAGAGTATTTTTCTGGTTGTAACTTAAGTCCATGTTTTCTCATTCTGCCTTATATACGTTCTCTATCTTCCTGGGATTCATTATTCTAAGATTTGTATCATTGTCATCATTATCAATTACTTTATTTCCTTAGCACTTATTTTGTCCTGAACACTGTATTAATGTTGGGTTAGATACAAGATAAACAATTAAGATGTTGAAATTCAAATCTAGGGTAATTAATACCGTATCTGAACATCTAAATCTGAGAGTTACTGATGTAAACCTTATACTACCACTTTTACAGTTTGTGTCTTTTAACGATAGTGTTTTAGCATATCTGAGACTATAACCTCCCAATTTTTAAGAAGCAGAATTAAAATAGCTTATGTAGGAAATGGTAGTTAGCGCATTGGTATTATATTTTGGTAACAATTTAGGATTTAAATTCTTCATTATTCTCACTATTTTTACTATCCTTGAGAGTAAACAGGCAAATATCCCTATTCTAGGCACTGCAGAATGCATTTAAAAGGTTCCTAAACCAAGGAATTTCAATCCATCTACAGACAAACCTGATCTATGAGATTAGATAAATATGAGAAAATCCATTACCTATGGTAGTCAAAATAGGTGAACTTCTTGAGTAAAGTTGTTTTAGCAGAAGACAATGTAAGCACTTGCCTCATAGAAAAATCTACTGGGAAGGTGGCTATAGGTGAAAGAGGAGGGACGGCAACATGACAAGGAAGTCAGAAATAGAAGAGAGGTGGAAGAAATCTCAAAAATTCTCAAAAATCTCCAGTGGCTACCAATCAACCTAAGCATCAGGCAGAAACTCCTCACCCTTGGCTTCAAGGCTGTCCATCACCTCGCCCCCTCCTACCTCACCTCCCTTCTCTCCTTCTCCAGCCCAGCCTGCACCCTCCGCTCCTCTGCTGCTAATCTCCTCTCCGTGCCTCGTTCTTGCCTGTCCCGCCGTTGACCCCCAGCCCACATCCTCCCCCTGGCCTGGAATGCCCTCCCTCCCCACATCCGCCAAGCTAGCTCTCTTCCTCCCTTCAAGGCCCTACTGAGCGCTCACCTCCTCCAGGAGGCCTTCCCAGACAGAACCCCCTCCTTCCACTCCCCCTCCTCCTCCTCTCCATCCCCCTGCCTTACCTCCTTCCCTTCCCCACAGCACCTGTATATATGTATGTTTGTATGTATTTATTACTCTATTTATTTATTTATTTTACTTGTACATATTTATTCTACTTATTTTATTTTGTTAATATGTTTGATTTTATTCTCTGTCTCCCCCTTCTAGACTGTGAGCCCACTGTTGGGTAGGGACCATCTCTATGTGTTGCCAACTTGTACTTCCCAAGCACTTAGTACAGTGCTCTGCACACAGTAAGCGCTCAATAAATACGATTGAATGAATGAATGGATGAAATGAAGAAGAGAAAATATAGGAAAGATAGGTAGCAGGTATTTAATCAGGCCGTGGTAGAGTTTTTAACCCTGGAGCCTGGAGGAAAAGGACTTCAAATTTAATTTAAAAAAAAATTCAAGATTCTTGATCAATGGAGGCCTCTGGAATGGTACTGGGTAAGCACTTACTATGTGCCAAGCACTGTTCTAAGCACTGCGGTAGATACAAGGTAATCAGGTTGGACACAGTCCCTGTCCTCCATGCGACTCACACTCTTAATCCCCATTTCACAGATGAGGTAACTGAGGTTCAGAGAAGTTAAGCCACTTGCCCAAGATCACACAGCAGACACATGGCAGAGCCGGGATTAGAACCCGCATCCTTCCGATTTCCAGGCCTGTGCTCTATCTACTAAACTTCACTGCTTCTGGAAGCAGAGAGGACCCAGGTCGGGAAATTTGGGTTTGGGTGAAGAGATAACTGATGACAGAATGATCCCCAAAAGAGTGGCAAAATAACTAAGAAGCCTGAATGGGCTTTCCAGATGTATCCTGGATGTTTTCCTGGTTGAGCAAAGGGAACAGTTGCCCTGGGCTTTCTCTTTCCAGGACCTGGAGCTTCTGCTGAAGGAAAATCCAGACTTGTCCCCAATAGGTCACTGCTGAATCATATTGTTTGAAAGTATGCTCTACCATGTCTTAAAAATAGCCTGCCTTCTGTGCTTTCGGATGCTTTGTTTCAGTTCACCATAAAACATCTTCTTGGGTATCCTGTTATCATCTATTTTCCTCTCACCAGCACTAAGGCTTGTATTGTAATGAGAGTAGCCTCAGTGTTGATGTGCTAATTGTAATCCTGGACCTTATGGTTGATGAACCAGGTATACCATCAAAGAAACGCATCCATCATAAACACTGAGGGAAACTTGCAGATGTGACATAAACATTACAACGATTTTCTTAACGTATTGAGGATGAGGCTTTTTGAAGCTGAGCAGTCTTGTGATTTTTGAAGACGTTCCTATCTCGGTGGACACCATGGTAAATAGTAAAGAACCCAGATCTGATGGGTTTCCAGTAACAACCCAAGAAAGGGTCATATTCTTCAGGCATTTGCAAGAATGCTTTAACAAACTTTGGAATTGTGAAGAAATACCATAAGACTTTTAAGTTGTCACCCTAAACCACCATTTCCAGAGGACAAGTGAGAGAGCTAGCTTTAATAATAATAATAATAATAATAATGGTATTTGTTAAGCACTTAATATGTGCCAAGCTCTGTTCTAAGTGCTGGGAGGGATACCAGGTAATCAGATTGTCCCATGTGGAGTTCGTTCTCTTAATCCCCATTTTACAGATGAGGGAACTGAGGCACAGAGAAGTTAAGTGACTTAACCCAAGTCACACAGATGACAATATTACTGAGCCATAACTCATTACTTTGCTTTACCAGAACATGCTGGCTGAAGCCCTTCTGAAAAGGCAAGTGAAGGGTACAGTTGGCTAGACCCTTCCCCAGTGACAGTGCTGTTTTAAATCCAAGTATAGCTCAAGAAGCCATGCAGCCGCAGCCCTGTGGAAAGAGCATGGTCCTGGGAGAACCTGAGTTCTATTCCTGGCTCCACTACTTATCTACTGTGTGACCCTGGATAAGTCACTTAACTGCTCTGTGCCTCAGTTACCTCATCTTGTAAAATGGAGAGTAAGACTGTGAGCCATACCTGGGGCAGTTGGTATCTACCCCGGTGCTTAGGACGGTGTCTGGTACATAGTTAAAACTTAATACATATCATTTAAAAAAAAGCACAGCAGACCTAATATTTGTTGAATGACAGGTGTATGTAGAAGATAAATAAGCAGTGCCACTGAGACCTTTGTACTGAATTAGTAATATCACAAAAGTGAAATCAATTAATCAATCAATAGTATTTATTGAGCCTTTACTGTGTGCAACCACTGTTGTAAGTGTTCAAGAGAGTGCAGTAGACTCTTACAGTGTAGTGAGAAGCAGCGTGGCTCAGTGGAAAGAGCCCAGGCTTGGGAGTCAGAGGTCATGGGTTCAAATCCCGGCTCCACCACTTGTCAGCTGTGTGACTTTGGGCAAGTCACTTCACTTCTCTGGGCCTCAATTACCACATCTGTAAAATGGGGATTAAGATTGTGAGCCCCACACGGGACAACCTGATCACCTTGTATTCTCCCCAGCGCTTAAATCAGTGCTTTGCACATAGTAAGCACTTAACAAATACCAAAATTATTATTATTATTCTAGCAAATGGCACTAACGGTAAACCTAGTCTCTGGCAGTTGCAGAAAAAATGTGGCTGCTTAGAGAAAGTCACTAAACTCTTTCACTAAGCTTTTCACATCACCATCAGGCATAAAGCGGAATATGGTATAGGTACATTTCTCATCAATCTATACTTTCTCGTGTGGCCTAATGGAAATAATATGAAATTGGGAGTTGGAAGCCCTGAGTTTAAGTCTTGGCTATGCCACTTGCCTGCTATTTGATCTTGGACAAGTCACTTAAACTCTCTGTGACTTAGGTTCCTCATCTGTAAAATGAAAGTAAAATACCCATTCTCCCTCTCTCTTAGACTGTGAGCCCCAGGTAGGACAGTGACTGCATTTCGTTTGAATATCTTCCATTGAATATCTTGTGCCCCAGCACTTAGCATAGGGCTTGACACCTAACGAGTGCTGAGTAAGTGGTATCACCACTATTATTAAAGAATAGCCAAGGGATTTGGGTACTGGTGTCAGAATATGCTCCAAATCCCGAAGGCTTTGAGACAGCCCATCTAAATTATATGCAGATGACTGTCTGAAGACATAGACCCAACGTGGCATGCAGATGATTTTGAACCACTATGCAGAATCCACCCAGAACAAGTTTACATTCCAGACTTCAGTAACTCTACACATAACTAAATATGTTCAAAGTTCTGATCTGAACGGTGATGATGACGTTGATGATGGCTGTTGATGGTGATGATGTTGGTGATGATGATGGAATCTCCCTTTGTAAATAAAGGATGAGTGTTGGTCCAATCATGGAGATTTCTGGACAGAGAACTATCATGAAGGAATTGATTAGTGCATCAATGGTTTGTTTGCACAGTGCGACACTCCTTCTCTCTGTTTCCAAAGTGGGCCGTGGGTGCAACAAGCAAGAAGTAGGCAAGGGTGCTGCACATTTCATAGCACATAGACCTTAGTGCTATTTCCAAATTCTGCTATTTTGAGAGAATGGGATAGGCAAACACAGAAAATGGAATCAAGAAGATCAGAATAACTTGTTGGGAACTGACAGAGTACAGAAAAGGAAGCCTCATACCAAACTCAGCAACTAACAACCTTCACAGTAATACATTTTTGATATGTGAACCTGCTTCAGGAGGCTCATCTAGCTTCTCAAACCCTGTCATCTTTAAAATGTATGTTTATATGCACCTATATTAAATTGTTTTTTTGTTTTCAAAGATGATGCTGGGGATGAAATTCTATCCATGTGGATTTTAGGTGTGTCTGAAAGGATTTTTGAGTGGCCAACAGTTCATTCCGCATTGTGAGCACATGAAGATAGTTCCTGACCAGGCTGTTGTCTTGCGATTTGCTGGACCTCTTTCTCTTTTCAAGGTTGGGTATTCTGGGTGTAGGGTTCATACATAACCTCTCTCTGCACATAGAATCCCCTCAGAACATATCATTGATTGATTATGGTCAGTTCATAATAATGTGATAACTTTATGAAGTCATTCATAAACATCTGCATGCCTATTTATGTCACTGACTTCAGAGGAGTCATCAACATACAGGAGGTCATCTGACTGTTTCAAACACTTGCAGTGATACTAGAAGACTTTTTATGTCATTTAAGTGCTTACTCTGTGCCAAACACCATTCTAAGTGCTGAAGTAGGGACAGATCAATTAGGTTGGGCACAGTCCGTGTCCTGCATGGGGCTCATAGTCTACGTAGGAAGAAGAACAGGTCTTGAGTTGGGAGGGTTTCCTAGTGAATCAGAAGAATGTTCAAAACCTACTAATATGGTCCCTTGTGAGAACCAGCATGGCCTGGAGGAAAGAGGATGGCCCCGGGGGTCGCAGGACCTGGGTTCTATTCCCTGCTCTGCCTTTAGTCTGCTGTGCATCCTTGGGTAAGTCACTTAATTTCTCTGGGCCTCAGTCTCTCATCTGCAAAATGGGGATTCAGAACCTGTTCTCCTTCCTTCTCAGACTGTGAGCCCCATGTGGGACCTGATTATCTTGTATCCACCCTAGCACTTACTACAGTGCCTGATACATGGTAAGTGCTTAACAAATACTATTTTATTACTATTATTTCATCTTCAAGTGTGCTGGCATATAATAAACAGTCCCAAACCTATCCCCCAATCCTAGTTTGCTCCACTGACCAAGGTCAAAGAGTCGTTAAGGGCGACTTCCATTCTGATTTGACTGACTATATTTAGGATTGTCCTAAAAGCTCTCATAAAACCAAGGCAAGAAGATTGTGATTTAGGTCATACTGAGACATCGCTCATCATATTTAGGCATCATGTCCGTTCATGGACAGAATGCTATCAGATCCACTGGTAACTTCCTCAAAAGTGGATGTTAAGCAGTGCCATTACATTTTGACTCATTCTCTATTCTCTGTAGGTCTTCTCCTCCTCTGGTTTGATAAGTAGCAATTGAGAAGTTACTAATGCATTTTTGGTTTGTGCAAGCAGTTTTTTTATTTGAGTTGTTTTCAATGAAGGGATACACAGTAGTAGTAGTAGTGGTAGTAACAGTATTTAGTAAGTGCTTACTGTGTGCAGAGCACTCTACTAAGTGCTAGAAAAGAATATACAGGTAGGGATTAGACAAGACTATTGGACATGGACTCCTTTCTGATCTCCCATCCTCCTGTATCTCCCCGTTTCAGTCTATACTTCACTCTGCTGCCCACATTATCTTTCTACAGAAACGCTCTGGGCATGTCACTCCGCTCCTCAAAATTTTCCAGTGGTCGCCTATCAACCTTCAAATCAAGCAAAAACTCCTCACTCTCAGCTTAAAAGCTCTCCATCACCTCATCCCCTCCTACCTCACCTCTCTTCTCTCCTTCTACAGACCAGCCCTCACACTCCGCTCCTCTGCCAGTAAACTCCTCACTGTGCCTCATTCTTGCCTGTCCTGCCGTCGACCCCTGACCCACGTCCTACCTCTGACCTGGAATGCCCTCCCTCCACACATCCACCAAGCTAGCTCTCTTCCTCCCTTCAAAGCCCTCCGGGGAGCTCACCTCCTCCAGGAAGCCTTCCCAGACTGAGCCCCCCTTATTCCTCTCCTGCTCCTCCTCTCCCCATCGCCTCCCTGTCCCTCTGTCCTACCCCCTTCCCCACAGCGCTTGTACATATTTGTACATGTTTATTACTCTATTTTATTTATACATATTCATTACTCTATTTTATCAATGATGTGTATATAGCTATAATTTTATTTATTCTGATTGTATTGACACCTGTCTACTTGTTTTGTTGTCTGTCTCCCCATTCTAGACTGTGAGCCCATTGTTGAGTAGGGATCATCTCTATATGTTGCCAGTGTGTACCTCCCAAACACTCAGTACAGTGCTCTGCACACAGTAAACGCTCAATAATTACAATTGAATGAATGAACGAATGAATGATTCTGTCTTTTGAGGGGTTCACAAGTATCTCTGAAGGGTGTCCATTGTTGGTTTATCTTGGTATTTTAGCTAGGCTCCTCGCTCCGGTGGGGCTAGTTCTATAGTTGCAGGTATCTTCCTGCTCTAGTAGCTTGACATTAAGCAGTTTTGATAGTTTGGTTGCTACATTTTGATCTTGTCTTGTCTTATGCTGTCAAATTATCTCCGACCCATAGTGATGCTATGGACACATCTCTCCCAGAATGCCCCACCTCTATCTGCAATCGTTCTGGTAGTGTATCCATAGAGTTTTCTTGGTAAAAAATATGGCACATTTTCATAATTGGTTGTATTTCTACCACAGGTTTGAAGGGTGCCCGACAATGGTTTGGCTTAATCAGCAACTAGCAAGATTCTTAATGATCCATGTATATTTCATACCATGTGGCAGAATGAGGAGGATATAATAAATAAAATGACTTTGTTAAGACCTGGAGCTCCTTGATGGTATCTTATTTAAGAGGAAGAGGATACTCCTGGCAATTGTAAGCTCATGTTTGGCATGTTCTCTAAGCAGGAATAGAGCATTGCTATTTAGCTTTCGAATCCCATGCGGTCTGAAGACTCTTTTCCACTTTTTTCCACATTTTGGCGTTGCTACCCACCAATGTGTTGAAATCTCTCATGATGACCAGCTTGTGAGATTTTGTTCCACTGCACTGAAGCTGCCCAGACCCTCCCCGTTAACAAGCAAACCAGGAATAAAATGTGCTGTAAACTGTATGTACAGTGAGGTTGCGTTAATATGGTGGCATGAGTCTTAATTTTGGAATTTCCTGGTACTAAAGCCTTAGCTGGAATGTTACATTAATGCAGTGTTTCCATTTCATTTTCTTTAGAGAGGGGCTCTACAATGAAAAAAAAGATAGCAGAGAATGGGGATGAGGGGTGGGGTCGACATAGGGAAATAGCTGGATGCAAAAAATATTGAACTTGTAGGACTTAAAGTTTAGCCAAAACTAGCACCATTGTTTTGGCCCCAAATAGTCACTTTAATTATTGATCAAATATGTAGCCTCCAGCAGGAAGCAGTGAGACTGCAAGCTCCTTGAGGGCAGGGATCATATCTACCAACTCTATTGAATTGTACTCTTCCAAGCACTTAGTACAGTGCTCTACACACAGGAAACACTCAAGAAAATTCCACTGATTGATTGAGATGCTGGTTCAAAACTGTCTCACACTGAAAAGAAATGAGAAGTGTCACTTGAAGCTCTACTGACACCATTTCCATTGACTTCTGGACTTTGCCCCTAGCATGCTGGTCTTTGTCTTGCCCTGGGAACAGAGAGAAAGCTCTAGCTCAGGTTTGAGCTTCAGGACACCTCTGGCTGGATGTCTTGCTGACACCTCAAATTTAACACGTCCAAAATGATCTCCTTCTTGCCGAATCCAGTGGCTTCTACTCCATCCTTCTGAACCTCTCAGCTGTCTTTGACAACTTCAACCACCCGATTCTCTTGGAAACATTATCCAGCCTCGGCTTCACCAACTCTGTCCTCTCCTGATTCTCCTCCTATCTCTCTGGTTGCTCATTTTCAGTCTCTTTTGCGGGCTCCTCCTCTGCCTCCCATATCCTAACTGTGGGAGTCCATGAAGATTTGGATCTGGGCTCCTTCTATTCTCCATCTACATTCACTCCCTTGGAGAACACATTTCACTCCCGTGGCTTCAACTACCATCTCTATGCAGATGATTACCAAATCTACATCTGCAGCCCTGATCTTTCTCCCTCTCTTTAGTCTTGCATTTCCTCTTGCCTTCAAGGCATCTCTACTTGAATATCTTGCCAACACCTCAAACTTTCACATGTCGAAAACAGAACTCCTTATCTTCCCATCCAATCCTTGTCCCCCTCCCTGATTTTCTCATCATTATAGACAGCCCCATCATCCTTGCTGTCTCAAAAGCCTGAAATCTTGGCATTATCTTTGATTCAGCTCTCTCATTCAAGCCACATATTCAATCTGTCACTAAATCCTCTCAGTTCAACCTTCACAGCATTGCTAAAATCCTCCCTTTCCTCTGTATCCAAATTGCTACTGTGTTAATCCAAGCACTTATCCTATCCTGACTCCTTGCTGACCCCCCTGCCTCATATCTCTCTCCTCTCCAGTCCATACTTCACTCTGCTGCCTGGATCATTTTTCTACGAAAATGTTTAGTCACTCCTCAATTACTCTATTTTACTTGTACATATTTACTATTCTATTTATTTTGTTAATGATGTGCATCTAGCTTTATTTCTATTTATTCTGATGACTTGACACCTGTCCACATGTTTTGTTGTCTGTCTCCCCCTTCTAGACTGTGAGCCCATTGTTGGGCAGGGACCACCTCTATATGTTGCCAATTTGTACTTCCCAAGTGCTTAGTACAGTGTTCTGCACACAGTAAGCGCTCAATAAATACAATTGAATGAATGAATGAATGAATGAATGAATGAAAGAACCTCCAGTGGTTGCCCATTCACCTCAACATCCAACAGAAATTCCTTCCTAACGGCTTTAAAGAACTCAAACATCTTGTCCCCTCACCCCCTCCTTCCTGACCTCACTGCTACACTCACTCCTACTACAAGCCAGCCACACAGTTTGCTCCTCTGGTGTCAACCTACTTTCTGTACCTCAGTCCTGTCTACCTTACCGCCAACCTCTCACCCACATCCTGTCTCTGACCTGGAACACCTTCCCATTTCATATCTGACAGACAATTACTCTCCTCATCTTCAAAGCCTTATTGAAGGCACACCCCCTCCAAGAGACTAAGTCCTCATTTCTTCTTTTCCCACTCCCTTCCACATCACCCTGATTTGCTTCCTTCCCCCTCAACCTCACAACACTCATAGACAGATCCTTAATCTATTTATATTAATGACTCTCCATCTAGACTGTAAGCTTATTGTGGGCAGGGAGTGTGTCTACCAACTCTGTCATATGGTACTCTCCCAAGTACTTAGTACAGTGCTCTGCCTACAGTAAGTGCTCAATAAATACAATTGATTGATTGAAGAGCTATCCATTCATTCATTCAATAATATTTATTAAGCGCTTACTGTGTGCAGAGAACTGTACTAAGCACTTGGGAAGTACAAGTTGGCAACATACAGAGATGGTCCCTACCCAACAGCGGGCTCACAGTCTAGAAGGGGGAGACAGACAACAAAACAAAACAAATTAACAAAATAAAATAAATAGAATAGTAAATATGTACAAGTAAAATAGAGTAATAAATATGTACAAACATATATACAGGCACTGTGGGGAGAGGAAGGAGGTAGGGCTGGGTGGAGACAGGTTAGCATGTCTGAAATAACATGCAGTAACATCTGAGTCATAGCAAGGGCAAAAAATCATTTCCCATCTAGACTGCAAGCTCATTGTGGGGAGGAAGCATGTCTGTTGGCTGAATTCTTCTGAGCTCTTAGTATTTTTCATTCATTCATTCATTCAATCATATTTATTGAGCGCTTACTGTGTGCAGAGCATTGTACTAAGCATTTGGGAAGTACAAGTTGGCAACATATAGAGATGGTCCCTACCCAACAACGGGCTCACAGTCTAGAAGGGGAAGACAGAAAACTAAACAAAACACGTGGACAGGTGTCAAGTCATCAGAATAAATAGAAGTAAAGCTAGAAGCACATCATTAACAAAATAAATAGAATAGTAAATATGTACAAGTAAAATAAATAGAGTAATAAATCTGTACAAACATATACAGGTGCTGTGGGGAGGGGAAGGGGGTATGGCAGAGGGGATGCGGAGGGGGAGAGGAAAAAGGGGGCTCAGTCTGGGAAGGCCTCCTGGAGGGGGCCTCTCTCTGTTCTTTGCAAACGATGAGCACTATACATATGACTGATTCATTGATTGATTGATGCTGTAGTTATCCACCTCCATCTATTCCTGGTAATAATTAACTCAATCACCAAGGGAAGTTTTGCCTAAACTGCTGAAATATACTAGTAATTGTTATTTCTCCCTGCAAATTATTTCTTCTGCATCAAGGAATAATGAAAAAGTGGTATAGGTAAGGACTTATTGGTGAGTGTCCTAGGAAATTTGTTGAACTTAAAAAACTGACGGATAAAACTTCCCCTCTTCCAGTATGCTTTTCTATTATTGACTGACAAAGCTTGCAGAGATGCTTTGACATTGAAAAAATATGAAATAATTTGTCTTGCAAGTTAGTGAATCCTTTACTTTCACAACCCATCTGCCTAATACCTGCACCCATACACTTCTGAATGAAATTCTTCTCCATCTCTAGTGCCATGATTTGTTATTCGCTGACGTTTGTTCAGTTTTCCATGTTCCATAATTTCTCTTATTTAGAATCACTGTCATTTGAACAGTTATAATAAGGATCATTTGCAAACACAATCCAGTGCTAACTGTTTTGTTGCAGAGGGAATGCTAGGCTAAAAGCAGTTTCTTCAAAGATCAATTTACCTACTGCTGAATGCACTTGAAAAGTGAGCTCTCACTTGGAGAATGAGTGTTGATAGAGAAGAAGCCTATGTCACCCTTTCAGATAAACACAAGAAGTTTCAATCCATTATGTTTCCAAATGTCTACCTTTAACCCAAGCAATGGAGAGGTAGTAAAACAAATAATGTCATTGATTTTCATTATCACCTGGCCAGGATTGTTATTTATTCTTATTTATTGGAAAGAGCACAGGAATACAAGTCAGGAGGCCTAGGGTAATAATTCAACGTCTCTGGGCCTCAGTTTACTAATCTGTAAAATTGGGATTAAATAACTGTTCTCTGTCTCCCTTAGATTATTAATGCCACATTGAAAGAGATTGTGTCTGACCTAATTGTATTTACCCCAGCCCTGAACCCAGCACTGGCACATTGTAAGTGATTAACAAATACCAGTGGTTTGTTTATTAATCAATCAATCATATTTATTGAGCGCTTACTGTGTGTATTATTATTATTATTGTTATATTCATTATTATTAACCGTGACAGTGGTGCATTTTCCAACTGTGCTTGGAACAGGGCCAAATCATCATCTACAAGTGTTACATCCATACAGTAATAATAAATAGTAGTTAAAGTATTAAGGGTTTACTATGTCCCAACTGCTGTAGTGAGCCCTGGGCTAGATATGATACAATCAAATCAGACACAGTCCCAGTCCCACGTGGGGCTTACAGTATAAATCGGAGGGAGAATAGGCATTTAAATCTCCATTTTATAGGTGAGGATAGTAAGGCACAGAGAAGTTAAGTGACTTGCCCAAGGTCACACAGCAGGGAAGTGGTAGAATCGGGATAAGAATTCATTCATTCATTCATTCATTCAATCGTATTTATTGAGAGCTTACTTTGTGTAGAGCACTGTACTAATTGCTTGGAAAGTACAGTTTGGCAACACAGACAATCCCTACCCAACAACAGGCTCACAGTCAAGAAGGGGGAGACAGACAACAAAACAAAACAAACAGACAGGCATCAATAGCATCAAAATAGATAAATAGAATTATAGATTTATACACATCATTAATAAGCAGCATGGTTCAACGGAAAGAACATGGGCTTGAGAGTCAGCCGTTCTGGGTTCAAATCCCGACTCTACCACTTGTCAGCTGTGTGACTTTGGGCAAGTCACTTAACTTCTCTGGGCCTCAGTTACCTCATCTGTAAAATGGGTATGAAGACTGTGAGCCCCAGGTGGGACAACCTGAGTGAGCCCCCAGTGTGACAGCCTGATCACCTTGTATCCTCCTCAGTGCTTAGAACAGTGCTTTGCACATAGTAAGCGCTTAACAAATGCCATCATTATTATTATTAATAATAAAATAAATATAATAATAATATGTACAAATATTCACAAGTGTTGTGGGGCAGGGAAGGGGATTGAGTACAGGGAGAGAGTAGGGGTGATGGGTAGGGGAGGAGAAGCAGAGGAAAAGGGGGGCTTAGTCTGGGAAGGCCTCCTGGAGGAAATGAGCACTCAGTAGGGCTTTGAAGGGGAAGAGAGCTAGTTTGGTGGATGTGAGGAGGGAGGGCATTCCAGGCGAGAGGTAGGAGGTGGGTCAGGGTCGATGGTGGGACAGACGAGAATGAGACCCAGTGAGGAGGTTAGCGGCAGAGCAGCGGAGTGGGAGGGCTGGGCTGTAATAGGAGAAAAGGGAGATGAGGTAGGAGCGGGCAAGGTGATGGAGAGCTTTGAAGCTAATAATGAGGAGTTTTTGCTTCATGCGAAAGTTAATAGGCAACCACTGGAGATTTTTGAGGAGGTGGGATGACGTGCCCAGAGTGTTTCTGTAGAAAGATAATCCAGGTAGCAGAGTGAAGTATAGACTGAAGCAGGGAGAGACAGGAGGATGGGAGATCAGAAGGGAGACTGATACAGTAATCCAGTTGGGACATTATGAGAACATGTACCAATAAGGTAGCGGTTTGGTTGGAGAGGAAAAGGTGGATCTTGGCAATGATGTGAAGGTGAGATTGGCAGGTTTTGGTGACAAACGGGATGTGTGGGATGAATGAGAGAGTGGAGTCAAGGATGACACCAAGGTTGCGGGCTTGTGAGACGGGAAAGATGGTAGTGCTGTCCACAGTGGCGGGAAAGTCAGGGAGAGATCAGGGTTTGGGAGGGAAGATAAGGAGCTCAGTCTTGGATATGTTGAATTTTAGGTGGTGGGTGGGCATCCAGGTGGAGATGTCCTGAAGGCAGGAGGTGAGACAAGCCTGGAAGGAGGGAGAGAGAACAGTGGAGGAGATGTAGATTAAGGTGTCATCTGTGTAGACATGATAGTTGAAGCCTGGGAGCGAATTAGTTCACTGAGTGAGTATAAATGGAGAACAGAAGGGGACCAAGAACTGACCCTTAAGGAACCCCTACAGTAAGGGGATGGGAGGGGGAGGACGAGCTCACAAAGGAGACTGAGATTGAACGGCCAGAGAGATAAGAGGAGAACCAGGAGAGGACGGAGTCCATGAAGCCACGGTCGGATAGCGTGTTGAGGAGAAGGGGATGGTCGACAGTGTCAAAGGCAGCTGAGAGGTCGAGGAGGATTAAGATAGAGTAGGAGCCATTTGATTTGGCAAGAAGGAGGTCATTGGTGACCTTTGAGAGGGCAGTTTCAGTGGAGTGGAGGGGATGGAAGCCAGACTGGAGGGGGTCCAGGAGAGAGTTGGAGTTGAGAAATTCGAGGCAGTGAGTGTAGACGAGTCGCTCTAGGGGTTTGGAAAGAAAGGGTTCCTTTCCAAATCCAGGCCTCCTGCTTTGAGGCACACAGTCTAGGCCACAAGTAGACTGAAGGGGCAAGTGGAGATGCCAAGGAGGATGGAGGTAATAGTTTGGGGCAGTCTGCTGATGTTTTGGAAAAGTACTCTCAGGCAGATTGCTCATGAACCAGAAAGTGCAAGTCCATTCAGCAGAGAGGAAACCACTGTTTTAGAGGTAACTTGAAACACATGCTAATGCTACATACCCCATGAGTAGGAGGGAAGACTTGGCATGATTGTGCTGTTGAATCCATTTTCAGTTCTCTATTGGGTGTTATTTTCTAGGGGGAAAGGAGGAAAAGCTTTCTTCTTTCCCCCAGAGTTCTAGAGTGACTTTCTCTCCTTCTGCTGTTTACAAGGAAAAACTGAGCTTACCGCACCGAATGACAATTGCGTAAATAAGCTCTTACAGAGAGGCAATGCCTCTCCCTGCATCTTTCTTAACCACAGGAATTCATGCCTGGGCGCTCCTTTTCCCAAAAGCAGTGGCCAGTACTTAGCCCTCGGTATGGTCATTTAAACTCCTAGTTAAGTTTCCTGAGCTGCAAAGAGGAAGAAGAACAAGAGATACGTTTCCTCCTGTGCTTTAGAATCAAACTGCTTCTGCTTCTCATGCTTTCCTTTTGTCTAAGAACACTTCCTCCCCTCAGTGGATGAATCTACGAACACTTCCAGACTAGTATAAGACTTTAATTAATCGCCAGGATCACCACGGTTGGAAATGCCTGCCTATTGTCATCATAAGCACCGTTATCAGCTCCTTTGAGGTGCAGTGTGGTGCTTGATTCCACCTCCCTCCAGTGTGCTGTACTGAATCCTTCCCCAGGGGTGCAGAGCAGTGTACTAGACCACCGCCACCCCCCTGGGGTGCAGAGTGCTGTACCTAGATGCCCACCCTGGGGTGCAGAGCACTTGCACTGGACCCCCACCCCAGGGTGGAGAGCAATCAATCAATCAATCAATCAATCGTATTTATTGAGTGCTTACTATGTGCAGAGCACTGTACTAAGCGCTTGGGAAGTACAAATTGGCATCACATAGAGACAGTCCCTACCCAACAGTGGGCTCACAGTCTAAAAGGGGGAGACAGAGAACAGAATCAAACATACCAACAAAATAAAATAAGTAGGATAGAAATGTACAAGTAAAATAAATAAATAAATAAATAAATAGAGTAATAAATATGTACAACCATATATACATATATACAGGTGCTGTGGGGAAGGGAAGGAGGTAAGACGGGGGGATGGAGAGGGAGACGAGGGGGAGAGGAAAGAATGCAGAGCACTGCACTAGGCCCTTCCTTCGTGCAGTGTCGTCCTGGGCCTTGGAAACATATGATGCAAGTAGAAGGAGTAATCCATCATCATTAAAGACTCAGTTTCTCTTCTGGAGGCTTTGTCATTGCTCTTTCCCCTAGCGGTGCCACAGAGGTTAATTTTGCCTGCCATGCTGCTCTGTGAAATATCTACAGAACTAAGGGAATTTAGGCTCGATGTTACTAAGTAAAAATCAACAACATGTAACACATCCTCTGGCAATTCTGGGGGCCATGAATGTTTTTACTTTTTAAGTATTTTTCTTTGGGTCCAAAACCCCATAGCTATTTAATAAGATTAATTGGAATATGTTTGACTAAACTTGGCAGCATTCAACAATTGATATTAACCTCAGGCTGTAGCGTATTAATCTGTGACAATCATTGTTCTGGCCAACATAAAACAATATGATGGGGTTTGTAAATATCCAAAATAACTATGGATTTTGAAATAATTTGTTAATATCCTGTTGGAATTCATCACCAGGAGCTCTTGGCTAAGGCCTGGCCATCCTGCCATTTTAGGATCCTTGGCATTAAGCCCTCTCAATTCCTAAAAATGATAAAACATTCTTACTAAAGACTGAATTTTTAGAGTGACTTCATTAAATTGTTCTTTCTTTTCACGGCCCTGATTATAACTCCATAAGAATCTTCCTCAGGATTATGCCTCCCTAACCAACCAATCCTGAATCAATCAATGGTATTTACTGAACACTTAATGTGTGCAGAGTACTATACTAAGCACTTGGGAAAGTACAGGGCAGCAGATTTGGGAAATATCTGCCCACAAGGAGTGTGGGTGGATGCTTAAATAGCATCACCAGTGGGTTACTATTTCTTGGTGGAGAAATTTATCTAGTTGGTGACCAGAATCATGAGAAATGAGAATTTGGGAAATATTGAATGTTATTAAATGTATTCTTATTCCAAATTAATTTTTTTTAATGAGTGAAATAATCAGCAATGTTAACCTACCCTGTTTTTAGGCTATAATCATTTTTTTTTTTAATCCAAAATTTCAGGCAACGGGTAGAGAGAATCTAATAGAATGAAACAATTTTAGAAAGATACCTGGACCCCCAGTAGGTGTCCAGAGGAGCACTCTGCCCACAGTAGCTCTGTACAGTGTCCTGCACATAGTGGAAGCCCAGGAAATGCTACTGATTAGGATTAAATTCGTGTTTGTACTACACCTTGTCTCAATAGTTCTATATTTAGGAGACCTCAGGACAGCTAAAAATTCAAGTAAACACCAGAATTATCCCTTTCCAGCAAATTTTAATCAACATGGCCCTAGATCAGATTTTGGCATACATTTACTGATAAATTTGTTTTCTGCTTTTGAAGGTGAGGTGATATTCACAAATCATAAGTCACAAGCCACTAAAAGTGTCAGAATCCCACAGCAGGCCCTCAGTGGCTTGTTAATCTCTCCTGTTTAAAGGAAACAGGCTAATTCACTTAAATATAATGAAAGCCATGCCTCCTTTAGCCTAGTCATTCAGAGTGTCAGCCCCTACAAGCCCTGTCAACTTTCTTCACCTCTTTCTTTCCTGGCTCGGACAATTAAACATGAAACTAAGAAGCAATGGTTTCCTTAATGTTTCAGTGTCTGAGCTATTTCAGATGTCACATATTGTGAAAAACATAGACTGCAGCCTTTTGCATTGGAAAAATATACAAAAGGGTTCCCCTCCCCTAGATTGTTCTCAACAAAGTGTAAAAGATAAACCTGGATGTTAAGCTGGGAGACCAGATGTATATCTAACCTTTTGCCCTCATTATTCTAATTGGCTTCCATTAGAAAAAAAAAAAAACTAATATAGCGCTAAACAAAAATAACTGATATGGAGGTGAGAGAGTGAACTTTTCAACTGGATTAACTGTTGTAGCAAAGTGTTTGACTATAATTCACATGTTGCTGGAAGAGCAGAGTTTGAGCAGGGTCACCAGTGAGAGGAACGTTTGTCTTTTTCCAGTTTCAGCTTGAAACTGTTGCATTCATGCCCAGTTCTGAAGAGTAGTAGTTCTTAATTGTTCAGACCTTTATTCTTCCTTAATCGTGCATGCCCAGCAGGATATCAGTATATTGTATCCATCAGTGCTCTGCACACAGTAAGCGCTCAATAAATACAATCGAATGAATGAATGAATTCTGTCCTTCACTGCCTAACAAAATCATTCTTTCGCCTCGAGCATTTTTGACCTCTTTCAATTCCTCCCCCAAATTGAAGCAGGAGAGCATGATTCACCCAGTTTCAACTGCCCTAGCCATTAGACCACTCCTGTTTAGTTAGGCTGACCGTGGGCCTATGTCTACTGGGTTGCTGAGTTTCCCGAAGGCTTCAGCTGAAGGGGCCCTGTGATCTCATCCTTAATGGTTTACGGTCTGATGCAATTGTGAGCCGAAGCGCTGTTTCCCAGGAAGAACACTGTGGTGCGCGAGTCCAGTAGGGAGCGGGGTGAGAATCTGCCCCAAGGAAATAGGTTTTTATTTTAAACATATGTACTAATCACAGCTCGGGACCCTGGGAGTGAAAATCTGGAGTTAGGGCAGAGAGAGAACATGATTTTCATTGGGAGCATACTGTACATGTTAGTCATGCCGTGGAACGGAATGGGAATTGGATGAAGTCAGAAAGGGGGAGGGTAAAAAGAGGAGAGTTACCCCTCATACACACCTTTTCAAGTCTGTTTCATGAATAGTACAGGAAGGGGGGATGCAGGAAGGCTCCGGGAAGAGTGCAGTCAGAGGGAGTCATTTGAACATAAAGGGATAGGAAAGAGAGAAGACCTGTCCCTGGAAATGGTAGCAGGGAAACCTCAGTGGAGCAACTCATCACAAGGCAGAACCCAAACAGGATAACCCTTGACAGCTGTCCAAATGCTCAGGAACTGGCCTGGGTTTATAGACCCATAAAAATGTGGAATTTCAATCCCAGAAGGAACCTGGAGAGGTTGCCTTGTCTTTCCCTGTGGCTCCAAAAAAGGTCACACTTAACCCACCCCAACCAGAGGAGAATTAATATTTACGGTCCTGCAGAAAAGTATTTCTACAAGCACTGGTAACTCATCCCACTGAAAGGTCCTCACTGTCTGAAAGATCATATTTCTACAAAATACCTATTCTCCCTCCTACTTTAGACTATGAGCCCCATGTGGACCAGGGATTGTGTCCAACCTGATTAACCTGTATCTAGCCCAGTGCTTACAATAGCAATTGACACATAATAAGTACTTAACAAATGGAATAATAGCAAAAATAATGACAATAATATTAATAATAAATCCCTTGTGATGCAGTTAGGCTTAATTACTATTTTTATATCTTCAGGGAAGATGGAGAGCTGGTTTCCACCCTCTTTACAAGGTGGACAGAGTGTATGGACTTTCTGATTATGGAAATCTATGTCCTCCAACTTTCTACCCACTACAAAATCACCATTAGCAAGGGGCTTGTCCCTGAAAAGGCACAATGCTTCATCTTTTCATTAATTCATTCATTCAATTGTATTTACTGAGCACTTACTGTGTGCAGAGCAATGTACTAAGTGCTTGGGAGCATACAATGCAACAATAAACAGACACATTCCCTGCCCTCAACTAGCCTACAGTCTAGAAAGGGGTGGGGAGACAGATATCAATACAAAGAAATGAATTACAGATATGTACATTCATCTATGGAAGGGACAGTTCAGGTATGCGGGTTGAGGACTCTCTGGGCTTGTACTTTTCCAGTTCTGAAAGTAAAAATGAGATCCATAATTTTAGATTGGAAAACATCTTAGATGTTGTAACCATACAATGCTTCTAAAGAACTCCTCTAGTAAGAGCCCCTTTTAATTGAGCTCAAAGCACCACACACTCAGTCATGACAAATTTAACTTCAATAAATGATATTTAGTGGCTGTGTCTACCAATTCTATCGTATTGTACTTTCCCAAGCACCGAGAACTGTGCTCTACACACAGTACACACTCAATAAATACTATTAATTGATTGCTTACAGTGGGCAGAGCAGTTCACTTGAGAGAGTTCAACCAAGTAAATATGATCCCTGCCCTCAAATTGCTTACAATTTAGTGGGGGAAGCACTAAATGGCACAATGCCTTGACTCCCCACACATCATATCACCATACATACATGATACATAGCCTCCCTCCAGGCTCATATCTCCTCCTTCCTTCAGGACATCTCCACCTGGATGCCTGCCCATCACCTAAAACTCAACATGTCCAAAACTGAGCTCCTTACCTTCCCTCCCAAAGCCTGTCTTCTCCCTGTCTTTCCCATCACTGTGGACGGCACTACCACCTTCCCATCTCACATACTCACAACCTTGGTGTCATCCTTGACTCCGCTCTCTCATTCACCCCACCTATTCAATCCGTCACCAAAACCTGCCGGTCTCACCTTCACAACATCGCCAAGATCCATCCTTTCCTCTCCATACAAACTGCTACCTTTCTGGTACAATCTCTCATCATATCCCGACTGGATTACTGCATCAGCCTCCTTTCTGAACTCCAATCCTCCTGTCCCTCCCTGCTTCAGTCTGTACTTCACTTTGCTTCCCAGATTATCTTTCTACTAAAACACTCTGGGCATGTCACTCCCCTCCTCAAAAATCTCCAGGGGTTTCCTATCAACGTTCACATGAAGCAAAAACTCCTAACTATTGGCTTCAGAGCTCTCCATCACCTCGCTCCCTCCTACCTCACCTCCCTTCTCTCCTTCTACAGCTCAGCCCGCACACTCCGTTCCTCTGCATCTAACCTCCTCAATAGGCCTCATTCTCACCTGTCCCACCGTCAACCCCTGGCCCACATCCTACCTCTGGCCTGGAATGCCCTCCCTCCACACATCTGCCAAGCTAGCTCTCTTCCCCTCTTCAAAGCCCTACTGAGAGCTCATCTCCTTCAGGAGGCCTTCCCAGACTGAGCCCCCTTTTCCTCTTCTCCTCCTCCAACCCCGTTGTCCCTACTCCCTCCCTCTGCTCTACCCCTTTCCCCTTCCCCTTCCCACAGCACTTGTGTATATTTGTACATACTCATTACTCTATTTATTTTATTAATGATGTGTATAGAACTATAATTCTATTTATCTATTTTGATGTTATTGATTCCTGTCTACTTGTTTTGTTTTTTTCTATCTCCCCCTTCTTGACTGTGAGCCCGTTGTTGGGTAGGGATTGCCGAATTGTACTTTCCAACCGCTTAGTACAGTGCTCTGCACACAGTAAGTGCTCAATGAATACGACTGAATGAATGAATGAATGAATCTTTCCCCCAAATTGTTCCTTAAGTAGGATAGGGTCCCTATTTCTGTTGAACCATTTCTGCTACCGCCAAAGTAGAATGCATGCCAACTCATCACCCCTATTCTGAGCCCTATATAATAATCATTTTTTAAAAATCAGTAATGGTGGGATTTACTGACCCCTCATGAACTAGACAGGATTTGTGTTTCTGCAGCTGAGACACAAATGATGTCCAGGAGATAATAATAATGATGGTATTTGTTAATCACTTACTGTGCGCCAAGCACTGTTCTGAACACTGGAACACTGTTCTAAGCACTCTGGACAAGGGCTGAGTAGTAGGGAGTAATGGATGTTGGAGACAATGATAACCATCTTATGTTTATAATACTTGTTAAGTGCTTACTTTATGCCAAGCACTGCACTATACAAGATAATCAGGTTGGACACAATCCTTGTCCCACATGGGGCTCACAGTCTAAATAAGGTTAGTAACTCACCCTTCATGGATGTATAAAGGGTTTGTGCTGTGAACAATAAAATGGGTGAAACACAAGACATGAAGTCTGCACCGCCTACGGTTAAATGTAACTGATTGGTATTTGTAAAGGAGACTGGTTTGGCTGCATTCATTGGAACTGAAATTCATTAGTCTAATGGTTGCATTGAGAAGTGGTAGCAGACCACATTTTGGAATCATTGCTGACCAATGGAATGCCGATATGAGCTCCTTCAACTTTAAATGGGTTTCTCTCCATTGAGTGGGATACAGAATCTCAGAGTCTGAGAGAGATGGCCCATTTTGTCAGCGGCATTTGCAGGTTCTGACACAACACCTTTGAAAGGCATGGTGTGGGAGGGAGATCTAGCACTTCTTGTTTTAATACTGCCTACTCAAAAGGGTCCCAACAATCAATCAATCAGTGGTATTGATTGAGTGAATGACTGATTGATTGACAGTGGCAAGGTACTGTACAAAGTATTTGACAGACTTCAATAAAGTTGGTAGACACAATCCCAACCCTCAAGGAGCTTACAGTGTAATGAGGTAGATGTTACAAAAACAGGATTTGAAATTGGGAAGAAAAGAGAATGTGAAGCTGAATAGGTGACTAAACAAAGGGTTTAAATAGTAATGTTCATGCATTTTGGCCAGAATGTGTTTTTCACTCTGCCTTTTTGGTTGGATGCAATGCCCAAATTAAGGAACATTCTTCTGATGATAAACTTTTTCAGTACCATATGGTGCCATCAAAATGTGCTATCTATTTGTATGGTGGGTCATGTTTGGTGAGACTACTCCAAATCAAGATTTTTTTACTACAAGTTTCTACAAAACTGTAACTTCCACATCATAGCTGAACTGAGTATTCATAATAGATCAATCAGTCAATGGTATTTATTGAGTGCTTAATGTGTACTGAGCACTGTACTAAGCCCTTGGAAGAATGCAGTACAGTACAGTTTGTGGACCAGATAATAACAATAATAAAAATCAAGGTATTTATTAAGTGCTTATGTGCCGAGCACTGTTTGAAGAGCTAGGGTAGATCTAATATAGCAGATTCCCCACAGATGCTGTCCCAGATGGGGCTGACAGTCTAAGTAGGAGAGGGAGCAGGTATTGTCTCCCCATTTTACATTGGAGGAAACTGAGGCACAGAGAAGTTAAGTGACTTGCCCAAGGTCTTACAGTAGGCCAGTGGCTGAACCAGGATTCGAACCACAGTTTTCTGATTCTCAGGTCTGTGTTCTTTCCACTAGGCCCTGTTATTTCCCTACCCACAAGGAGCTTACAGTCTAGTGGTGGACAGATAGGCTGTAAAGCAAATTACAGATGGGGATTAAATCCTAAATCAAAATGGACATGAGTACTCCAGGTGGCTGGGGGAACATAAATGCTGAGGTGGTAGGTGGAAAGGCATGATTTGCGGGGGGAAATAAGGGAATGCTCCTGGAGGAGGAGGGATTTCAGGGCATCTTTGAAGTTGGAGGAAACTGGTGGATATGAAGAGGAAGGAAGTTTTCTGGCAGAGAAGAGGGCATGAACAAAGAACCAGAGTAGGAGAGCTGAGAGGGAGGAATGGAGAGAAAGTTCACTTGGGCAGAGTGTAGAGTGGGGCCTTGGGAGTGACAGGTAGAGAGAGCTAGTCATTAAGAAGGAAAGAGCTCATGCTCTCCCTCCTCCAGGATTGTGAGCCCCATGTGGGGTAGACCCCCTCTAGACTGTAAGCTTGTTGTGGGCAGGGAATGTGTCTGTTTATCATTATACTATACTCTCCCAAGCTCAAAGTACAGTGCTCTGCACATAGTAAGTGCTCGATAAATATGATTGAATGAATGAATGGAGAGGGATTATGTCTGACTGGATTATTTTGTGTCTGCTCAGAGTTTAGTACAGTGCTTGGCACATAGTAGATGCTTAACATTTGTTAATATTGTTAATTGTTAATATTAGAAAAAGGCAGGGATGAGTGTTCGGTCTTTGTGGCAGGAGGATATTCCTCACAAATAAGTGAGGAATTATGTATAAAGGGGATAATCTGGATTGGGGCTGCCATTCAGATAGAAAAATGAACAGGTCAGAGGTAGGGAGAACTGTGAGGAGGGTCTTAAAATGTTTTTTCCCCTACTACAAAGGGCACAGTGCCAGAGACTGAACACTCATCTCTGCCTTTATTATTTAATCCCCATTTTACAGATGAGGAAACTGAAACATTGAGAAATTGGGACTTGTCCAGGGCCACATAGCAGGCAAATTTTGGAGCCAGTATTAAAACCCAGGTTTCCTGACTTCGAGGTGCATTCTCTTTCTGCTAGTTTCTCTCCATTGCAACTGGCTTGGGGGAAGCCAGATTCAAAGTCTCCAAATGCTTTATGCTATATTTTAGTTTTTAACCAAACACGCCTTTTCTGCATTTCTAGGGATGGATGAAATGCTTGTTGTTAAACTCTGAGAAATGTGCTTGGACCCAGATCCACACAGAAAAGCAGCCAGGCTGCTTGAGTTTTGTTTCTGAATCTGCAAATCCTTTTTGTCAAAATTGGTCATTATTTTGCTCATCTGATGAGACAGAAATGTCTGTTGGCCAAGTACCAATGGCTTCCTGCAAATGCAGTTTGATTTCATTACTAAAAGACCAAATAAAATTCTATTCTCTGTGATCCTCCCAGTTTGAGTCTCACTCACGCAGGAATAGTAGGGATGGCCATGTGACACTTGCAGTCACATATTAAGAGATATTTTGGGGGGCACTGAGATCAATAACTCAGTTGAAAAATGTCATCTGCTTGCTTTCAGTCTATGCTTGTCCACACAATGTGATCAGTTTTGAAACAATTGGCAAAGCTGGTAGGAGATAATAATCATAATGATAACAATTATTGTGACATTTATTAAGCTCTTACTATGTGAAGCAGGGTGCCTTAGTGGAAAGAGCATGGGCTTGGGAGCCAGAGGACGGGGGTTCTAATTCCGTCTCCCCTATTTGTCTGCTATGTGAATTTGGGAAAGCCACTTAACATCTCTGTGCCTCAGTTATCTCATCAGTGAAAAGGGAATTAAGGCTGTAAGGCCCATGTGGGACAACCTGCAGTGCTTAGAACAGAGCATGGCACATAGTAAGTGCCTAACAATTATGATAATTATTATTATTATTACATGTTAACTCCTGTACTGAGTACTGGGGTAGACAATCAATCAATCATACTTATTGGACATTTGCTATGTGCAGAGCACTGTACTGACCTCTTAGGAGAGTACAATATAACAGAGTTGGCAGACCCATTCCCTTCCCACAATGATTGTACAGTTTAGAGGGAGAGACAGACATTCATATACATAAATGAATTACAGATATGTACACAAGTTTTCTGGAGCTGTTGGAGGGGTGAATAAAGGGTGCAAATCCACATGCAAGGGCTATTGATAAGGGAGTGAGAGAAGAGGAAATAAGGGCTGGGTCTGGGAAAGCCTCACGGAGGAGATTCATTCATTCATTCAATCGTATTTATTGAGCACTCACTGTGTGCAAAGTACTGTACTAAGCACTTGGGAAGTACAAGTCGGCAACATATAGAGATGGTCCCTACCCAACAACGGGCTCACAGTCTAGGAGGGGGAGACAGACAGAAAAACAAAACATGTAGACAGGAGTCAAAATCGTTGAACAAATAGAAGTAAAGCTATATGCACTTCATTAACAAAATAAATAGAATAGTTAATATGTACAAGTAAATGAATAGAGTAAGAAATCTGTACAAATATATACAAGTGCTGTGGGGAGGGGAAGGAGGTAGGGCAGGGGGAATGGGGCGGAGGAGAGGAAAAAGGGGGCTCAGTCTGGGAAGACCTCCTGGAGGAGGTGAGCTCTCAGTAGGGCTTTGAAGGGAAGAAGAGAGCTAGCTTGGCGGATGTGCGGAGGGAGGGCATTCCAGGCCCGGGGGATGACGTGGGCTGGGGGTCGATGGTGGGACAGGCGAGAACGAGGCACGGTGAGGATGTTAGCGGCAGAAGAGCGGAGGGTGTGGGCTGGGCTGCAGAAGGAGGCTAGGGAGGTGAGGTAGGAGGGGGTGAGGTGATGGACAGCCTTGAAGCCATGAGTGAAGAGTTTTTGCTTGATTCGTAGGTCGACAGGCAGCCACTGGAGATTTTTGAGGAGGGGAGTAACATGCCCAGAGCATTTCTGTACAAAGATAATCCGGGTGGCAGAGTGAAGTATAGACTGAAGTGGGGAGGGATAGGAGGATGGGAGATCAGAAAGGAGGCTGATGCAGTAATCCAGTCGGGATATGATGAGAGAGTGTACCAGCAAGGTAGCAGTTTGGATGGAGGGAAAGGGTGGATCTTGGCGATGTTGTGGAGGTGAGACCAGCAGGCTTCGGTGACGGATTGGATGTGTGGGGTGAACAAGAGAGCAGATTCGAGGATGACACCAATATTGTGGGCTTGTGAGATGGGAAGGATGGTAGTGCCATCTACAGTGACAGGAAAGTCAGGGAGAGGGCAGGGTTTGGGAGGGAAGATAAGGAGTTCAGTCTTGGACATATTGAGTTTTAGATGGTGGGCAGACATTCAGATGGAGATGTCCTGAAGGCAGGAAGAGATAGGAGCCTGGAGGGAGGAAGAGAGAGCAGGGGCAGAGATGTAGATTTGGGTGTCATCCACGTAGAGATGATAGTTGAAGCCATGGGAGGGAATGAGTTCACCGAGGGAGTGAGTGTAGATGGAGGACAGAAGGGGACCAAGAACTGACCCTTGAGGAACCCCTATAGTAAGGGGACCGGAGGGGAAGGAGCAGCCCACAAAGGAGACTGAGAGTGAGCGGCCAGAGAAATAAGAGGAGAACCAGGAGAGGACGGAGTCTGTGAAGCCAAGGTTGGATAGCGTGTTGAGGAGAAGGGGGTGATCCACAGTGTCGAAGGCAGCTGAGAGATCGAGAGGGATTAGGGTAGAGTAGGAGCCATTGGATTAGGCAAGAAGAAGGTCAGGAGATGTATCTTCAAAAAGGCTTTGAAGGTAGGGAAAGTGATTGTCTGTCAGATATGAAGAGGGAGGGCATTCCTAGCCAGATGCAGGATGTGGGTGAGAGATTTGTGGCAAGATAGATCATTCAATAAATCAATAGTAATTATTCATTCATTCATTCAATCATATTTATTGAGCGCTTACTGTGTGCAAAGCACTGTACTAAGTGCTTGGGAAGTACAAGTTGGCAACATATAGAGATGGTCCCTACCCAACAACAGGCTCACAGTCTAGAAGGGAGAGACAGACAACAAAACAAAACATGTGGACAGGTGTCAAGTCATCAGAACAAATAGAATTAAAGCTAAATGCACATCATTAACAAAATAAATAGTAAATATGTACAAGTAAAATAAATAGAGTAATAAACCTGTACAAACATATATACAGGTGCTGTGGGGAGTGGAAGGAGGTGGGGTGGGGGGGATGGGGAGGAGGAGAGGAAAAAGGGGGCTCAGTGTGGGAAGGCCTCTTGGAGGAGGTGAGCTCTCAATAGGGCTGCTTGGGGGGGGGGCATAGCTATTATTGGCTGTTTACTGGGTGCAGAATACCGTACTAAGTACTTGAGAAAGTACAGTACAACAGAGTAGGTAGACGTGATCCTTGCCCACAAGGAAATTATCATCTACAGGTTGGACTGAGTCCCAATCCCACATGGCTTCACTGTCTTAGTAGAAGAAAGAACGGATATTGAATCCTCATTTTACAGGTGAAAAACTAAGCACAGAGAAGTAAAGTGGTATGTTCAATGTCGCATAGAAGGCAATTGGCAGAGCCGGAATTAAAACACAGGTCTTCTGACTCTCATGCCCATGCTCTTTCCACTGGGCCACATTGCTTCTAGTTGAGAGATGGGAGATTACCACCCTGATGCCAATTTATCAGTGAGGCCAATGCAGCCAGTGATTTGGATAGTGTTGTAGAGCTAGAGAGGCAGCAGGTAGCAGGAGTATAGGTCAGAATCAGCAGACCAGGGCTCTAGTTCCAACTATGACTCTTGCTTTGACCTTGGGTAAGTCATTTAACTGTCCTGTGCCGACATTTTCTTCATTTGTAGAATGGGGTGAAACACCTGTTCTTCCTCCCACTTTGACTATGAACCCCAAGGGGGATAGGGACCGTATCCAATCTAAATGTAGCATATCTACCCTAGAATTTAACACAGAATTTGGCACATAGTAAGCTTTGGCACATAGTGAGAAGCAACATGACCATTAGTAGAATAGAGATGCAGCGTGTCTCAGTGGAAAGAGCCCGGGTTTAGGAGTCAGAGGTCATGGGTTCAAATCCCAGCTCTGCCACTTGTCAGCTGTGTGACTTTGGGCAAGTCACTTAACTTCTCTGGGCCTCAGTTCCCTCATCTGTAAAATGGGGATTAAGACTGTGAGCCCCATGTAGGACAACTCTGATTACCTTGTATCCCCAGTGCTTAGAACAGTGCTTGGCACATAGAAAGCGGTAAACAAATACTATTATTATTATTATTATTATTATTATTATTATTATTATTATTATTATTATTATTATTATTATAGAACAGGGACCTGGGAGTCAAAAGGATCTAGGTTCTAATCCCAGCTCCACCACTTGTTTGCTGTGTGACCTTGGGCAAGTCATTTCACTTCTCTGGGATTCTGTTATCTCATCTGGAAAACGGGGATTAAGACTGTGAGCTCCATGTTGGACATCGACTGTGTCCAACCTGATTAGCTTGTATCTACCCCAGCATTCAGTGCAATCAATCAATCAATCAATCGTATTTATTGAGCGCTTACTGTGGGCAGAGCACTGTACTAAGCGCTTGGGAAGTACAAGTTAGCAACATATAGAGACGGTCCCTACCCAACAGTGGGCTTCAGTGCAGTGCCTGGCACATAGTAAACGCTAACAAATTTCATAAACAATGCCCTTTAATAAACACTATCTTCATTCATATCTTTAGTAATCCCAATCAAAGTGATTAAGTTTAAATGAGATGGGGGATTGACGGGAAGGTAATTCATGTTGAGGGGGAGAAATTCCAGCATCTCATCAGTCTTCCCTGAAGAGTCTTCGTGGTTGAGCAGAGCTGCAGGACTGAAAGGGACATTGCCATAGAGTTTGCTGAGTAGCGAGAGGGATGAAAGGAGAAAATCCACTACTCAGTCAATTGATATTGAGAACCTACTGTATGCAGATCACTGAACTAAGTGCTTGGGAGAGTAAAATAGAGTAGGCATGATGCCTGTCCTCAAGAGTTTTACAACCTAGCGAGGGAAATGGACAGTGAAAGACAAGGGAATGGAGAAGAGGAGAAACTAAGGGACAATGAGAAAGCTAGCACCTAGAGAAAAAAGAATAAGGAATTGATAAGAGATTGCTTCAATTCACTAATTCATAAAATAGGGAGACCCTCCCACCCTAGAGGGAACAACCTAGAGTAAAATGTAGATGCTAAGGCAGTAGCTACTCGAAAATTCAAAAAGCAATAAATTAAAATCAGAGAAAATATTCAACTAAATCAACATGTAGCTGTTACTATGTGTAGAAACGACACGTGTTGCATTTATAATTCTCCTTGAATGGATACAATCTATGTGTGTATATATGTGTGATTATGTGTAAACTTTTATTTTTTTTCCATGTTCCCAAGGGCCTCATACATTGTTCTCTGTAATGAAGACTGACATAGATAAAAAGCAAATTTACTAAGGGCAACATAAAAATGAGGTTACAATGTACAAGGAGCTTGTGGTAATTGCAAGTTTTAAAAGCTTATATTCTCACATGTTATCCACATAATTCATGTTTAAAATATACTTTGGCCTGACAACTGGATATTTTATGCAGGACTTTTTGGCTTGAAATCCAGAATACATTTTTAGGTTTCAATTACAGTTCTCCAATAACAAGGA
The DNA here is from genome assembly GCF_015852505.1 of Tachyglossus aculeatus. NCBI lineage: Eukaryota > Metazoa > Chordata > Mammalia > Monotremata > Tachyglossidae > Tachyglossus > Tachyglossus aculeatus. The sequence goes on along the minus strand of NC_052068.1, from coordinate 70,384,304 downwards.
GAAGAAGGGCTGGGGGTCGGGGGAGGATTGTTGAAGAACTCTTATGTTAAGCAAAACTCTCATTAAGTTTCTTACACCTGGACTATGACACACCATGACCAAATCCATTCATATGTGAACAACTGCCTCTTCCAACACCATTTTGTGTTCTATCCAGAAGGATGTGCCTTATGGTAGGAACATTCCCTAATTCCCCAGCAATGTTATATCCCAAACTCATGGTAGAAAAATGCTTTCTAGGAGAAGCAGCATGGCTCAGTGGAAAGAGCACGGGCTTTGGAGTCAGAGGTCATGGGTTCAAATCTCAGCTCCACCAATTGTCAGCTGTGTGACTTTGGGCAAGTCACTTAACTTCTCTGTGCCTCAGTTACCTCATCTGTAAAATGGGGATTAAGATTGTGAGCCCCGCATGGGACAACCTGATTGCCTTGTATCCCCCCCAGCACTTAGAACAGTGCTTTGCACATAGTAAGTGCTTAACAAATACCATCATTATTATTATTATTAACTGACTGAATCCAGATTGTACATGTGTGCAGGTCCATAGGTATCTTTCCAAACTATCTCTTGTCTTCTCTGACTTGGCTTCCAAATAAAGCTATCATCTAGGGAGGCATTTCTGGACACTTCCTCCCTCTTCAGGATTCATATTGAATTGTTAGGGGTCTGGGAAAGAATTTTCCTGCTCCCAGATCATCATGGAGATGCCCAATTATCTCTACTTTTTACATTCTGCGTTATCTCCTGGGACTTTTCAGGGGCTCCCCCTCTAGAAAACATGGCAGAGAACTGTGTCCAACCTGGTTAACTTGTATCTGCCCTAGAGCTTAGCACAGTGCTTAACATATAGTGCTAAGCACTTAGTACAGTGCTCTGCACACAGTAAGCGCTCAATAAATACGATTGACTGAATAAACCCTTAGCAAACATAGTCATAAATATAATGAACTGTAAGTTCCTTGTGACCAGGAAATTTTTCTCCCAACTCTGCTATATTATACTCTCCCAAGTGCTTAGTACAAAGACCTGCTCACAGTAAGCGCTCAATAAATACCATTGATTGATTGATGATTGGTCAGACTCTGAAGCCCATGATGTTGCCCTTGGGAGTGCACGGAGGGAACTGCTTTGTAAGGCTGGAGCACTAAAAAAGACACTTCAAATGAGCCTAGGAAGGGTCTGAGCTCTGCTTCCTTTCCATTTTGAAATAAAAAAGCAATAAACTATTAGCTTGAAGATCTGAGAAACTTCTGTGGCTCATCCAAGCTTGCCTTCATCTGGTCTAAAATTTTTCTGCCTAGCACTCCTCCAGTAAACAGTATTTTTTTATGGCATTTCTTAAGGGCTTACCATGTGCCAGGACTGTACATAGCAGTTGCATAGATATAGGCTAATTAGGTTGGAAACAGGCCATGTCCTACATAGGGCTCACAATCTCAGTCCCCATTTTACAGGTGAGGTAACTGAGTCACAGAGAAGTTAAGTGGCTTGCCCAGTGTCACACAGCAGATAGGAGGAGCTGGGATTAGAACCAAATCCTTCTGATTCCCAGGCCCATGCCATTTTGAGCATCCATTCTGAACACAGAGTTAAATTTGTTAGATAGAGAATAGATTAAGCGTGAATGTCGATCTCCCCTTCATCAGGAGGCTGGGAATTTCAGGGAGGGCACACTTTGTGGGGCAGAGTAAACTTGTAAGGGACTTTCTTATACCTTACGGGACCCCATCCAATTCCATTAAACTGAATCAACATGTCCTTAAAAATAAAGGTCTGGGACGTTGAGTTTATTGTTACCCATATTATGTATAACCCTGAGAAGGTCATGTTTGTTCAGCAGCACCCAGACGTTTTCCACTGGCTTCACGCATTGGTTATGAGATATATAGTGCTTTATTCATTTTAAGGGTGGGTTAGAAAACAAGATAGTTTGTTTACGATCCCAGAATTGGTGGTTTTCCCCGAGGAAACATAACTTGTTCTTCAGCTGTTAGGCCCCATCATCTTTTATTCCATGTCTTGTCATGTTGCCAACTTGTACTTCCCAAGCGCTTAGTACAGTGCTCTGCACACAGTAAGCGCTGAATAAATGCGATTAAATGAATGAATGAATGAATGAATGAGAATTATTCTTTGGGTATCAGTCATCAGGGGAGATTATGCTCTCTACCTTGAGTCACTGGAGTCCTTTATGTTATAGCTCTGTCATGAATATAGAGCCCAATTCTACGGTTCCTGTAAATTACATTGAACAGGCCATACATTTGAAACGTTTTTATTGATTTTAGATGGCCTATTAAAAATGGGGCTCTTTTACAGCAGATAAGTGGTAACAACTTTAAATGGTTCTTTCTAAGCACCAAGGACAATGACATTTGACATTTGGATAATTCACTGTGGCCTTTTCGGCTTTTGAAATACCTTAGAAATGACCCACTGACACTCTTTGCTTATCCAGTGACTTCTGGACCAAGAGGCAATTTATATTGTTGATGCTTGCCCATTCTATGATTACATCTGCCGGGCCCTAAGCAGCACGGTCTAGTGGAAAGAGCACAGGACTGAGAACCAGGAGCCTTGGGTTCTAATTCTGACTCTTCTATCTGCCTCTTGTGTGTGACCCTGAGCAAGTAACTCACCTTCTCTGACCTTTAGTTTCCTCATCTGTCAAGTGGAGATTAAATACCTATTCTCCCTCCTCCAGAGAATTTCACACTCATAAGGGATAGGGACTGGATCTGATTTGATCGTATTATAGCTACCCAATTGCTTAGCACAGTGATTACCAGAAAGAAATACTAAGTGCCACAATTATCATTATTACTGTAGGTTTGGACGAGTCTTCTGCATATTGCTTCCCCCTTACACCCCATCCCCACCCGCTCAATCCTAGGAACCTCCAGGAGTTCTGCCCCTGGTTCCAGAGTGGGTGGGGAGAGTTCAGAACTAGGCCTGCTAAGAGTCAAGCGTGAGATCGGACTTCTATGAGTGAAATTATATAGATCTAGGACTAGTCCGTACTTATATTCTCCAGGAGATAGTTACCCCAGAACCATCTTAGACACCAAGGGAGAGGTTGGAATAGTTTAAGACTGGTTCTGGCTAGCCTGGCGGTCATTCTAAATTGGGCCGTGCACCCATAGTCACTACAGTGGAAATGGAGTCTCTTGGCAAGGAGAGGGGAAGAAAGGGACTGTCAGAATGACTAATCAATCAATCGTACTTAAGGAGTTTTACTGTGTGCAGAGCACTGTAATAAGTGCTTGGAAGAGTACAATATAACAGAGTTGGTAGACATGTTTCTGCCCAAAAGGATCTGACAGTGTAGAGGGGGAGACAGACATTAAAATAAATTACAGATAGGTACATAAGTTCTGTGGAACTGAGAGTGGTGTAAATCAAAGTTATGGGCAGGGAATGTGTCTGCTTATTGTTATATTGTACTCTCCCAAACACTCAGTTCGGGGCTTTGCACACAGTAAGTGCACAATAAATATGATTGAAAGAATGAATTGAGGGTACAAATCTAAGTGTGAGGGTAATGCAGAAGGGAAAGAGAGCAGGGGGAAATGATGATTTTTGTCCCCACGCCCTTTGGGAACTAGATTAATCCATCCAGACCCTTTCCTGTCACATTTGTTTTCTTAATTAAGCTGTGCATTCAGTCATAAGGATTGGTGAAGCAGAGGAATGAAAAGGGCAAGATGAAAGACTGGAGAAGTAAAGATATCAACATTTTACAGTAATTATATAGTATTTTTATATGCATAAAGATTCCATTTGTAGAGAGAATTAATGTTTGCCACTCTTTTAGTGCATAAGCATTTGCCTGTTCAAATACCTCCATACACAGAATGCTTGTGCCAAAAATTGCAGATTATCTTTCCCGTCGTGACAGTATGTTCAGATGTTCTATTTATGGAAGTTGACATTATTAATTGTATAATTCCAATTTTCTTCTTGGCTTTTTAGAAAGATATATCAAGATACATGCAGTGTACTGACTTTTAGGGTTGTCATGGGCAGAACATGTACCCTTAAAACTGATGTGTGGAGATAATGCATACCACATGGTTTCTTACTGTCTATATGTCTGGCTTTAATCACCAACTTCTTCATGAAATGTTGCAATCCTGGATTTTGAGAGAGCAGTTAGACTTTCCTGTGGTATGGGCTATGGATTAGAGGTGAAATTGCATTAAAGGGCTACGGAGGTTAATTACGCCTGAAAGTTTCCAGTACAATCCAAATCAGTTGACACTCTCCACAAACTGCATAAACAATTCAGGGAAACCATCATTAGCAGAGTTAGAATGCAGACAGTTGTCTGTTTGCAGTGATACCTTTTTGATTTTCAAAGCTTCTGTCTCCCAGGGCTCCCCCGCCTCACTTGTGAGATACTTCCAAGCTTGTCATCAAAGACATTGTCATTATACCCACAGAACAAATGGGTCAAAATATTTAGAATATCTGCAAGTCTCCCATTATGACAGATTAATTTCTAGTTGAAATTCCAATCATCGTGGGACTTGATTAAATTCATATAGATATACATGTTATCTAGGGAGAATAATGAATTAATTAGCATTAAACACTGGTATGAATGTCATCACTAAGCCACATCACTAAAGGAACTTATAAGTCAGAAGGAGGTGTACTGCTCTCTCTGCTGTACAAACTCTTTCTCAACTGTAGAACACTTTCAAATTGCCACAGAATTTCCAAGATGCATCCCCATCTCCTACGGAAAGGGAAGAGTGCTGTCTGGGGAAACTATCTGGAATCTTGGAGAAGCAGCAAGCAAAATGGGGATTGAGATGGTGAGCCCAACGTGGGACAGGGACTGTGTCCAACTCAATTTGCTTGTATCCACCCCCGTGCTTAGTAGAGTGCCTAGTACATAGTGCTTAACAAACACCATCATTATAAGCGCTTAGTGCAGTGCTCTGCACACAGTAAGCACTCAATAAATACGATTGAATGAACTGAATGAATCTCACAGCTCCCTACCATTGACAAGAATCTGCTGTGCGATCTCGGGCAAGTCACTTAACACCTCTGTGCCTCAGTTACCTAATCTGAGGATTAAGACCGTGTGCCTCATGTGGAACATGGACAGTAACCAACCTGATTATCGTGTATCGATATCAGTGCTTAGTACATTGCTTGGCACATAGTAAGTGCTTAACAAATATTATAAAATAAAAGAATGTGGTCCTATTGATCAGTTAAGGACCCCATTTCCACACCCTTCCAGAATCACAATGTGGCTACAGACCACTACGGGACAGGACACAGCAGGTATGAGCTTTGCTTCACATTAAAAACCAATGGATAGGGAACCAAAGGTAAGCCTCTGCACAGTGTTTTTGATTTTTACAAAAGCTCAGATTACTATGGTACTTATTATTGTATTTATTAAGTGCTTACTTTGTGCCAAGCTTTGCACTCAGTGCTGCAGTAGATCCAAGAAAATCAGATAAGATGCAGTTCCTGTCTAACACAGAGCTCACGGTATAAGTAGGCTGGAACAGGATTTAACCCTATTTTATGGATGAGGAAAATGAAGCCCAGAGAAGTGAAGCGACTTGCCCAAGGACACGCAGCAGGCAAGAAACATTGTGGCCTAAAGATAGAGCACGGACTGGGGGTCAGAAGGACCTGGGTTCTAATTCCAGCTCTGCCACTTGTCTGTCTTCTGTGTGACCTTGGACAAGTCACTTAACTTCTCTGTGCCTCTGTTACCTCATCTGTAAAATGGAGATAAAAACTGGGGGCACCATCTTGGACAGAGACTGTGTCCAGCCTAATTAACTTGTGTCTACCCCAGCACTTAGTACCTGGAACATAGTAAGAGCTTAGCAAATGCCATGAAAAAAAAATGGCAGAGCTGGGATTAGATTGCAGAGAAGCAGCATGGCTCAGCGGGAAGAGCCCGGGCTTTGGAGTCAGAGGTCGTGGGTTCAAATCCCGGCTCCGCCACTTGTCAGCTGTGTGACTTTGGGCAAGTCACTTAACTTCTCTGGGCCTCAGTTCCCTCATCTGTAAAATGGGGACGAAAACTGTGAGCCCCATGTGGGACAAACTGATTACCTTATATCTACCCCAGCGCTTAGAACAGTGCTTTGCACATAGTAAGCGCTTAACAAATACCAACATTATTATTATTATTATTATTGCAGGTCTGCTAATTCCCAGGCCCATGCTGTTTCCACTAAGCCAAAGTACTTCCCTAAAATCCAGGAAAGAGAGCTGCACCAAAGGCACCTTTTTCTTTACATTCAGGATTTTTTCAGCCTCTGTCCCCTTCTACTGTCCTTGTTGTTGAACGGAGGACTTCTAGGAAAATACAGTACCCCTACCCCATGTCACATGGTATCTTATTGCAGTGTGCAGCCTTGTCTTCATGTTCCCCTGGGTTTGTCTGGGTTGATCTTAGGGTTTCAATTTTTGCTATTCCACTCCTTTACTATCCACTTCCATCACTTACGACCCATGGGACCTTTGATGGCAAATGCTCGTTCAGGGATTTTGCCCTCGACTTCAACAGTGGTGATTAAACTGGATGAGGGTGGGCAGCATCTGCTGCTGAGAGTGTGAGCAGAGACATTATGATCTACTGCCACAGGCCTCCCTGGTGTCCCCTCTAGACTGTAAGCTCACTGTGGGAAAGGAATAGGTCTGTTATATTGCTATACTGCACTCTCCCAAGTTCTTAGCACAGTGCTGTGCACACAGTAAGTGCCGAATAAATGCGATTGACTGGCTGACCTATGAAGCCCCAACCGACCTCCTTGACATGCCTGGTGTTGGCCAAAGTGGGACTGGACAAGAATGTGGATAGTTCAGAATTGCCCATCATTACTGTTAAAGCAGCTAAAGTATGTGTCCTATTAACAGCTGGATTTCCTCATCCTACTTGGAACAAAAGTTTTATAAAGTCAGTGACTCAGGATATCGGTTGTCTGGTCACTGAAGCAGCAAAACCATTCAACCACCCCCTGGATGTCCAAGCAGACTTATTTAAGAACATACTGCAAAATCTGAGTTGAGAAGGGCCCTAGAAAAAGGCATTCTTAGAAACTGCCTGCTTCACTTGAAATTTAGCAAGGTTTACCAGCAGTCCGTGGCTGGGGAGATGTCCATTTTCAGTGCAAGCATTTATACTACTTATATGATGCTGGGAATCAGCATTGGTCTAGCAGAAAGAGCACGGGCATGGGAGTCAGAGGATCTGGGTTCTAATCCTGGTTCTGCCACTTGCCAGCTGTGTGACCATGAGCAAGACACTTCATGAACTTCTCTGTGCCTCAGTCTTCTCATCTTTAAAACAGGGATTCAATATACTTCCCTCCCACTTAGAGTGTGAAACCCATGGGGGACAGGGGCTGTCTCCAATCTGGTTAACTTGTATCTATCCCAGAGTTTAGTAGAGTGCTTGGCACATATTAAGCACTTAACTTTTGTCATTATGATACCAAACAGAACACTGAGAAAGTAGCCATTGCATCGGGGAATGCTTCATGATGGGGAGAAGACATTGTTCAGAGAGAAGCACATAAAGTGACCTGATTTGGAGTTGATATCACAGTGCAAAGTGAAACAGATGAGGTCGGGGCCTGGCAGTGCTTTCTGCTGCTGATATTTCCCACAGTCTATATTCTGTGACCACATTCTGCACCCCTTTCCCTCAATAGACCTCTCACAATACTTTCGGTTAGGCTCAGGAGGATTGGGCAAAAAATGTGGGAAGAGTCCAGCAGAACCCATCATCACTACTGAAAAACAAGTTTGGATCATACTGATGGTAGTCTACACTTTCCTCCCCTTTGATTTCTTAAAGTTAAACAAATGTCCTAGAAAGCACAGACTGCCCCAGCCCGGTCCCTGGCTGAGGGAGAATCAGCTGGGACATTCAACAGCATCATTAGTGTCTGTGCAACACTCATTCATTCATTCAGTCATATTTACTGAGCGCTTACTATGTGCAGAGCACTGTACTAAGTGCTTGGAAAGTACAATTCAGCAACAGATAGTGACAATTCCTACCCAACGACGGGCTCACAGTCTAGAAGGGGGAGACATACAACAAAACAAAACAAGTAGACAGTCATCAGTAGAATCAAAATAGATAAATAGAATTATAGATATACACACATAGTTAATAAAATAAATAGAATAATAAAAATGTACAAATATACACAAGTGCAGTGGTGGGGGGAAGGGGGTAGAGCAGAGGGAGGGAGTATTGGTGATGGGGAGGGGAGAAGGAGCAAAGGAAAAGGGGGGCTCAGTCTGGGAAGGCCTCCTGGAGGAGGTGAGCTGTCATTAGGGCTTTGAAGGGGGGAAGAGAGCTAGTTTGGTGGGTGTGAGGAGTGAGGACATTCCAAGCCAGAGGTAGGACATGGGCCAGGGGTCGATGGTGGGACAGGAGAGAACATGTGACCCATTGAGGAGGTTAGTGGCAGAAGAGTGGAGTGTGCGGGCTGGGCTGTAGAAGAAGAGAAGGGAGGTGAGGTAGGAGGGGGCAAGGTGATGGAGAGCTCTGAAGCCAATAGTAAGGAGTTTTTGCTTCATGCGAAGGTTGATAGGCAACCACTGGAGATTTGTGAAGAGGGAGGTGACATGCCCAGAGAATTTCTGTAGAAACACTATTTATCAATATTATTATTGATAACATCATTATCAAAATTTATCAATCAGTGAGTGCAGAGTACCATACTAAGTGCTTGAGAGAGTACAGTACTATAGAGTTGGTAGATGCAATCCCTGCCCTCAAGGAATTTACTATCTAGTCAGGGTGACGGACATTAAATTAACTTACTGATAGAGGAAGTGGCAGAGCATAGGGCTATAGGGATACACTGTTCACCCTGAGTGGCACAAAATCAGAGAGGGTACCTCACTCTATTACTATGAACCCAGTGTAGAAGAGACTGTCTTCAACAAAACTAGAGAAGAAACCTGGCCTAGTTGAAAAAGCACAGTCTTGGGAGTCAGAGGACCTGGGTTCTAATCATGACTCAGCCACCTACCTGATTTGTGACCTCGGGCCAGTTATTTAATGTCACAACGTCTCTGGGCCTCAGTTACCTCATCTATAAAATGGTGATTAACACTGCAAGCCTCCTGTGGAACATAGACTGTGTCCAACTTGACTATATTTTTTCAATCCCTGCTCTCCCTCTTACTTAGAATGGGAGACCCATGTGGGACAGGGACCATATCCTGCCTGATTAACTTATATCTGTACCAACGCTTAGAACAGTTATTGACACATAGTAAGTGCTGAAAAAATACCATAAAAAAGTAAGTAGATTCTTAGAAGATTGCACAAATGAAGATCACAGTTATGTATGTGAAATCCCAATTCACCTGGAAATCCCAATTTGAGTCAAGGCTTTCCAAAGGCTGCACGGAGTAAAAAAGTCCTGAATTATGCTACCTCAGCAGCAGGCTCTCCACTAATGCAGTGATAAACGAGGATGTAAACAAAAAAGTTAGTGTGCCTTGGGGGAAACTTACAGATTATGTTTCTAATATCGCCTCAAAGAGTCAAGATTAAAACCAAACTGTAGGTTATAGAGTTATTGTAGCATCTAACCCAGCAGTTAGATCAGGACCTACTAAGGTGCCTATATGACCTCTGAAGCAATTCCATCAAGCCACCTATATATGATACGTAACATCAAATAGGAAGACAGAATCACACACAAGTTCCTGGAATGTAGCCTACTCACCTCATCGAACCAGTGCTCGTCGAATCACACCTTCACTTATCAGGACATGTGAGGCAAATGGACAGCAGCCATATACCCAAACAGCTGCTCTGTGGTGAGGTGAAATGGGTAACTATAAACACAGCGGACTGAAGAAATGCTTTAAAGACCCAGTGAAACAAAACCTCAAGCCATGTGGCACAGTAGTGAAGTAGTGGAGATAACAGAACTAGATATGTTTGGTTTTGTTCTCTGTCACCCCCTTCTAGACTGTGAGCCCACTGTTGGGTAGGGACTGTCTCTATATGTTGCCAACTTGCACTTCCCAAGCGCTTAGTACAGTGCTCTGCACATAGTAAGCGCACAATAAATACGATTGATTGATTGATAAATTGGCTTCATTTCAAAATGGGGTGATTGTCTTGGAGTAGAGGCTTCAGGAAAATTGTGACTCCAAATGGGAGAAACCAAAACAGAGTCAGGCACCGTGGGTCACAAATGTAACAGTGCAGCCAGGGGCAATCACTATGGCACATGTTGTGGAAGAGATTATCATTTTCTTATCAGACACACCTTCACACACAGGGAAAATCTCACTGATAGTAGCATAGCCTTTGAATCTGATGGATTTTTTTTGTGGTATTTGTAAAGCATTTACTATGTGCCAGGCACTGTACTATGCACTGACTTTTCTTCTCAGACAAATGAGTCAGAGGACAACAGAGACATATGCAAAAGGCATACCCAAGAATGCACTTTGTTTTTATCATGGATAATGTTATGAGAGAGGGAGGGAAGCAGGAAAAAGTGTGGAAAATATATAATTCTTTTTTTAAATTGGCATCCTTGAAGAGCTTAGTTTATGCCAGGCACTGTACTAAGAACTAAAGCGGTAGATAGAATGTAATCAGGTTGGACACAATTCATGTCCCACACGGGGCTCACAGTATTAAACCCCATTTTACAGATGAGGTACCTGAGGCACAGAGAATAATAATAATAATAATAATAATAATAATAATAATAATAATGGCATTTATTAAGGGCTTACTATATGCAAAGCACTGTTCTAAGCTACTGGGGAGGTTACAAGGTGATCAGGTTGCCCCACAGCAGGTTCACAGTCTTAATCCCCATTTTACAGATGAGGGAACTGAGGCACAGAGAAGTGAAGTGACTTGCCCAAAGTCACACATCTGACAATTGGCGGAGCCGGGATTTGAACCCATGACCTCTGAGTCCAAAGCCCATGCTCATCATCTATTGAAGACAAGTCCCTGCTAAATATAAAAAGCCTACAAAAGAGTGAAGACCTGACTCTTGTCCCAACTATTGAGGAAGACATCACATCAATCAAGGTCACGAAAAATTGGCAAACCACATGGGTCTGATGGCATGACTGTTGAGATCTATAAGCATATAATAATAGTAGTAGCAGTAGTAGTAATAGCAGTAGCAATAATACTAATGAATAGTAGTAATAGCTGTAGTAATATGTAGTAGCAGTAATGATAGTAGTAACAGTGGCATTAGCAGTAGTAGTAGTAGTAATACTAGATTAGTAACAGTAATAATAGTGGTAGTAGCAGTAGTAGCAGTATTGAGAACCCACTGGATGCAATGCCTGGTCATAAGGGTTTAAGAAGCTATGAAGAGCTTACACTCTAATAAATGATATAGAAAAAAACACAAATAGAATAAATAAAGCAAATAATTGGATGTACAATTAAATGAGTGTATTTCCATAAGGGCTAAGGATGCATAGATAAGTAATAATAATTATGTGCCATGCACTGTTGTAAGCACTGGGGTAGATACAAGGTAATCAGGTTGTCCCATGGGGGGCTCACGGTCTTCACCCCCTTTACAGATGAGGTAACTGAGGCAGAGAGAAGTTAAGTGACTTGTCCAAGGTCACACAGCGGACAAGTGGTGGAGCCAGTATTAGAACCCATGTCCTCTGACTCCTAAGCCCGTGCTCTTGCCACTACGCCATGCTGCTTCCACCTTACACCACTCCTGGAGATGACTGATAATAATAATAAGGATGGTATTTGTTAAGCACTTACTATGTGTCAAGCACTGTTTTCTTTTTTTTAATGGCATTTATTAAGCGCTTACTATGTGCAAAGCACTGTTCTAGGTGCTGAGGACTGTTCTAAGCTGCCATCCAGAAGCACCTTAATTCCCCAACGATATTTGATTTCTGAGACTTCTGGTGTTCGGTATCCATCCTGAAACACTGTGTGGTTGGAGACTCTCTTCAGCACTGCTCTAAGCGCTGGGGTAGATACAAGATCATCAGGTTGTCCCACCTGGGGTTCACAGTCTCAATCCCCATTTTACAGATGAGGCAACTGAGGCACAGAGAAGTGAAGTGACTTGCCCAAAGTCACACAGCTGACAAGGGGTGGAGGTAGGATTCTAACTCATTACCTCTGACTCCCAAGCCTGGGCTCTTTCCACTAAACCACAATTTTTTTTGGATGATGGGTTTATTAGTCTTGGATTGCCAGGAAATACTTGTTGAAGGCTTTTTGGAGGGGGAGGGATTTGAGTAGGGCTTGGAATATGGGAGAAACTATGGTCTGTTGGATCTGGGGAGGGAGTCCCAGGCCCAGTGACTTGAATGAGTGATGATGCAGAGGTAAGAAGGCTGAGAACAAGATACAGTTAGAATGATAGCTTGGGAGGGATGAATAGAGTGCCCTGGGGAGTAGAGGTTGACGTAGAGGTTTGCAGACCAGATTTTCTTTGATGTAGAGGGACACGGGAAGTCAGAGAAGGGTTTGGAGGAGAGAACAGATGAGTGCTGAGAAGAGGTTCAGATTGGAGATGGGAGAGGTTGGAGGCAGGAAGATCAGCTAGAAGGCTGATACAGTAGTTTAGCCATAATGTGGAAAGAGCTTGTTTTGGACTGGTAGTTGGTTGTTGTAGGGGGAAATGGTAGAAGATCGCATATGAGAGTTGAAAGACACTGAGAAGTCAAGGATGATGCTAGAATTGTGGACCCTCTGGGACAGGTAGATTGTGGTATTTTTGACAGATATAGGATAGATAGGAGAAAAAGTAAATTCAGAATAATGATAATGGTATTTGTTAAGTACTTACTATGTGCAAAAGCACTGTTCTAAGCACTGGGGGGATACAAGATAATCAGGTTGTCCCACATGGGGCTCACAGTCTTAATCCCCATTTTACAGATGAGGGAACTAAGGCACAGAGAAGTTAAGTGACTTGCCCAAAGTCACACAGCTGACAATTGGTGGAGCCGGGATTTGGACCCATGACCTCTGACTTCAAAGCCCGTGCTCTTTCCACTGAGCCATGCTGCTTCTGCAGAAGTGAAGATGAGTTGTTTGGTTTTACACATGGTAGGTTTTGGGGGTTCCTGAGGGATATTCCTCCTACTTAGACTGCGAACCCTGCATGATCCAGAGTCTCTGCCCAACTTAATTATCTTGTGTCTACCCCAGAGCTTAGTGCAGAACTCAGTACATAGTAAACAATGTATAAGTATAATAATAATTATTATATTCAAGTAGAGGTGTCCTAGAGACAAGAGGCAAGATGTAGGACTGCAGGTTAGTAGAGAAATCAGGGCTAGAGAGACAGATCTGGTGGGGGAAGAGGGGTCTTGGGAGGCAGTCCAGTATGGGGCACTATGATAATAAGAATTGTGATATTTAGTAAGTACTTACTATATGTCAAGCACAGTGGTAAGCATATCTGCAGATTGTACACAGTTTACACAGTCTTCACATGGAGCCCACCATCTAAGAGGGAGGAAGAATCTGTATATTATCCCCAATTTATAGAGTCAAGGTTTTGTTTTGGCTGCAGAGGGCAAAAATGTTGCTCTGAACTCTGCTACCTCAGCAGCTTGCTCTCCACTAGTAACAGTGGAGCCAAAGCACAGAAAAGTTAAGAGCCTTGACCAAGGTCACATGACAGACAAGTGGTGGATCCAGGATTAGAACACGAGTCCACCGACTCCCAAGCCCGCGCTCTTTCCACTAGGCCATGCTAATTAAGAAAGGAGGAGCTCATTTCAAACGGCACCTTGGGGAGGATTATTAGGCAAAAACAAGACAGTACCAGGCACAACGAAAAGCAAAACTGATGCATGGCAAGGAGCAATCTTTGTGAATGCACAATAAAGACAGATCTGTCAGCCTCGCATCACCCTTTCCTGCCACGTTCACAACCATATGGAAACTTGCCCATCAGTAGCTACATAATCAATCATATTTATTGAGCACTTGAGCCATAGACACATTCCCTGCCCTCAACAGGCTTACAAGTGCAAAGGTCAGTTCTAGTGAGGGTACACCTATATACTTCCAAGCACCTAGTACAGTTCTCTGCACACAATAAGCACTCAATAAATATGACTGATTGATGATATATGTGGAATGGAGATGCCCAACACTGCAATTCCCTCAAAGAAATTTCTTAAATAAAAAATATTTTTTTCATTAATCAGAGAAATGAGTGCAACACAAAGTATAGCTTGGGGACTTTTTTTGTCTCATACAGGAGACAAGATTATGTTAGTAAACGTTCTGCCCACTCTTCTTCCAGAGACACACTTGGGACAGCTAGTGTGTCCTATAGGTCTCCCTCAAATTCCCTGCGAACTCAGATATGGGGCATTTTCTGCAGGAATCAGAAGTTGAGTAGCGCTAATATCACTGCTGTTTTATTTACCTGATGGACAAAATCACCCTGGTAGGTTTCCAGTGCCTTTAAAAAAGTGTACCTTGTGACAAAATCCTTGGGCAATGAAAATAAAAGTGCTGTTCTCTCATTTCATCTTAATTTGGGGGTTGAGGGGAGAGAGAAGAGAATACCAGGGCATTCAAGAGCAGAGGGTGATGGGAGAAGGGGGTTGCAAGGTCAACCAAAGAGCCTGAAGAATGACAATTCCCTTCTGTCTCACCTCATTCCTGCTCCTACAGAAGACCAACATGGCCATTGTACATCTGTTTGATAAGGGTTCACATGCCCCTTCATAAACACTGAAACCATCTTGGACACCTTTTTCCTGGATGCTGACTTGAACTTTCCCCTCCTCACCAAAGAGGGAAGTGGTAGAAACAAAAACACAGAATGTTTAAGTCCTTTAACAAAAAAAAAATTAGCTGTCATGCGAATGGGAGATTTCTTGGGACATCCTTTACACCAAAATAGAGGCATCCCCGAATAAAAAGAAAGTATTTTAAAAAGCGAGGGAAAGCGTGTCCAATTGTCATTTTGCAGGAATACAATGTGGGATGTTTATACCAATGAAAATATGTTTAGAATTACCCACTGATGCCAGTGGGATACTGAAAATTGGGGAAAGAAAAAGACGCAAGTTGTCCTGCTAGTCCTTGCCAGAAAAAGGCTTTTTTGTGTACATGCTATTACTGTTCACAGAAGACAAGATGAGATTGTCATTATCCACATGTTGTCCAATGTTGTCCAACTCAGTTCCTGAATTCAACTCCTTTTGCCAAAATCATGTTTATAACATCTAATGTGTTGTGTAATAGATAGTGTTAGGTAGCTCAGCTAATGCTATTATTTATTTTAGACATGGACATGTAAGCTGAATTCAGGTTTAATTTTACTCCTTAAAGAGGGTTGGGGGTGGGGTCCTCCTGATTAACTGTAACAGATCCAGCGCTTGTTGATATTAGGGAACCAGATTCTTGCTTTTGGATACCTCCCAGTTGGAACGCCACTGCTACAGTGAGAGACGTTCCCCAGCCTCTGGGTGAGCGATTAGTAGGGGCTATTTCTAATTAATGCTGCTGGCTGAATCTGTTCACAAATAAACCGGTTAGGCATGTGCCTTATGTCCAGGCTGGCTGGCTGACAGATAAGGGTTGGGGAGCAGGGGTAGGCTGCATTACTCTGCTTCTCCGTATCACCATTCCCTTCGGCTGCACTAGTTAGCTTCCTGGAGGTTGTGTGAGTGGAAAAGAACTTGTGGAGAAGGTGTCTTTTTGAATCATTTTTATTCTTTCTGAGCCTAGGCTGTGGGTCAATAGAAACCGACAGGATTCATCAGTGAGAAGCAGCGTGGCCTAGTGGATAAAGCCCGGGCCTGGGAGCCAAAAGGATCTGGGTTCGAATCCCAGCTCCACCACTTGTCTGCCATGTGACGTTTGGCAAGTCACTTCACTTCTCTGTGTCTGTTACCTCATTTGTAAAATGGGGATTAAGACTGTGAGCCCCAGGTGGGACAGGGACTGTCCTGAACCAGTTTGCTTGTATCCACTCTAGCTCTTCATACAGTTCCTGGCACATAGTAAACACTTAACAAATACCACAATTATTATTAATTGTTATTATCAGTTGGCCCTGACTCTTCTAGGCAAAATGCCTGCCAACATCATTTTCGACTATGCTGACAACATCTCTCTCACGGGAATGAAAAAGGACAGCAGGATTCAGTGTGTAAATAATAGGTTCAGCCTTGCTATTCAGGTGACCACATGGAGTAATCTGGAACGAGCTCCATTTCAGTGCATGTTGCAAAATGTTTCCAATAAAAAGCCCAGTGGATGGGTCTCCTTTTCATTGTTCTCTGGGGCCTTCTTGGACACTAGGAAGGATGTGGTCATTTGTAGCAGAGCTTGGAAATCTGAGACCGTGCGCTGTTTGGTTCTTCCCATTTGCTTTCTCCAGGGGTGGGGTCATTTAATATGGATTGGAGGAACAGAATAGGAGATCTTATTTTGAGTTTCCACTCCGAGCTTTTTACTTTGATTCATACCAGATCTTTAACTCGGATGATGAATGCGACTTTCTCTTTATTCTCAGCAAGATTCTTTCTGACCAGCTCATTCTGTCATCCTCTGAAAAAAACAGAGATGCAATCCCCTTTGGAAGTTTAGTGTACTCTTTGATTTTTCTAAGGTGGGTGTTAAAAGTTCATTGAGGGTAGAGATGGTGAATGCTCCTGTGATGGCATTGCACCTAAGAAATTTTGGTTTAGAAGAAAGAGCATGGCTTGGGAGTCAGAGGACATGAATTCTAATCCCAGCTCAACCGTATGTCTGCTGTGTGACTTTGGACAAGTCACTTCACTTCATGCTGCCTCAGTTACCTCATCTGTCCCTTGCTGCACAGGAACTAGTTCCAACCTGATTACCTTGAACCTACCCTTAGAACCCTTAGCACTTAGAACAGTGCTTGGGACATAGTAAGTGCTTAACAAATACCGCAATTATCATCATTATTATTTTTACAGTATTCTCCACATAGCAGGCACCCAATCCAGAGCTCTATATGCAGTAAATGCTCAATAAATCCTGATGAATGAATCCATTATACCTTTAGCATCATCCTTTTGAAGGGTTTTAATGTGTACGTGTTGGAGGGGAAGGAAGTGTGGTATCAGAGGTTAATTAGGGTACGAGTGGGTTCAGAGTATCAGAGGTTATGGACTTGCTTGGCTTTGCTGTCCTGCTCCATTTTCTTCCTCCTAGGGAAGGGGGAAACAGGTTTTCCTCTTGCAAGATTTTGTTTTACGGGTAATGTTATTTTCATCATGGCCGCGCACCCACACATGTTGCAGTGGTTTGGGAACAAAGGCTTAGGGTAATTTAGAGAGGCAGGCCACATGAAATAAGAGCAGGGGGCATATGCTGTTGAAGACCTAACTTCACGCTAGTGCTGGCCTAAATGATGTTGAGTCTAATGAATAGCAAAGGGGACTGGTATTACAATGTGCAGTGAATCATCAAAGGTAATAAAAACAAGATCAGACCAAAGCAGCATCTGGGAGTGAAGTTTTAAGGAGCAGACAGGAATGTGTACTAATTATTGGATTGTTAATGCATTACATGTGTTGTTAAGAAGAGATGGTGTGACTAAGGGCAGGCAGTAGCTGAACCAGTAGCCCTGGAGTTTATCTATCACAGATTCAGTATTAAATCTCCAGCTGCTTTATAACTTTCCTAATACAACAAATTCTCAGGCAAGACCTGTCTGTCTCTCCCAACACATCACAGATTTCACGTGACTTCAAGTGCATGCGAAGGGCTTAGACCATTTGAGGCCCTGCTAGGCAGAATACAAAGCTCAGATGTGTCAGCTGGACAATGTTTTGCTGTTATGGTTGTGTTAGGGGAAATGTTTTGGAGGTTCTGACGTTCATTAGACACAATTAGGAAGAAATAAAATCTCTGTTCAGACTTAACTCAAACAGCACATCCAGCCCTTGGTCTTATTGAAATGGCCTGTTCTTCACTTCTGGATCCAAGGCACATGGATCTTTCCTGTAGAAAATCTTCGCAACCAGTTGATCTAAAACTCATTTCAGAAACTTCAGGCACAATACTGATGCTTATTTGGAAAGTTCTTCTGGTGAAAGTACTCTGCCTTCTTAATGGCTAAGAACTTGAGTCATGAGACATATGCCTCTAATTGAAATATTAAATGACCACAAGTAATTCAAGGGCATGGGCCTAGTTAGCAGTTCAGGACACTTAGGAAGCTATAAAATGTCAGTAAGATTAGCATGCCAGGAACATGTACTGGTTTACCTGATTGGGTGAAAAATGAGTCCAAATATTAGTAAAGATGTTGCCCTTATTATCTAATTTGTAGCCACATGTTTCAAACGTTCCAAGACTCAGAATGTCACGGTTTGGCTCACTGTTCACTGCTTTACTTGGAATTACAAAGAAAATTATGCCAAGCAAAAACAAATTTCGCCATTCTTAGTTTTGTTTTTCCCTTAGTTGCTCAGGCCTATCAGTGAAAAACCTAAACAAAAAATATCCCAACAATTACAGAATTTCAGGACCTGCCCTGCCTTTGCAACAAAAAATAAAACCAATCCCTAGGAAACTCTGGAGATGGTCTTAAAACCCAATCATCTTCCTTGAACTCTTTATGGAAACAAGCATGATATATTATTCATGGCTATATCAGCAGCTGCATGGTGAGCTAAAAGGGGTGACAGGAAAGCTGGGAGGACCAAATGAACAATTTAAAGACCCAGTGTAGTGCTGTTTGAGACAATGCGACATTATTGGTGGATTGTTGGGTACCACTCTAACAGACTGACCAGACAGGCAGACAGTCACTGTGAAAGGAATTGCTCTTATTGAGCAAATAATAATTATTATTATGGTCCTTGTTAAGCATTTACTACATGCCAGGCACCGTACTAAGGGCTGGGGTATAGACAAGCAAATTGAGTTGGACATAGTCCCTGTCCCACGTCGGGCTCACAGTCTCAATCCCCATTTTACAGATGAGGTCACTGAGGCACAAAGAAGGGAACTGACTTGCCCAAAGTCAAATAGTGACAAGTGGCGGAACCAGGATTAGAACTCCTGACCTTCTGACTCCCAAGCCCGTGCTCTATCCACTAAGCCATGCAGCTTCTCCTGATAGTCACAAGTGGTTTGTGAAAATCAGGGGGATAGAAAGCAGACTCAAAAACAGACTTGAGCCCTGCTTGGGACAAGCCCATCAGTGCAGCAAGGATCTGTCTTTACATACGCCCGATATTGAAGGGGCCTTCAATCACGTGTCGGTCTTGTTAGTCGCATTGGCGTGCGGGAAGTGATAGGATCTCACCATAAGCAGTGTCATCTTTGAAAACAAAGGAAGTTTGTTTGTGTATACATATGGGTATTTATGTAAATATGCAGACAGAAAGGCATCTATCTCTATACACTGAAAGAGAAATTTGGAAAATGAACTCTTTTTTCTATAAATAGTGGCTGTTCGCATTCAGTGCAAATAACACCCATGGGGAAATTCATTCTTGAGTGCAGCCATGGCTTGAAAAAGTCAATTTGGGATCCACAGTTTCGGTCATATTGTGCACACTACAAAAGTTTCCCCTTGTTGTGTTATGTTTAATGTTTGCAACAGCTGGGCCTGTTTTATCTTTGGCCTCCCCATCTCTCATTCTTTACAAATATTTTGCTCATAAAAGGTCCTCTTTTCTTGACAGCAGTATGCCATGCTGGTCTGTCCTCTGAAATTGACTCCTATTTTTCATCTGGGATGTGGAACTGTCTGAGGCCTGGCTTTACTGACTCCAAAAGTTTCTTCTGCCCACCTCGCTTCTGGTTTCCCAATTGTAGCTCTCCATATACCAGCTGCTTGGGCATCCTGCTGTCACTCATTCTCCTCACATGTCCCACCCAGCATAGCTATGATAAAGTGAGCATAGCTTTGATAGTAGGAATTTATTCATTCATTCAGTCATCTTTATTGAGTACTTACTTTGTACAAAGCACTATACTAAGCGGTTGGGAGAGAACAACATAACAATAAAAAGACACTTTCCCTGTCTCTGACTAAATCCAGAACTTCATTATTCATGATCTTTTCTTGCCATTTGATACTGAATAGGTTCTGATGTGATACTGATGGAACTGCTCAAGAAACAGAATGTTGTACCTGTATATGGTCTAGGTCTCCCAACCGTAGAGAAGGCTGGACAACTCTATAGATCTTTAGTTTGGTCCGAAACCTGATTTCATGCTGCCACCACTCTGGCAGTCTCCCAAATTAAGTGCTGGCTTCCTGGACTTGGTTTTCCTCGTCTATCATTACATGGTTGGTCAGAGTCAGTCAGTCAGTCAGCCGTATTTATTAAGCACTTACTGTGTACAGAGCACTGTACTAAGCAGTGTGCTTCCTAGGGAACAAATATCCACGACAGTGTTTAGCCCTGTATTGCCTATAAAACGTTTTGAAAATGTGTATGGTTTCCGTGGGCAGGCTCATACATAAACCTTGGTTTTCTTAAACATCAGCATGTAACACCTGACTGATTTAATGAAACTGTTCAGAGTCATGTGCATATCTTCTTGCATGGGAACCTCTAGGGAGCAGTCATGGGCCTTTAGGAATTCTTGAATGACTGTTTCCAAGACTTCAGATGATGCACAAAGTCTGTTAAGTCAGAAAAGTTTCCAGAGGTGGGAAAAATTTTCTAACACCTGCCTCCAGGTCTCTAGTTCCACCTTATTGCATAGAAAAAGTTAAAAGGGACCTATCCCACTAGTCATTCCTGCTTCAGTCAGTCAGTTAGTCAGTCAGTTCATATTTATTGAGCACTTTCTGTGTGCAGAGCACTGTACTAACTGCTTGGGAGAGTACAATATAACAATATGCAGACACACTCCCTGCCCATATCAAGCTTGCAATCTAGAGGGGGGACTAGCTTTACTCCACTCCCAGTGGAATGGATAAGACAGGACACCCTTGGCTATGACCCGGCCAGCCGGGCCTGCCTGAAGTTGTCAGAATCTTAATGGACTTTCCAGGGAAGTCAAGTTTTTCTCAGTAGTTTTCAGAGCCCAGATCTTTCCTCTAGAAAAACTTAGCAGAGAGTTGGTCAGGACTTAATGCTTAAAAAAAAAAAGGTAAAGATCATAACCACAGAGCCTCTGCAATCCCTTAGCTAAAAGCCATTTCCTGTTTTTCAGCTCTCTCTCCATGTGCCTACATAAATAAGGCTCCAAGATATCTAGACCCGATAGCTTCCAGTTTAAGCCCTGCCCTCTGAGATTGGTGGCTTGGGACAGGAAATTAATGGTGGACATGAGGGCCTGGGTGAAATGAAATGAAATTATCTCTGAGTCCCCAGAATGTTCACAACAATCCATATGAAGATACCATTTATAAATGATTATTCATTATTTAAAGTTACACGTGAGAAGAAGGGAAATGTTTATCAGACTGTTAGCTCCTTGTGGGCAGGAGTCTACATCTATTATATAGTACTTTTCTAAGAGTTTAGCACAGTTCTTTGCTCACAGTAAGCACTCCATAATTGATTGACTGATTGATAGAAATCTGATGATGTGTTTTTATGACCCCCGCCAAGCCCCTAGTTATTTTCTAGTTATGTATTCCTAAAGAAAGAGCACAAGCACAAGAATTCAAATAATAATTATGGTATCTGTTAAGCGCTCACTGTGTGCCAAGCATTGTTCTAAGCACTGGGTAGATAAAACGTAGTTAGCTTTTCCCGTGTGGGGCTCACAGTCTTAATCCCCATTTTACAGATGAGATAGATGAGGCACAGAGGAGTTAAGTGGCTTGCCCGAGGTCACACAGCAGACAAGTGGCAGAAACGGGATTAGAACCCACATCCTCTGCCTCCCAAGACCATGCTCGTGCCACTAAGCCTTGCTGCTTCTTGTAAAATGCCACCGTATAGCGCTTCGATTATGCAAGAACCACATTTCATAATTAGCCCTATTTGTCTTCACAGTATCCTTCTGGGGGATCTAGAGGCTGTCAGGACATTTTACATTTTGTATATGAGGGAACTAACTCGGAGAAAGATAGAGTGCTCAAAGTCATGTAGAAGCCAATGGAGGAAGTGGGAACAATTAATCAATGGTATTTACAGAGTCCTTACCGTGTGCAGAACACTATACTAAGAGCTTGGGAGAGTGCAATGTGAAAGTGTTGGTACAAGGCGCTCAAGGAGCTTACAGTCTAGAGGGATTCACAGTCAACAGTTAAAGCCAACCATACTGTGGTGCTTCAGTTAAGCCTGTAATATAGCTTTTAAGTTCCAATGATCTGTTAAACTTGCATGGGTTTCCATCCGTGTTTACCCATGCCTTCTTGCCTCTCCTAATCTCCACCTCCTCCTAATGCTCTCTGTAGCAAAAGACTAAATGAATGCAATTCTCTGCCTGCAGCAGATAGTCAGAACTCACCCATAAGCACAGATTACCATGGAAAATATATTTAAAAGGAAGCCAGAAGAGGAGGAAGAGAGTATTACATTTATTTTAGGCTGGCTGACTGATTCTTGTGCCATGATTTCACTTAACCTCGGGCAAAAGAGCCAAAACTTCTTTTCAAGGCAGCTCTAATTTCGAAGTGATATTATCAGTGTTCTTCTCCATGTTAAACAATAAATTTGACATGGTGTTAAGGAAGATATCGTCCCCAGGAATGACCCAAGGGAAATTACTGAGAAAAGTTCATTAAAAAAAATTAAAAAACAGTTGGTATTAGGCCAAGACAACTGGGGTTTAATATAGACCATTAAATACTAAACTGCTGAGAATTTATTCCATTTCATATATTTGACATGCATTATCATAACAGGTACACAAATATGACATCTAAACTATATTAAAACAGCCTCAGAACATTTCAGTGAATATGCCAGAAAAATCTGCCAACTACTTTAGCAGGCCAATGAATTGAAAGCATGATCTTAGTTCTCACTTTTGAAGTTACTTGTCCATTCAAACACATGGAAAACAGAAAGTCACCAGAATCTGATGGGTTTCTTGCAGAAATATACATGCACGGAGGGGTTTCAAGGTTTTCTATCTCCTTGATTGCCCCTCAACATATGGAACATGGAGAACATGCCACAAAACGTCAGAGAAATCACTATCAGCTCTGCCATCACCATCTTGAAGAAGAGACAAAGAAGTTGACTATGGAAACTACTGAAGTACCTCACTGCTTTCCAGTGCTAGGAAAATTTAGTAAGAATCTTTCTGGACCAGCTAATGAAAAATAGTCATGTGGGTCCTTCCTGAATTGCAGTGATGCTTCAGACCTTAATGCAGAACAACAGACATGATGTTTGGAGACTGAGAAGAGCAGGGAACAACACAGAATTTCTGTTCTGTTCTGAATTCAGAGCTTTCACAAAAGCACATGGCGCATCAGCATTAATAGGAGCAAACAGTACTTTTCGGACTTTTGGACTACATCTCCTCACTTACAGAATTTAATCAACAGTATTGCTATCCCTCTTCCTAGTGGAAAGAACAGGAGCCTGGGAGTCTAGATTCTAATCATGACCTGGCCACCTGCCTACTGGGTGACCTTGGGCAAGTTACTAAACTTCTCTGGGCCTCAGTTTCCTCATCTGTAAAATGGGGATGTAATACCTGCTCTCCTTTCACTTTAGACTGTGAGTCCCATCTGAGACAGGGACTGTGTCCCACCTGATTGTCTTTTATCTACCCCTGTGCTTAGTACAGTGCTTGACACATAGTAAGCTCTTAACAAATACTATTATTATTGTAATTATTTTATATGACCTGTAGATTTAGACTTTGAGCCCAATGTGGGACAGAGACTGTGTCCAAACCAATTACCTTGTATCTACTCCAGCATTTAGTACAGTGCCTGTCATATAGTAAGTGCTTGACAAATACCGCAATTACTATTATACTGTTACACAATTACTTATACTGTCTGCCTGTCTGCTCTCTGGATCTTGCATGGGTTCTGAATTGCCAGTTAGGTAACTGGGTAAGTGACTTTACCAGAGAACTGAGACCTATTTTAGCTTTCTTGGACCTTTTGGTTGCTTCTGGATTATAAAATTAGGAGGCCGCATGTCCTAGTGGAAAGTGCACAGGCCTGAGAGTCAGAGGACCTGCTGCTTGCCTGCTGTGTGACCTTGGGAAGTCACTTAAATTTTCTGTGCCTCAGTTTCCTCAACTGCAAAACTGTGAGCCCCATGTGGGACAGGGACTGTATCTGACCTGTTAAACTAGTATCTACCCTAGCACTGAGAGCAGTGCTTGACATACAGTAAGCACTTAACAACTACCATGAATAGATAATAAATAAAATACAAAATAAATAGATAGTAATAAAATTGTATCAGGGGGAGCATTTCAATGAACAGCCAAAATTATTTGGTAGAAAACATGCCCTGTAGAGCCAAATGAGCAAAAATTATAGTACTTGAGTCCGGTTTACCTGACTTCAGAGATGCAGGAAGCAATTGCCACTTTATGGGAAATGTTTGCCTCCAGGAGTTTAGTCACATCTGAACATACGTACCCATCAAACTGATTAAGATTTGCCACTCTAGAAGTAAGACAGTACAGAAATCCAGTGGTCCAAAATATCTGGGAATCCTGGAGACTCTGACTCCTGCCATACACTGTTAGGAATGGAATAACCCACCTGAGAACACTCCTCAGCCCTGCTCTGCAGTGTGGGGAAATGGCTGAGAGCAGGCAGCCGTGACAGACAGAAGCAATCTGTCCAGAGAGTGGTAAACCAAATATCACTCTCTCAATCCATCAAAAGTATTTACTAAATGCTAACTCTGCAGAGGACTGGACCATGCTCTCTCCCCACTGATAAGGCCTGGAACCCCTGGCTCTATGAATGGGATTTCTGAGAATCACAGAGCTAGAAGGCTTTAAGTGGGATTTTGAGGCCTCTCTCAGGAAGGTGGATAATAAAGATAATAATAATAATAATAGTGGTATTTGTTCAGCACTTACAGCTTTAAGCGCAGGGGTGGATACAAGCAAATCAGGTTGGACACAGTCCCTGTCCTTCATGGGGCTCACAATCTTAATACCCATTTTACAGATGAGGTAACTGAGACCTAGAGTACTGAAGTGACTTTGCTCAAGGTCACACAGCAGACCTGTGGAGGAGCCTGGATTAGAACCCAGATCTTTCTGACCCCCACAGCTGTGCTCTATCCACTTGGCCACACTGGACTAAGCCATCTAAGAGAGAGGAAGTTCCAGTGGTGGATAATAAAGATAATAATAATAGTGGTATTTGTTCAGCACTTACAGCTTTAAGCGCAGGGGTGGATACAAGCAAATCAGGTTGGACACAGTCCCTGTCCTTCATGGGGCTCACAATCTTAATCCCCATTTTACAGATGAGGTAACTGAGACCTAGAGAACTGAAGTGACTTTTCTCAAGGTCACACAGCAGACATGTGGAGGAGCCTGGATTAGAACCCAGATCTTTCTGACTCCCACAGCTGTGCTCTATCCACTTGGCCACACTGGACTAAGCCATCTAAGAGAGAGGAAGTTCCAGTTGTGCATTGAGATAACCAGGGCAAGAGATTCACAGCCTGTCTCAAGATATAGTTTTCATGCTTTAATGTTCTCAGAAAAGTTCTTCCTTCATTCCCAACAAAACTTTATCCCACCTAAATCTAAAGCCATTTTGATGTTAGTTTCTTCTCAATGACTTGACTATAGTTAGTCTCACATCTAAGATTTTTTTTGCCTTCAGTCTACAAAACCCAGTTCCTTTAGCCCTGCCTCAAATATGTGGCTCAATGGAAAGAGTCCGAGCTTGGGAGTCAGAGGTCATGGGTTCTAATCCCAGCTCCACCACTTGTCAGCTGTGTGACTGGGTAAGTCCCTTCACTTCTCTGTACCTCAGTTCCCTCATTTGTAAAATGGGAATTAAGACTGTGAGCCCCATGTGGGACAACCTGATTACCCTGTATCCCCCCTAGTGCTTAAAACAGCACTTGGCACATAGTAAGCACTTAACAAATGCCATCATTATTATTATATGACTGATTCTTCTGGTTTTTGATCAATTTTGTAGCTGTTCTCTCCAATTTTTCCTTTTCTTACTTACATTGAATAACCAGACTAGTCTAAGTAAATGACAATTCCTTCACTGCTACGGAATACAGAAAAAGGATCATTACCCTTTCCTTGCCTGATACATTCTATTCTTCTAAAAGCTATGTTTGCTTAATTAATAATGTCCCAATATCAGAGCCTTTAGCTTGTGGTCTACTATGACTCTCAGATTTTTGACCCTTTACCTCTCTTCCGATCTCATATATGTTTGAATATTTTTATTTATGTATTATTTATGTACTTATCTATTCTTTCAATGACCCTTTAGCAGTTTTGTCCTGATGGGTTTGTACTTCTTCCTGTTTATACTTGTTCTCCCTCTGGCTTTCACAATCTGTAAACACTTTACATCTACATCTCCCATTATATTATGTATCACGCTTCAGCCCAAACTGAAGGTCTGTACAGAAATTGCAGTGTTCAGCCTTCTCCACAGGTCGGGGACTTGGATTTAACACGTTCACTGTATTTGATTTCTTGAGTAGTTCAAGAGCATCACTTACATGCCTCACAATATCTAACTGTGAAACAATCCCAAACAATAATATTTAACAAAGCAGGCTGCCACCATTGAGAAAAGGGAGAATTCTGGGAAATCAATTAATCAATCATATTTGTTGAGAACTTACTGCGTGCAGAGCACTGTATTAAGCACTTGGGAGAGTACACTGTAACACATTCCCTACCCACAAGGAGAGCATCAGTAAATCAATAAATCAATGATACTAACTGAGTACTGACTGTGTGAAGAGTAGTGTACTAAGCACTTGGCAGAGTACAATAGAGTTGGCAGACATGATTCCTGTCCTTCTATGGGTCTCTCCCTCCAAATGCTTTCACATGCTTAATTTGCCCTTAGGATACTGTGCAGAAAAGATTCCTTTTAGAGTAGGTGGAAACCAAAGGAGATAATGGGTAAATTAGGCATGGAGGTAGCTGGATTTGAATTTTCCAAGAGGATTTCTTAATGACTTGTCCACTGGGTGAAAAGCTCACAGACTCATGAGAGATATTGAAAGGCTATTAGAGGGAGCGGAAGAGAAGCTAGTGGTTGTAATCCATGTTTGAATCAGGGAAATGGGGATCAGTAGCAGTGTGGCCCTGCAGGCTACTTTTAGGTTTTTGGCAGGTGACTGGAGTCTAGGTCTTCCTTGGTAATAATATTATTATGAATACCTGTTGGTAGCAGCGGGCTCTAAATTGCTGACAGTTCTCTGCTCAGGGTCTTGAGGAGACAAAAATCCAGTCTCAGTGCATGGTGGGGTTATGTTGAAGAGAAGAAAATGAAACACTTCAGGAGCTGCTGATCTTTGTTGGAACAAGTGAAACTTGTATGGAAAGGATGCAGTCCTTCTGAATAATAATAATAATTGTTTAGCACTTACTATATATCACAGATGGTACTAAGCATTGGTACCATACATGATAAACAGGTCCCACTTGGAACTAACAGTCTAAGTAGGAGGGAAGGCAGGTATTGAAATCCTATTTTGCAGATGAGGGAACTGAAGAGACAAGTGACTTGCCCAAAGTCACACAGCAGGACTCTTTCCACTAGGCCATGCTACTTCCCAAACCATAATGAAACCCAGGTAAAATGTTGCACAGTATTAAAACAGAAACACTGCGTGACTGTCTGGAGGATAAAAGTGTTAGCCAGAGGGAGAGGAGGACCCTATCAAAAATGAATTTTATCTGAGTGAAAACAGGAAAGTCCATAAAGAAGGGGCAGTCAGATGCAAACAGGAAATTAGGCAGTAGTACAGGAATTGAAGGAACAGCTTTCACAGGACACCAAAACTAATAACAAAGATTCTTCAAATGAATCAAAAGCCAGAATACAGGTCACATGATGATCATGGTATAAAGGTCATGCCCAGGTTATTTGGGGGGATCCTAGTACAATGAGAAGGGATTTCAAGAAGGAAGATGTGTTACTCTGGGTAACCTGCCATTATAACTATACTAGAAGAATAGCCCAGTGTGATTCCTAACTATAAAAAGTGTTCTAAAAGGGTCTCCCTACTACAACTGATTAATTACAGACACAGCAAGTAAATTAAGTGAGCATCTAGGAAAATACAACCTGTAGGGGAAAAGATGGTATGGTCTCTGAATAGGGAAAACATGCCTCACTAATCTGAGTTATTTGAAGTAATACCAGTAATAACGATATTTATTGAGAACCCACTAGGCGAACTGAGCACGGTACCGAGAATTTGGGGAAGTACAACCAAATTCCCTGCCCACAAGGAGCTTTCACTCTAATGTGAAAAACACACATAAAAGTATTTGCAAATGGAACATTCAGAATAAATCCTTGACTGTACAACTGAATAAATTTAAATACATACTTATACCCATCATCACACTCGTACATTTCTGTTCATTCAAATTGTACATGCAATTGAAGGGTGGAATTGGTAAACCACAAGAAAAGAAGAAATGCTATACAAAACAGTAAGGCAAAATCTTGAGTAATGTGAAATACATGTGGACAGCTGGGAGACTAGAGTGAAGTGAGCATCTAAAAACACGTTCAATCTTGGAGAATACAAGCATCCAAAAATAACTAAACAATGCAAGACACTGTGGGAGACAAACACACCAGCATAACAATGGACAACCTATAAATGAATAAATAGGGGGTTGGAGAATCAGTCACCAGTGAGTATTTTAAGACACATTCCCCCACATGGTTGCAATCTCTCTGTCACAAGCACGATCCTCTTAACCTAAGGACAACAGACATTCCTAAGATACTGAACTATCTCAGTTTAATAATATGACCCAAATATGAATCAAGATTAATGCACAGTATTAAGACTGTGTATAATTTCATCTTCTTGCATTTTAGTTTCTCTCCATACTAGAATCTTTGGAGTTCAACTACAATAACTGAAACCCCTATGATTTATTCTCTCCATAATGTCAGCGATTTCACCACAGGAAATGGTAATCCTCTAGACCCAACAATATGAGGGGAATGTTTTTAGACTCTGTCTATGCACATAGCAAACCTAAAATGGCAATTTAAAGAAAGGTTATGTGTCCCACCTGGACATTAATATATTTGACTCGTCAGCAAATGTTTTTGTGTTTTACAGTGATGCTAGGGTTAACATTTATTACTGCAGCTTTGTGGCAATTCAGCATGGAACACGTGAAAAGTATTTGCAGGAAGTTTGCAGACTGGGTTTTCCGTGAGACTGGATCCACAGGTGAACATTCCGATAGTCTCGGGAGCCATATGGTGACTCTGACTGTCCGAAGATTGACCTCTTTTCTTTGTAGGACACAATTTCCTAATGTTATATTTGTTCCCTTCTTTGTTTTATATTAAAAATATTTTTAGTTCACTACTCTATCACCACCTACTAACCATTTTTTTTATTGGTATTTGTTAAGCATTTACGATGTGCCACGTGCTGTTGTAAGCACTGGTGTTGATATACGTTTATCAGGATGGACACAGTCCCTATACCACATGGAGCTCACACTCTAAGAAGGAGGGTGAAAAGAGAAATAATAATAAGGATAATAATAATAATGATGGCATGTATTAAGTGCTTACTATGTGCAAAGCACTGTTCTAAGCGCTGGGGAGGTTACAAGGTGATCAGGTTGTCCCACGGGGGGCTCACAGTCTTAATCCCCATTTTACAGATGAGGTAACTGAGACCCAGAGAAGTTAAGTGACTTGCCCAAAGTCACACAGCTGACAACTGGTGGAGCAGGGATTTGAACCCATGACCTCTGACTCCAAAGCCTGTGCTCTTTCCACTGAGTCACTATGCTTCTCCAAGTAGTAGTTAGCTTAGTTAGGTGAGTTGGTGGAGAGACATGAAGCAGATTGAAAAGTTTTACTCATGCAGAGGTATATGAGAATCCGGTGAAGGGTTTTGAGAAGAGGAGAGATGTGTGCCTAGTGACACTTCATAAAATGCAACAGAGATTGGAGGGTGGGGAGAGCACCAAGGAGACTGATACAATAGTCTAGCTGTGATAGAGGCAGAGCTAGTGTCAGAAAGTTAGTCGTTTGGGAGGAGAGGAAGGGGCAAATCCAGGGGATTTGGGGTAGAGAGGAGATGCAAGATTTGTTTAGTAAGTTGAACGTGAGAGTTAAAACACAGAAAGGAGTCAAGGTAAATATTGAGGTCGTGGGTCTTTTGAATGGGAGGATGGTGTTGTTGACAACTGAAATGGAAAACGTAGGAATTGGTATGAGTTTCTAGGGAAAGATGAATAGTTTTGTTCAAAAAGCATGTGAATGAGCATTCATTAGCTCCTCAAAGGCAGGAATCATCACTGCTAATGCTAAGTACCACTGACTGACAAGCAATCCAATTCAGAATTTGTCCAGTTTTCAAAGATGGGTCTGAAAATACTAGTATGAAAATAAAATTTTATCTTTCTTGTATGTCTAAGTTCTACCTGCCTTCTTTTGAGAAACCAACTGTACAACCTTAGATACTTTTTGAATTTTGACTTTCTATAAGTACCCAATGAAGGACTAATCAATTTGCAATGTAGTCATACAGTCAAACAATAGCACAGAGGATAATTTGGCTCTGCACTAATATTCAGTTGCCCATCAACAATTTTCTGTTGGCCAGTAGAATTATTCCAAGAAAGGAACAGCTTCTTATGATTTTACTCATCATTAATTCCCCCCAGTGCTTAGAACAGTGCTTTGCACATAGTAAGTGCTTAACAAATACTATTATTATTATTATTATCATTAGTTTCTGAGATTTTGTTTATGTGTAACCACCGCTGGTCCACATCTTCTCTCTGGGCTGGAACTCTCTCCCCCTTCATAAGCGACAGACCACCACTCTCCTCATCTTCAAGCCCTACTAAAATCATATCTTCTCCAAGAAGCTTTCCCTGACTAAGCTCTTCCTTCCCCTTGTCTGCTTTCCCTCCCATGCGGCCTGTGTCTGTAGCCCTTAAGCATTTTGATTTTCATCTCTTTTACAGCACTTATGTATTCATCCATTTGTAAATCTGTAATTTATTTTAATATCTGTCCCCCCACTATCCTGTAAACTGCTTGTGGGAAGGGATCCTCTCTACCCATTCTACTGTACTCTTTCCACATGCTTAGTACGGTCTCTGCACACATTACATGCTCAATAAGTGCCTTTGAGTGATCCTCCATTTTGGATTCCAAGTGCCTTAAAGGCAGGGATAAATGTCTGCTTACTTCATTATGTCATCCCAAGCAACCAGAACAGCACAGGCTCTCTGTGGTGCATTGCATAAATAATTGGAGACAATAGGAGGGATGATGCAGTGCAGCCTTGTAGAAGGAACATGGGCCTAGGACCTGGGTTCTAATCCTGGCTATTCCACTTGTCTGCTGGGTGACCTCAGGTAACTTACTTAACTTCTCTGTGCCTCAATTATCTCACCTGTAAAATGGGGATTAAGAGCTCTATGTGGGCCAGGAACTGGGTCCAACCCAATTATCTACCTCAGTGCTTACTACAGTGCCTGGCACACAGTAAGAGCTTAACAAGTACCACAAAAATGAAATTATAAGTTGGTGAACATTGTCACTTGATCAATTGAAACTATTAATTGAGTATCTTACTCTGTGCTGGGCACTGTGTTAAGCACCTGGGAGAGTACTATAGATTAGAAGATGTGGTCCCTGTCCTCTAAGAGCTTACAAGCATAAAATAAATTATGAAGGAAAACTGTTCAAATATGTAAATTGCTATGTACCAAAGTGCAATGAAGGGTGGTGAGTACAGAAGTACTGAGAGGATGGTTAAGGAGGCCAAATTGGGCCACTGGGATTTCAGAAGGCCTTGGAAGATGAAGAAGGCCGAGGTCTGGTGGATTTGAAGTGAGAGGAAAGGGCATTGTTCCCTCCAGGCTTTTAAAGAACACCCACCTGTCCATATACCAACACACTCCTGTTAGGAGTGAGGAGGCTCAGATTTCCTTCCACCCCCTCTCAAAAAAGACTCCAAGAAAATGTCCTTGCCCAGTTTCTCTCTGACTCAATTTCTCAACTGCAAATCCTTCTTTCTACATTTCATCTCTTTGTCAGCATCGTGTACTTACAAGACAGAAACTCTATGTGATCAAGAAGGGATATACAATGGACTTTGCATTGTCATATAGATAAATACTCTTTTATTAGCCAGTCAATAAATCATATTAGCCATATCCTACAACAGCCCGAGGATGTCGGAGGAATGTATGCTCCTCCAGGACTTGAAAAAGTTGAGGCACCGAGTGACTTATAAAAGGCTTTTGGCCCAACTTGGCATGTGACTTTCATCAATTACAAGAATGCACTAAATTATCCTGCTTATATTGCTTGGCCTTGTTCCCCAAGTATGTAGAGTCATTTTAAGCACGGGGATGTTAAAAACTGAGGGAGTCAAATGTGACTGTATTTTAAAGAAAGGGGGAAGACAGCTTACAGAGGAAGAGATGGGCATTTGATAGGAACATGAAAAGAATCAGTGAGTCACTGTAGTGCAATATTGTCTGTTGTGTGTGGCAAATGATAAAGGGAGCCCAGGAAGAGAGACAGAAAGACATTCTTATTCTGAAAAGGGAAGGGAATAAACTGAAGAGCAGAAATGCAGGATGTTCAAAGATATGGGGATGAAATGCATAAAGGAAACTTCCGATAAGGTCAGATATCTTGTAGTGAATTCTGAGGTAGAGAGGAAGTGAGAGACAATTTCAGAGCACAACTTACTATGTTGTTTTTTCCATATATAAAAAATACTGATAGGAAAGTCAAACCACTGAGTTTCCATGAGCAAATATACAGTCTGAAAAACTAATAGGGAAATCAAATGTTCCAGCTAGTCTAGATCTTATTAAATGGAATTCTCTAAGTCATAGCTCCTTGTGATAATTGAAATATTAAAAAAATGAACGAACATAAAACCCACCTCTCCCCGCTTGTTGAACATCAAAGACTGGGATTATGCTTTAGTTAAAACTAAGACTTCCAAAATGAAGTATTATTCTACTGGGCATGTCTCTGTATGGCTGAAAGCTGAACTTATTAAGTAGCATTAAATATTAAGTAGTATAGTAGCATTTTTTAAGTCAGTTGACACTTGTGAAACAGCCTTTCATTCTAAATTTTGCAATTCCTTCAATTTCTATATTATTAAAGGGGAAATGCTGACATCCTAGCAGTTTGATCCAGGTGACCATTTAGAAGTGACCATTCTAAAATACATATTGTTCACCAATGAGAGTGAGATGACATTTTTTTTAAATTTCCTTTGGGCTTCAGAGGTCAAGAAACAAATATCATAGGTTGAGCTTTCCATGATAGCTATTCTTGTTAGAAGTTTTTAATTTCTTTTTCTCCATTAACAAGAAGATGAACAGATAATAATAATAAACTAGGTATAGCTCCTTTCTGTACAACAAATCTCAATGTTATCTGTCCACTCTTCTTTAAAGAATTAAAAAAGTCTCCTATCTTTTCTCTCTCTAGTACAAGAAACTGCCCTCCCTAATCACAAAATCACTAATGAAAATTTATAGGGCATTTTATTTTGACCAAGTGAGTAGGTATTTTTGAAAATTTATGGTGAAATTTTTACGTTATAGTTCAAAGATGGGAGGAAGCTTTTGTTACAATTTAGCCTCCTCATAATAAATGTTGCTTTGAACTTGTGCTCCATTGAGAGGAGATGAGGGCTGAGCTGTGGTGATCTTTTCAGCACATCAAAGCCTTAAGAAACTAAACATGCTGGACAGATGCTTTTGTTAACCTGAATCGTATCTGCTTCCCTCATCTTCAACAGAAGATATAGCATTATCTTGTCTAAAAGTAAGAGAGAAGTTCATGTCACTACAGGAACGCAACAAGGTCTCCCTAGGTTTTCATGAAATGCCTTTGTTTCGACTTCCCTGATCTCAGATTGTTAAACAAATCTTTTTGAAGAAACTAAAATATGCCCAACATCTCTGTAGTCATCTTGTTTCACCTTCTCTTTTCCCTTCCTGAGCTTGAACATGAGGTTTGGGACAGGGGCTATTACCTTACCTCTTCAGTGATAGGGAAATCTGATCCTGGAGAAAACAGTAGCCCACTGGAAAGAACGCTCTCATCCTTTGGAAGATAAATTCCAAACTGAGAATAGAGCTTTGAGAGAAATGAATAGATAAGTACCTAGTGAAGGACTAATCCTTTGCAATTTAGTCGTACGGCCAAACAATAGCACGGAGGATAATTTGGCTGTGTGGTAATATTCTCTTGCCCATCAGTAATTTTTTTAAAACCATATAGAAATTCTTAAAACTTAAAACAGTATGGTTCTTTTCTTTCCTTTTCTTTTAAGCTTTTGGTCAACCCCTGGCAGGATTTGCTTTGGCTTTCATTTAATGCCCAAAGCTAAGGAGTAGATTTAACTAGTGGTGCAATCAAATTCCCTGTAAGTATGCCCACCATTTCTTATTTTCATTGAATTTCTGTGATATCCATGAAATAGAGAGAATCTCAACTTTCCCTTCTAATTGCAGACTTTATTTGACGTTACCTACACCAAGTCACTTAGATTCTTAGTTCTAGTTTTCCCATCTGAAAAATGAAGATCAATCAATGGCATTTATTGAGCACTTACTGTGTGTAGAGCACTATACTGTGCACTTAGGAGAGTACAATATAACAGAGTTCCCTGCCCACAATGAGTTCAGTCTTGAGGGGAAGACAGATGACAATATAAATGAATAAATTCTGGATATACTCATGAAGTGCTGTGGGGTTGAGGGAGGGGTGATCAAAGGGTGCAAATCCAAGTGAATGATGATAATATTAACACAAATTAGGGAATATCCATGAGCTGGTTCAAGGGTTTTTCCAGCTGCTTGTTATCTCACATGGTCCTCAAACCCACCACAAATGGAGGAGTTCTCAGCCTGAGAATGTTGAGAAGACTTGGGTCAGTCTAAGTGATTAAGGTCAACATCTTTCACCAGCTCTAAGAAGGAGGAGAAAGAAAAAGATAGGCAAAGATAAATAGAGGGCTAACCTCCGAGGTCTGCACACAAGTAGGTGTGAAAGGAATGGAATTCTCCTGCCAGCAGTTATTAAAAATTTAGATATTTCTTGGAATTTTTCTGCCTCTGTAAGACTTTTAGAGAAAAAAATCCACATGCTTCCAGAGACCTGTTAATGTATGGAGCAAGTTTAGAAGCAAATAAGAACATAGTTTAGAACATAAATGAGACTTTCCTATGCAACTAATTCCTCCAGGCACAATGGAACAAAACTTTTTCTCAGATGCTCAATCAATAATTGCGGCATTTTAATTTCCAACCGCAGTTAATGACCAAAATAGCTGTGTGCAAGGTGTTCACTTTTTCCTTGTTGTTTAACTAGAATTACTAACCTGAGTTCGCCTGGGGTATCCCATCCAGCATTGAAGACATTTTAGTTTATCCTCAAAGAAATGATTGCGATTCCATACATACACAGGGCATAGAGTTATTTATAAAATAAAGCTTTAGTTTACATGCAATGCCTTGGTAATCAGCAGTGATGCGAAGCAGACGCCTGTAACAGTACATTAATGATGTTCCGATAAACGCTTACATTTTTAAAAGTTTGCTGAAATTGGTCTGTGAGTCTTTAAGTGACTGAGGGAGAGAAGGGACGATGAACTCTTGGAGTTTCTGCATTTTTAGAAATGGGACTTTCTCATGTGCTATCTTTCTATCTTTCACTTTATTCAGTATGGGGAATTTTAAATAATCTCAAAATCTTGGCTAAAGAACAAAACTGCTGCACTCAAATCAATCAGTAGTAAGAAGTAGCATGGCCTAGTGGAAAGAGCACAAGTCTGAGAGTTAGGAGACCTGGATTCTAAACCCAGCTCCTGCATTTCCCTGTGGAAATTTATTTTGTTCCCTATTTATTTTCTTAATGATGTGCATCTAGCTTTATTTCTATTTATTGTGATGACTTGACACCTGTTCCCATGTTTTGTTTTGTTGTCTTTCTACCCCTTCTAGACTGTGCGCCCGTTGTTGGGTAGGGACCGTCTCTATATGTTGCCAACTTGTACTTCCCAAGTGCTTAGTACAGTGATCTGCACACAGTAAGCGCTCAATAAATACGATTGATTGAATGAATGAATGAATGGTATGATCTTGGGCAAGTCACTTAGCTTTTCTGGGCCCCATTTCCCCCATCTGCTGGATTCGATGCCTGTGCTCCCTTCTACTTAAGAGTATGAATCATCTTGCGTCTATCCCAACTCTTAGCACAGTGCTTGACACATAGTAAGCACTTAACAAATACCATAATCATTACTGAGAGCTTCCTGAGTTCAGAGCACTGTACTAAACTCCTGGGAGAAGAATGTAGACAAAGGATGCAATCCCTACCCTAAAGGAGCATGCAATCTAATGGGAGAGAAAAATCACAATGCTATTTTCAGTTAGGAGGAAAAGAATGGAAAAGTGAATAAGTGCTTAAATAGTAATAATAAAAATTGTAATACTTCTTAAGCGTTTAGTGTGTGCCAAGCACTGTACTAAGCACTAAGGCAAATGCCACTTTAACAAATCAGACACAGTCCTTATTCTTCACAGGCTAAATAGGAGGGAAAATAGGTACTGTATTGAATCCCCGTTTTACAGATGAGGAAACTGAGGCATGGAAAAGATAAGTGATATGCCCAAGGTCATAGAGCAGGTAAATGGTAAAGCTGGGATTAGAACACAGTTCTGCAGAATTTCAGGCCTGTGCTCTTTCCACTAGGCCATGCTCCTTCTCATATGAGAGTACTCAAATTGATGCTGTAAGAAGCAGTAGTAGCAGTAGCAGCAGCAGAAATAGTATTTATTAAAAACTTACTGTGTGCAAAATCCTAAACTAAGTGTTGGGAAGGAGTATACAGGTGGGAATTAGACACAGACCCTGTCTCTCAAGTGGCTCACAGTCTACAATATATACATAAGGGCTCCAGATCGGGATTATGTAGAAATATGCTGAGATGATAGAAGGATAAGACCTGGAGAAAAGAACATAAATCAGGGAAAGCCTCTTTGAGGAGGTGAAATTTCAGAAGGGCTTTGAAGGTGATGATTTGAAGATGCGATTATATCCTTTATTCTTTTCAAATCTGCTTGATGTAGACAGAAATAGGGAGATTGTGCACAGAATTATGATTTAGAAAAATGACCTCTGCATCAGAGTTAAATATGGATTGGAGAAAGGTGAGGTTGAAGGCAGGAAGGACAGTGAGGAACCTAAACCAGTCTTAGCCCAATCTTAACACTTCCTACTGAACCATTGAAATTCTGGGCTCCAGTTTTCTCTTCAGTAAAATGAAGGTAAGTCAGTGGTTATCATTAGACTATCTAACCTCAAACCCAGAGTAGGAGTTGAGGAATAACTACTACAGTATTTAAAATCATTGTGTTTTTGTGAAATGTCATACAATTGCATATTTGTATTTCAATTCTGAATAAAATATAACAGAGTTGGTAGACTTGTTCCCTGCCTACAGGGAGCTTACAGTACAGATGGGAAGATAGTATGCCACAACACTTAGTACAATGCTCTAAATTTAGTAAGTGCTCAATAAAAACCATTTATTAAAATCTTAGGTATTAACTACACTTGCTTTTAACCAGGTTAGTATGAGGATCTGGATTCTTCTATTACTTCACTGCATCTAATTTAAGGCCATTGGTTACTGAGTTAAACTTTGCACATTCATTTAGGGAGAGAGTACTGTGTTACTATCACCTTTAGCTTTTCAGAAATATGATCATTATAGCTATGGTTAATGTCTACTGTGTCTACTGTGAAGTGTTCATTTCATTTTCCACACCAAATGCCAGGGCAATAGGAGTTTAACCTTCGGTTTCTGGAGCTATTTGAGAAGCAGCATGGCTCTTCTCAAAGAGCACGAGCTTTGGAGTCAGAGGTCATGTGTTCAAATCCTGGCTCCGCCAATTGTCAGCTGTGTGACTTAGGGCAAGTCACTTAACTTCTCTGGGCCTCAGTTACCTCATCTGTAAAATGGGGATTAAGACTGTGAGCCCCCCGTGGGACAACCGGATCACCTTGTAACCTCCCCAGTGCTTAGAACGGTGCTTTGCACATAGTAAGCACTTAATAAATGCCATCATTATTATTATTATTATTTGTCACCCAGGACTGTAATCTTTTCCCTCATGTTATTTTTTTTTTAATTATTTGATCTTGGAGTTGACCTTTGAGTCCGCATTTTGTTACAGGCTGTAAGACTATGAACATGTATTGGGGAGAAGAAATTTAACTGAAATTTAAGGCAACCAAAGTGTATAATAATAATAATAGTAACAGTGTATGTTACTGAACAAAAAGTTTCCTTTGATGGGTTCCCTTGATGAAAAGTTGCTGCCACAGCAGGAAATCATCTGGATTTCTAAAGTTTGGCACTTGAGGTCCGGTAGTTGAAACTTCAGTTCCCTAACTGAAAAAGGGAGCCAAACTGAGAAACAGCAAGGCCTGGTGGAAAGAGCACAGGACTGGGAGACAGAGGAGACAGTTGCTCTGACAATTGCTTGCTGGGTGACCTTGGGTAAGTCATTTAACTTCTCTGTGACTCAGTTTTCTCAATTGTAAAATGGGGATTCAATATCTGTTCCCCTTCCCATATAAGACTCTGAGCCCCATTCAAGACAGAGACTGTGAGCTACCTAACTGACTTGTATCTACCCCAGTGCTTAGAACAGTGTTTGACACCAAGTAAGTGCCTAATAAGTACCATAAAACAAACAAAAAGTAACCAGTTGACCCAAAAGGAACAGAAAACCTTCCCTCATCGAAATGTAGATTAACCCTCTTCTCAGCCCTATCCCACACTCTAACCCTAATTCCATTTTTCAGTGGTGTCACTAGTGGTTCGTTATTTAAGTTTCTGATTTTCTGTAGGGGATGCCATTTGGTCATATGACAAGGAATGTGATCTGCTGATGGTCTGCCTTTACTACAGAAAATGGAAGTTTACATGAATAGCAGGTTTTAGTTTTCTAGGATGGTGCCATTGGCCCTACAGTTTTGTATACTTTCAGGATGGTGTAAAATTGGATGCTCAATAAATACCATTGCTTGATCTCACTGTCAGTAGGGTCATCTTGTAAAAAGACTGGTAAGGAGTTTCTGTTTGATACAGAGGTGAATAGGCAACCATTGGAGGTTGATGAGGAGTGGGAAAACAAGGACTGAATGGTTGGGTAGAAAATAATAATAATTATTATTATTATTATGGTATTTGTTAAGAGCTTGCTATGTGCCAAGCACTGTTCTAAGTGCTGGGATAGACCCAAGGTAATCAAGTTGGACACAATCCCTGTCCCACATGGGGTGCACAGTCTCAATCCTCATTTTAGAGATGAGGTAACTGAGGCACAGAGAAGTTAAGTGACTTGCCCAAAGTCACACAGCAGACAAGTGGTGGAGCCAGGATTAGAACCCTTGAAACATGATATGGGTATCAGAGTTAAGTATAGACTGGAGTGGGGAGAGACAGGAGGCAGGGAGGCTGATGCAATAATCAAGGTGGAATAGGATAAATTCTTGGATTAACATGATAGTAGTTTGGATGGAGAGAAAAGGGTCAATTTTAGAGATGCGAAGGTTGAACCAACAGTATTTGGTGGCAGAATGAATATAATGATGATGATGATGGTATTTGTTAAGTGCTTACTACGTGCCAAGCACTGTTCTATGCGCTAGGGTAGATACAAGGTAATCAGGTTGTCCCACATGGGGCTCATTGTCTTAATCCTAATTTTACAGATGTGGTAACAGGCACAGAGAAGTTAAGTGACTTGCCCAAAGTCACACAACTGACAAGTCAGCGGAGCTGCAATTAGAACCTATGACCTCTAACTCCCAAGCCCGGGCTCTTTCCCTAAGCCATGCTGCTTCTAGATTGAATGAAAGAGATGAGTCGAGGATAACACCAGGTTTATGGATTTGGGAGACATGGAGGATGGTGGTGCTGTCTAGTGTGTTAGGAAAGTTAGGGTAAGAACAGGATTTGGGTGGGAATATATGGAGTCCTCCCCTCTCAGGGTCACACCTGAAGAGTTTCCAGTACTCTACCAGTCTCGACTATGGGATGGAGAGTCAAGCCGAGGCATACCCATTCCATTTCTAGCTTAAGAGTGGAAGGCAATCTGCTACAAGTCAAAACTCCCCTGTTCGGGGCGGCAGCGTCATGGGAAAGACTCGAGTGCGGAGACTCAAGTTTACCGTGCGGAAGGAGGCAGTGGTAAACCACTTCCATATTTTTACCAAGAAAACTATGAATCCACTACCAGAACAATTGCAGATGGAGGTGGGGTGGTCTGGGAGAGATGCATCCATGGTATCGCTATGAGTCGGAGATGACTCAACTGCATAAGACAAGACAAGCGGTCCTGTTTTGGACATCTTAAGTTTAAGGTGTCAGCGGGACATCCAAGTAGAGACATCCTGAAGGCAGGAGGAAATGTGAACCTGCAGAGAAGGATAAAGGTCAGGGCTTGAGATGGAGATTTGGGAACCATCCCTGTAGAGATAGTAGTTGAAGCCATGGGAGAGAATGAGTTCTCCAGGGGATTGGGTGGTGGATTAGCCAATTCTCCCTCCCACTTAGACAATTCACCCCATGGGGAGACAAGGACTCTCAGACTCGATTATCTTGAACCTACCTACAGTGCTTGCAATATAGAAGTGTTTAATAAATATCATTTTTTAAAGTAGTACTAGTAGTAGTAATAATAGTAATAGTAGTAGTAGTCGAAGAAAACAAAGAGATGTAGTAATAATATTTATTGAATGTGGCTCACTGTACTAGGTGTTTAGGAAGCACAGAATAATGAAGTCACACGCTTTCTTACCCTCATGGAACTTGCACTCTAACGAGGGAAATACAGAAATATCTACAATTAGAGTGGGCTAGTAAAGAGATTGAGAGGACATATATGTACAAGATAATGTATAAAACTTTATGAATGGGGAAAATCAAAGAGTTTTCAGTATTTTACATACATCCATACAATCAGATAACAACTATTAGGTGCTGAATCAAAAAATCAAACACAACATGTTTTATGAAGATTATCATCCTCAAATAACAATTCTGGAGCTACATTGTCCCTGCCACGTGTAAGTTCAGTAGCTAAATCATAGGATATATGGACATACATTTCCATATAGGCAGAAAGAAAATGTTGGGAAAAAATCAGTTGTTTATTGTGTGCACAAGTCTCCCATATAAAGGGTTGTCTCCATTGAGGAATAGATAACATCATTGGGATTACAAACTGCATTTTCTCTTAGTCAGAGAAGTTTTGGGAAAGGAGGGATGGCACCCACTAGGCAGAAGTGGGAAAGAGTAAAGTTCTGGGAACAGGGATGGAGAAGGTGATGACTCAGACTTCATAAGGGAAAATCCACCACAAGTGATGAATCAAAGACTTTGGGACAGGGGAACATGAGGGACAAAGTAGTCTGTGGAGGTCTGAGGCAGGCTGAAGCTCTAAGAACATGGAGCATGGCTTCATTCAGAGGGAGGGAAAACTAGACTGCAAGGACTCCCGCTAGGTGGTAAACTCTTTGAGATCAGGATTCCTGTCTATTGTATTTTCTGCACACAGAAAGGGACTAATAAATATCATTGATTGATTATACTGATCCCTGTTTACTTGTTTTGATGTCTGTCTTCCCCTTCTAGACAGTAAGCACGATGTGGGCAGGGATCGTCTCTCTTTTTGCTGAATTGTACTTTCCAAGCATTTAGTACAGTGCTCTGCACAAAGTAAGCACTCAGTAAATATGATTGAATAAGTGAATGAATGAATTGACTGCAGGATTTTTAAACAGGGTAATTCATTCATTCAATTGTATTTATTGAGCACTTACTGTGTGCAAAGCACTGTACTAAGCTCTTGGAAGAGTATAATATATCAACAGACACATTCCTGCCCACAAGGAGCTCACAGTCTAGAGGGGGAGACAGAAATTAATATAAATAAATAAATGAATAAATAAATAACATTCTGACGTTTTGACTGATGGAGCCTGTTAGGAGGGGAGGGGGTTTGAAGGAGCAGGAGGGTTTGGCTGTAGGGGACAACTGCAGGGAGAAATAATAGCCAGGACCTACTGGCAACAGTCCATCCAGAAACTGACCTAAGTCTCTCGGCCTATCTACATATCCTGGACAAAGCAGGATCTCTGAGCTTCAATATCTATAACAGTAAAATGGGTTGGTTGAAAAAAACATTGAAAAAGAAGGGAAGATTTAGACACTGATGACTGGCAAGACCTCTGCAAGTCCAAGTGAAAGGTTCTGGACTGTGGGATATTCTGTGAAAAATACATGGGGACTCAGTCCTTCCCCTTTCTAAGAGGAAACAATAACACAGATTCATTTCCAGCAAATGTGAAACAATCACGACTCAATATATGATTCTTTCAAAACTCTTAAAAGTAACCTTCTGAAACAAGTATTTGAATTGTAAACACTTTAAGATCTGAGTCTGTGTTAAGAGGTATGGAAAACCATTTTTCAACTCCCCAGGAAAAAGCATGAAGAGCCGTAACACACAATTGCCCCTTCATCAATCTGTGTTTGTAGGTATAATTACTGAGTCACAATCACCTGTACAGCTAACATCCTCCTCAGCCACCCATTGGGAATACAAAGTCATTT
The DNA here is from genome assembly GCF_015852505.1 of Tachyglossus aculeatus. Taxonomy (NCBI): domain Eukaryota; kingdom Metazoa; phylum Chordata; class Mammalia; order Monotremata; family Tachyglossidae; genus Tachyglossus; species Tachyglossus aculeatus. Next base: position 70,341,503 of record NC_052068.1, on the reverse strand, counting down.
TTGAGTTCCAGTGGCAGGGTAAAATTTCCCTGTAAAAGATTTTGTGAAATACAATCTAGTAGTGATTCGGCTGGGAGTGAGTGAAATAAAATGAAATGGCCCCTTCTACCAAAAAGGGTTGGTAATTCTAGAAAAAGAATAAGAAGGAATCTAAGGTCTGTGGTAAACATGTCCTCCTGTTGTCCTTATGTTCACTTCCACCTTTGAGATTGTGAGGCCCTGAAGGGCCAGGAACTGGATTTAATTCCCCACTGCATATTTTTCCCCAGCACTTAGACAAGTGTACTGAACAAGGTAAGCACTTCATAAATTCTACTACTACTTCCCAAGTTATAAGTGGAATGCATTGCATTTGGGAGGCATTCATAAATAGCATTACTACTATTAATCAGTCAATCAATCAACTATATTTATTGAGAACTTACCAAGTGCAGAGCACTGTACTAAGCACTTGGGAGAGTACAATATAACAGTACAACAGAGTTGGTAGATACATTCCCTGCCCACAATGAGCTTACAGTCTAGAGGGGGAGACAGACATCCATACAAATGAATGATACTATTACTGCTACTACTACCATTTTAAGTGCCAAAAAGTGCATGTAGCGTTTTTGGATGATTCCAACTAACCACTAATCTTGTATCTTTCCCAGGTTACATGCTCCTAACTACCACCTTGTAAACTCATGAACACATTGTTTTCATACTCTATTATTTAAGCGCTATCTGCCTTTCCATTCTCTTATTCCTCCTAATTATAAATCACTCTATGTCTTTCCCCCTGTTAGTTTGCAAGTTCCTTAAGTGCAGGGGTTGTGTTTTTCTTCTATTGGACACTCCCAAGGGCTTAATTCAGTGCCCTTTGCATGCAATCAATTTTTTTAAGTGCATACTATGCACAGAGCATTGTTCTAGCCCTTGGGAGAGTACAATACAAGAGAATAAGCAGGCAAGTTCCCTGCCCAAAATGAGCTTACAAGAGGTGCTTAGTTTACATCAGCTCGTTGATTGTTTGGGAGTTAAGACCAAACAAGAAGGCTGCTAGTAGTATTTCTGTTCCATTCACTCTTCCATTGAGAAACTTCCAGAATTTCCCTTCCTTTTTTGGTGATTCCTCTCTATTACAGGTAGATTGTAGTCAATGGGCGGACCCAGTGAAACCTCATAATTGAAATAATTATTTAAAAAGCAACATGTGCTTTTAGTTCTAGAAAGTGGATGTCAGTGCCAGTGACCGTTACTGCTGCTAAAACTATAAAATCATTTCTGACTCGTCTCTTGCCTCTTTGCTTGGTATTCATACTATCTGATTTTTGTGGAGAACTTTTCTTCCTTTTAAGTAGAAATACTGGAGCAGGGAAAGTCCATCTCACATCTGAATAGTAAATATTCTTCTCTGTTCAGCATTCACGTCAAAAATAAATCCAGATTTTTTTTCTTCTTTTGGAAAATGGTATGCCCATGGGCATTTACTTATCCTGTTTCAGCTATATTTGGGATTGGGTGCAGAGTATACATTTCCTTCTTTTTCCAACACAATAAAACTCACAGTCCTTAGGAATTATGAGCAATATTAATGGTACACCGGTGTTTATATCTCAAATATGCTTTTGATTTTCCTAGTCAGAGGCATATTGCTGGTGATAACAATGTTTTAAGGTAGTTAATGCCAAAACGTGTGGGTCTGAATATTTCCCAGATGTGTGGTAAGGTGAAAGGTGGAATAACTAACAGAAACAGACTTCCTATCTGTGTTAGACTAACTTAGGCAAATTCTAAGTCAGGCTTCATTAGACAATAAGACCCTATAAGCCTTCATCTTCGCAACTCCCATAGATAAAAGCTAAGGGCAGGCAAGGTAGTAACACAATCCACATGTTTGGAGAGCAAGAAATATCAGCTGCCACTGTCTCCTGCACATGGTTTATGATGCCCTGTTAACCACCTTCTTGTCAAAAAGTCAACAGTTCTGGAAATGCTAAAAGCTACTGAACAAAAGCACTGAAAGCTTTATTGGCCTCTCACACCAGTGGACTAAATATTGAAGCAATAAAGCTCTAAAATAGATGAAAAGTAAGCAAAGGCATTTACAGAATCAAAGGCTGTATCCAAACAGCTTTCAAGGAACTGATTCAGCCAAATTCTATCCAAGCTGGTTATGCTCTGGCGGACACACTGGACCTCAGAGGGTCTGGAGACTCCCAAACATCAGTATAAATTTCGCTGCCCTTCAAAGTGGAAAAGGATGAGGTGCTGTCTCAGAGAGGGGTTGGGCACTCTTGTATGACATTACTTGTCTTATGAAACAGTTGAGTATGGTAAGGACTCTGGAAAAAACTGCTAAACCTCCTGGGAAGTAGTGAACATTGTAAAGAAGGGAAGAAAATGAGCCTGGCAGTCTGTTGTAACCTCACTTTTTTTCTATTATAGTGCATCTTCCACGCCATGAAGTTGCTTAATACCTTTTTTCTTCTTTGGCTGGTACACTCGGCAATCTTTGCATTAAAAAAAAATCATGATTTTAAATCTACAGTACAAATGGCACTGACTCCCGGATCGTCTTACACTATGGTGAGCTAAAAAGGGCAAATGAGAAAATGCTCAGATTCCCATGAGCTCTCCCCTTCACATGGCCTGCCAAGGCTAGCACTTCTAGAGGAGGTGAGTGAAGGTGAGACGAAAAGCCTGAATTTATTTTCAAAACCCAGCCATTTCACTGGGTAGGTAGCCACACTTCTCTGCCTCTTTTGTGTGCAGGATTAGTAGAGAAACGTGTGAATAAGTGGACACGCCATGTGGCCCAAGCTCACACAGTGAGATCATGCAATCTGGGGCCTGAAACATAATTCGGAGGCTGAGGCTGCCAACAGGTTGGAAAAACAATAAAGCTTAAGGGTGGGACGTTGTTGCACTCTTGGTACAGCCCTCTGAGTCCAAACTCAGAGGATATTTTTCCTGTGTTTTCAGCAACAGAAATATTAGGTAATTTACAGTCAAAATGACAATTCAGGCTGTAAGAGTGGTGTAGGACTGTGACATCGTTGAACTGAATAGTGACCGTGGCCACTTTCTTCCACAAATTCCTCTAGACTGTAAACTCATTATGGACAGGGACTGTGTCTGCTTATCCTCTTGTACTGTATTCTCCCGAGTGCTTAGAACAGTGCTCTGCACACAGTAAGCATGCAATGAATACCACTGATTGACTTCCATATGTTTCCACTGTTATGGATTCAGAGCTGGTATCCTCTTTGGGAATAAGCATCTGAAAATCCATTTGAGGAGGCAGGATTGTCTCTCCGTTTATATAATTTAAGTGAAATAAATTTGTGCTATTGTTCTGAAGAACACCAGTGAGAGAGCATGATGTTTCAATGCAGAAGACCCAACAGGTGTTTATAGGAAGCAAAACTATGATTAATACTTACAGCCAACCTTACTGTTTGATCTTACTGTAGTCTGTTGTGTAGGAGGAAAGTACTGTACAGTAATTGTGGAACAGCAGAGGACTGATTTGGCTCTAGCTAGAGTGGCGGTTTATGGAAAACAATGGTCAAGTCTGGGCTAACCTCCCAGAGGGCTCAGGGCTAACAGATTCTGTAAAAGTGCCCCCACATGACCACGATGCCATTACTTTACCATGGGTATGACAACATGAAGCTAGCTTTTTTTTATGGTATCTGTTAAGCACTTACTATGTTCCAGGCACTGTACCAAGTGCAGGACTAGATACAGACTAATCACTTTAGACACAGTCCCTGTCCCACCTAGAGCTCACAATTTTAATCCCCATTTTATAGATCCCCATTTTATGAAGCAGCGTGGCTCACTGGAAAGAGCCCGGGCTTTGGAGCCAGAGGTCGAGGGTTCAAATCCTGACTCTGCCAATTGTCAGAGGTGTGACTTTGGGCAAATCACTTAACTTCTCTGTGCCTCAGTGACTTCATCTGTAAAATGGGGATTGAGACCGTGAACCCCCCGTGGGACAACCTGATCACCTTGTAACCTCCCCAGTGCTTAGAACATAGTAAGCGCTAAATAAATGCCATTATTATCATTATTATAGATGGGGTAACAGAGACACAGAGAAGTTAAGTGACTTGCCCAAAGTCAGATAGTAGACACGTCGCAGAGTTGGGACCAGAACCCAGACTCGGACTCTGTTCGCTATGCCACGCTGCTTCTTCAATTAATTAATTGTCTAATTCACCAGCTCCCAGAAATGATTCTTCCCTATCCCAGCATGCTCCCCTGCACCCTTCTCCCAGCCCTGCAGGGACTAATGCAGTTAGAGTTTGCTCCTCCTAATTTCCCTTCAATTTGCGCTTGCTAATTGATGGGGCTATTAGCATGTTGTCCCTGAACTGGATACTATCTCAGGGTCTCCTCAGGTGGGACTCTTTTTAGGTTTTGGGGGTAGGAGAAAGTAAGGAAAGGACAGGCAAAGAGGAACTTCTCTGTCCTCAGTTATCTCCCTGTGGGTCTGAATGTCCTCTGACCTGGGTTGACCAGGGCTTCAACTGCTGCTCAGCTGGGGTTGGAGAGTCCCACACAGATACAGGATGGGACAAGGATGTCATCCCTGGAAAAGACTAGAGCTGCAGGAAAGTGGGGGGAATTCTACCTTGTGAGGGGGAGTGACAGGGGAAAAACCTTTCAACCAGAAACATTTGAAGGTGGCTTTGACCTGGGATAGGGGTTGAAGTGGTGTTAACAAGTCTCACAGTCTAGGATTGTTTTGTGGGGGTGTTCAGAAACCCCAGTCCCTCATCCCAAGGGCCCTTGGGCTTCAGTCCCATGAGCCCTTGAATTTAATCATCTCTGGCATTCAGGTTTCTAAAGCAAACAAGGCTTCCAACAGAGGGGTCATATATGGTAGGATAAAGAATCTGGGAAGCTACTGGAGAAGCAGCATGGTGTAGTGAATAGAGCACAAGCCTGGAAGTCAGAAGGTCATGGGATCTAAACCCAGCTCTGCCTCTTGTCTGCCCTGTGACCTCAGGGAACTCACGTCACTTCTCTGTGCCTCAGTTATCTCATCTGTAAAATGGGGATTGAGACTGTAAGCCCCATGTGGGACAGGGACTGTGTCTAGCCCAATTTGCTTAGATCCATCACAGTGCTCAGTACAGTGCGTGGTACATACTAAGTGCCTAAGAAATAGCATTATTATTATTTTTTTTATTATTATTTCTATTCACCGAGAAAACTCTTCCAATGCAGGAGGCCCTTAAACAGCTGGAAGATTGGTTGGAGAGAGGCCCCTAGCAGATGCTGAAAGAAGGGGTCTGTGTTCTAGAACCTCAAATGCAGGCCTGAAGGAGCAAATTGGGACCCAATTGGGAACAGAAGCATTCTCAGGGATCACGAGTGGGGGTTTGGGGAGAACTTCCCTAGTGCAGTCCCCTTGTGTGAGGGAGATCAGGGTTTAAAATTCTTTCTCCCAAGACCTGGGGGCCCCTGCTATCACATGGGCCAATGAGGGGAGGGTGGAGTGACAGGCACTCTCTCCTGCTGTTTCTTCTTTTGCCTCCTCTGTCTCATGATCCTTTCAGAAATCCTGCTCGTAAACATTTCCTCCTTTCTCGGTTGTGCCAAAAGAGGCTGGTGTGCCTGCTACAGTTGCCTCTGTACACAGGGGCATATGAGGCACAGCATTGTTTAATTTGTTTAATTTAATTTGCTTTCTGGGAAAAAGAAAGTAAAATGTGGGACAGTTCTTTGGAAGTGTGTTATTCAGATGTGCTGGTGCTAGCTCGATCAACCTTGGACTCTGAGCAGAACTGGGATTGATACTTGGCTCCTTCCATTCTCAGTTCAAAGCCTTTGGGGCATCCTCTAAGACTAAATTCCCGATGGGCAGGATTTGTGTCTACCAACTGCACACAGTAAATGTTGGATAAAATCCATTGATTGAATAATTCTGCAATACTTGGCTCCAACCCAGCCCCAAGTGGATCTCCCTATTTTATAGTAATTCCTCTACAGTTCAGTGGCTTTCTATCTGGAAATGATGTCGTTGGCATGGTAACTCCTTCTATGTGGGTCAGCGTACCTGAAGGATGAGCTACACACAGAGGAACTGAATATGGAGGATTTTCAATCTTGACCCTGTCAGTGAGCACTGATTCCTGTACAAAGGCTGCTCAGACACCAATATGTAATGCTGAGCGAGGACGCTATCATAGCTTTCTGGAAGAGGTGTTGGAATACTTGGCCTCTTCAGAATGAATTTAAAATAGAGTGGAGAAAGTTATTTTACTTGTACTTCCCAAGCACTTAGTACAGTGCTCTGCACACAGTAAACGCTCAATAAATGCGATTGAATGAATGAATTTTAAGCTCGTTGTGGTCAGGGAACGTGTCTGTTATATTGTTATAATTCCCTCTCCCAAGTGCTTATTAAAATGCTCTGCACACAGTAGGCACTCAATAAATACAATTGACTAATACTTCTTATTTTCCTCCTAAAGCAAGTCTTGAAACCAAAATCTGGTTAATCTCTTCATCCATTAGTAGCTACTGAATGTTTATTGTGTACAGAGACCTGTATTAGAGGCATGGAAAAGTGAGTGCAGTTTTCATGAATCATTCCCGTTTATGTTGATAATTTTCCATTATTCCATATGATGTCATCTTCGTATGATTTGCATTCTAGTTGTAAACACTTGTGCACAATTTTTGTAGGTATAAGAATTGTACACAATTGTTTCACAATCACTACCTAAAGGTTTTGCCAACTACAGATTATTTTTGAAGTTCAACTCAAGAAAATGAAATCCCCACCCCGACTTTCCTCTCTCCATTTAAAGGATTCAAATAGTCCAAAAAATATTATAGATTGTAAGCTCATTGTGGGCAGGGAATGTGTCTACCAACTCTCCTGTAGTGTACTCTCTCAAGCACTTAGTACAGTGCTCTGCACACAGTATGTGCTCAATAAATACCATTGATTGATTGACCCTGGAGGAGATTACAATTAAACGGCAAGAGAAATCACTATAGGCAGGGTATAGTATATAAGCCAAGTTTTCTTTCCTTCACATACCAATAGCTTAGTTCCTGGAGCAGAGGTCTGGACACATATAGATACACTTCTAATCAGGACTCAATGCCACTTTGTCTATTTACCAAATACGTCCAGTGCCAAAATTTCTGTGAGGCTAAAAGTGTTCTGTTGATGCCCTCTTTTTAGATTTGTAGCGCTGAGGACCAAAGCAATTCCTAATCAGCTACAGAGTTGCCAAAGAGGCCATCCTCTCCAGAGTTTTGCGTGGTGTCCGAAAGACAGCCATTCTTCCATGATGTGATTTGTCATTTATGAAATGAAATCTTGCATAAACTGTAAAATATAGTTTATTTGAGGTAAATCCCTTTGTTTCCTCTAGGGAATATGGTTCCGCTTTGAGACCGTAAACCAGTAGATGAACATATACAGGACATTTCCTGAGTTGGTATTTGGAATGTTCCTAATTATAAAGGGTGGAAAATGATTTATACATTGAAAACTACTATAATTTGCCCAGGGATAGGATTAGCTTTAATTGTGATGGTTTGTAGAGTGCAACTGAAAATAATTCTTCACTATCTAATCTGTTCTAGCACAATAACGTAGTTGTGCATGTTATGAAATGTGTTTGCCACATTGGGTTTTTCACCCTGATCGTTAACTAACATCCCACATCATTAGACCATTTCCATATTATTATTATTGTTGTTGTATTATTACTGTCTTTGTTAAGTGCTTACTAACTGTCAATCACTATTTTAAGCACTGGGGTAAATGCAAGGTAATTAGGTTGGACACAGTCCCAGTGTCTCACATAGGGCTGGCAGTATAAGCAAGGGGGAGAACAGGCATTGCAACCCCATTTTACAGAGGAGGAAGCTGAGGCACTGAGAAGTTAAGTGACTTAGCCAAGGTCACCTGTTTGAGGTAATTCGTCATCTACTTCATCATTGAAAATATTGAGCAGAGTGCTGACCTAGGTGATTGAAGGAGAACCACAAGAATGACATCATCCTGGCTCTTGGCACAGTAAGAATCTAATAGGAAGAAAAGTCATATGAACTAACAAAGCAAGAGTTAAGATATGATATAAATAAAAACAAATGGATAAATCAGCAGTAAGCAGGAGAGTGCATTTGTAGAACAAAACACCTAACCCATGAACCCCAAGTTAACTAACATCTATATTGCCATAAATACAGAGCTGATGCTTTAGGTAACAAAAGTGTTTGGAAAACTATTAAGCTACTACTTTTGTCAAAATGGTGAAAAAAACTGGGCCATTTTTGCTGTGTCTACCCTCTGAAAGTGTTCAATACATAGTCTTACTGATCCTGTTCTCACCACACCGCCCACCATACCTCGCTTAGTCCAGTGCTCTACACACAGTAAGCACTCAATAAATACGATTGAATGAATGAATACCTATTTTCCTGCTAATTTCTCCATATATTTCACAGGCGCCGAAGAGGATCTTGTCACAACAAGGATTTCTGCTCATAATGATATTTTTTAAGAAGCAGTGTGGTCTAGGGGAAAGAGCTCAGGAATCAGATTATAATCCAAAGTGCCAGTTGCTTTGGACAAGTCATTTAATTCCTCTGTGGCTCAGTTTCCTCACCTGAAAAATGGAAATTCAATGTCTCCTACCTGTTCTCCCTCCTACTTAGACTGTGATTCCCCATGAGGGACAGGAATGGCACCGGACCTGATTAACTTGTAGCTACCCCAGTGCTTAGAACAGTGGGGTGGACACAGATTAAGCACCTAAGAAATATTATTTTTATCATTATCATCATTATTATTATTACTGGCTCTGAGGAAAACACAAGATAAGTAAGCCAGGCAGTCTCTGACATACTCAGGGCTCACAGTCTAAGAGGGAAGGAGAGCAGGTATTTTATCTCCATATCATAACTGAGGCACAGAGAGGTTAGGTAACATGTCCAAGGTCACAGTGGTGGAACTGGAATAAATCCTCAGGTCTCTTTAACTCCCAGACTCATGCTCTATCTGCTATACAATGCTGGCTCACACAAGACTGGCTTGTTCAATCATTCATTCATTCATTCAATAGCATTTCTTAAATCAATCAATCAATCAATCGTATTTATTGAGCGCTTACTATGTGCAGAGCACTGTACTAAGTGCTTGGGAAGTACAAATTGGCAACACATAGCGACAGTCCCTACCCAACAGTGGGCTCACAGTCTAAAAGGGGGAGACAGAGAACAAAACCAAACATACCAACAAAATAAAATAAATAGGATAGAAATGTACAAGTAAAATAAATAAATAAATAAATAGAGTAATAAATATGTACAAACATATATACATATATACAGGTGCTGTGGGGAAGGGAAGGAGGTAAGATGGGGGGATGGAGAGGGGGACGAGGGGGAGAGGAAGGAAGGGGCTCAGTCTGGGAAGGCCTCCTGGAGGAGGTGAGCTCTCAGCAGGGCCTTGAAGGGAGGAAGAGAGCTAGCTTGGCGGAGGGGCAGAGGGAGGGCATTCCAGGCCCGGGGGATGACGTGGGCCGGGGGTCGATGGCGGGACAGGCGAGAACGAGGTACAGTGAGGAGATTAGCGGTGGAGGAGCGGAGGGTGCGGGCTGGGCTGGAGAAGGAGAGAAGGGAGGTGAGGTAGGAGGGAGCGAGGTGATGGACCCCTGGTCTCCTGGTTGCAAGGCACTGTACTAAAGACAGAGAAAGGGCACTATCCACCCTATCTCATCACATACAGAAGTGGTAGAAGCAGCACAGAATAACTAGTACTGATGGCACTGAATTCTTCCAAAGAAAATTATTTATCTCTGTTTCTCCTATGTTTTCCTCATGGTTCATTCATTCATTCATTCATTCATTCAATTATAATTATTGAGCTTTTACTGTGTGCAGAGCACTGTACTAAGTGCTTGGGAAGTACAAGTTGGCAACATATAGAGAGAGTCCCTACCCAACACCGGGCTCACAGTCTAGAAGGTTCCCACTTGTTGCCTCCCCTCCCTTCCCCTCCCCTCCATTTTTGCTTGTGCAAAAGAGTCTAATGAATTCACTCCAGGAGAATCTGCTCTGAGCCTGAATTTAATCTCCACTTGATCTGGTGAGTGATTTGATTCACAAAATAACCTCTTTAGGAGGCAATTATATTGTCCCCATTTCCTTGAATTGCTGCTTGTAACAACTGCATGTTGTGAGACCTCTGATGAATCATTTGACTTTTCTGTGTTTCGGTTTCCACAACTGTAAAATGGGGATTCAATATTTGTTCTCCCTCCTACTTGGACTGTGAGGCTCATGTGGGGCAGGGACTATGTCCAAACTAATTAACCTATATCTACCCCAGAACCTAGAACAGTGTTTGACATATAGTAAGTGCTTAACAAATACCATAAAAAAGTGAAAAATGGATTCCAAAACTGAGCATCAACCACAAGGGATCCAGTTCATCCAACACTATTTGGTCTGGTTACATTTAATTCCTGTGGTCTCCAGTGTAAATGTGATAACCACCCTGATGAGCTCTCTTGGTCTCTCCCTGCTTGGATATGATAGATCAGTGTGGGCTTCATACCACAGTTTACCAGAAAAAAAATCTGTTGTATTTTTTCAAGTTACACTATGTTAACCATGTTGTGTTTCACCACATTGGGTAAAACTATCAAAATACACAGCACCGCAACAAATTTGGAGTTCAAAATGTTTAGTGGAAAACAGAAACAAATCATTCGAAAATTCACCAAGTGCTGACATTTATGCTATGCATTATCTGCTTCTATATTTCCCTGGGAACGGGATTGAGCTGTGATGTTCTAAATATGGAAGTCTAACGATTACCCCTGTCCCTAACCCCTAGAACAGTGATGTACATATCCTTAGTCTCTGTTGCTTCCCTTAGCTTCACTTTATTTAGCTTTTCATGGTATTTTTTAAGTGCTATGTACTAGTTAGCAGCGTGTAATGAGAATAATGAAAAGCATAATGAGAAGCAGCGTGACAGCGGAAAGAGCACGGGCTTTGGAATCAGAGGTCATGAGTTAGAATCCCAGCTCTGTCACATGTCTGCTGTGTGACCTTGAGCAAGTCACTTAACTTCTCGGAGCCTCAGTTACCTCATCTGTAAAATGAGGATGATGACTGTGAGCCCCACGCGGGACAGCCTGATCACCTTGTATCCCCCAGTGCTTAGAACAGTGCTTTGCACATAGTAAGCACTTAACAAATGCCATTATTATTATTATTACTAGGCACTGTACTAAGCATTGGGGTAGATATAAGATAATCAGATTGAATACAGTCCCAAGACTGCGGGGCTCGCAGTCTTAATCCTGACTTTACAGATGAGGTTACTGAAGCACAAATAAGTTAAGTGACTTGCCCAAGGTCACACAGCGGATATGTGGCAGAGCCAGGATTAGACACCTGGTCCTATAACTCCCAGGTCTGTGCTCTTTCCACTAAACCACAGAACTTCCCAAGATATTCAGGTCCCACATGGGGCTGACCATCTAAGAAGAAGGAAGAAGGGGTATTGAATCCACATTTTGCAACTAAGGGAACTGAGGCACAGAGAAGTTAAGTGACTTGTGGAAGATCACACAGCAAACAAGAGGTGCCAGGTGCCCTGCTTCTCCTTCAGTAGACTGTAAACTCCTTGTGGGGAGGGATCATATCTTGCATTAAGCACTCAATGAATACCATGGATACACAATAGGAAGGTACTTGATTTAACTTTGGTGAATACTAGTTTGTTTTTAAAAGCACAGATGCAGTACTTATGCAAGAAATGAAGAGGATGATGTGAAACTTTCACATATTGCTTATCATCTTCCACAGTCCTCCCCATTTGGCCCTAGGGGTAACTGTGATGATAACAATCAAAAGTCGTATTTGCTTAAAATAAACAATTGGAAAGTCTGCAACTGATTTTCCCATTCTCCTTAAGGATATCAAACATAATATCAAAACTACCAGACAACCCCACTATCTAGTGGGTATAGGCGAAGCTTAAAAATGCTTTCCAGTAGTAGCAGAAGGCTATTTCAGCCTCTTGTTAGTAATTCATCTAGAGGAAGGGAAAAGAAAGAGGTAGAGCTGTCCTCAATCCCAGCAATCATTGTATTTATTTAGCATCTTTTATGGGTAGAACGTTGTTCTGGGTACCTAATGTGTGCAAAGCAATACCTGTTCTCCCTACCCCTTAGACTAAGAGGCACGGGTGAGACAGAATCTGTGTCCAATCTGATTTATAGTAATGATAAATACAGCCTTTGGCACATAGTAAATGTTTATGATCAATCCATTGTATTTATTGAGTTCTTACTGTGTGGAGAGCACTAGACTAAATGGCTGGGAGAGTAGAACAGAATTGGCAAACATGTTCTGAGCCCACAAAGAGTTTACAATCATTATTATCATCACTGACTGCTTGGAAATATACAATCAATATAAACAATATGGTCCCTCTCCTCAAAGATCTTATAATCTAAAGAGAACAACAGGCAGGCAAAAGTAATGAGGCCTAGAAGGAAAACACAGATACAACTAGAAACAGCAAAAGTAACCTAAAGAAGAATAAATAAGTGGAAAAATGAACTAATACTGGATTCACGGAAATACCAAGAGTGGCTGATTGGATGACTGAACCAGTGAGTTGGATTTGGGACTGTGCTCATGTTCTGCATACAGTGTGCTCTCAATAAGAGCTACAGAGTGAAGGAATGAATGAGAAGCAGTACTGTCTAAGGACAGAGCACAGGCCTGAATGCCAGAAGGACTTGGGTTCTAATCCCAGCTCTACCACATGTCTCCTGTGTGACCTTGTGGAATCAATCAATCGTATTTATTGAGCGCTTACTGTGTGCAGAGCACTGTACTAAAAAATCACTTCGGGATAGGTATGGTGAGACTTGTAGTAGCTAGTCCTAGACAAGAGCCTGGACCACCACTGCAGACAGACACCTCCCCCTACCAGTTAGCAGGTTCCCATGAGCAAATCTCCACAGGTATATGGATCAGGAAATAAAGACAGGGTTCTGGGAACACACCCAATCTAGTAAGATTGAGAAGCAGCATGGAACAGTAGATAGAGCCTGGGAGAAAGAAGGTCATGGGTTCCAATCCCAGCTATGCCACACTTCTGTGTGACCTCAGACAAGTCACTTCGCTTCTCTGGGCCTCAAATCCCTCATCTGTAAAATGGGGATTGAAACCAGGAGCTCCACAAGGGACAGGGACTGTGTCCAGTCTGATTTACTGTGTCCACCCCAGTGCTTAGTACAGTGCCTGGCACATAGTAAGCGCTTAAATACCATAATTATTATTTATTATTATTGAAGCAGGTACTCCCCTGGACTGTGAGGGCCTTGAGGACAAGGAACATGTCTGTGTCTCTTATATGTGTTCCTAAAGTTGATCATAAGTGAACTTCACTCATTGATATCTTCTTTGAGGCCAGAGGACAATTATTTAATAGTACAATTGACATAGTAGCTGCTCATTACAGTGCTCTGTATGTGACAGACACCCAGTATGATGTTCAAGCACAGTAGATGCTCAATATATTCTATTGAGTGAATGAATGCCATAACTGTGGCTTCAGCTGTGATTGTAACTACGGACTTTGAGTCATGAGGAGCCTGCAACTCTGTTCTTTAGACACAGAACCCTGCTGTTTTTGTTTTTAATTTGTGTATTTGTCCTTGGCTTTTATGTTGCTTTTGTATTTTCTTGTTTCAACTTTCCTTATGTTTTTGTTGTTAGTCCCCTCTCTCTTGGCTTTATATTCTTAAATTTTGAGCCCTTGAAGGCAGGGACCATGTCCAATTCCCACCCATATGTTACTTCCCAGTGATCAGTGTGCTACCCTGCTCCTCAGTAAAAACTTAATTCAGGGATTGGTTTCCTGCTACTCCCAAGAATGAATAAAGCACAAATCACAGAATTGCCTTGTGGAACTCAAATTTGGTACTTCCAGAAAGGGTAGAAACAGCACGCATCATGCTTATTTGTTAATGAAAATTATAATAATAGTATTTGTTAAGCATTTACTAGGTGCCAAGCACTGCACTGTGCACTGAAGTAGATACAAAACAACGGGAGAGGAAGAACGGGTATTTAATCCCTATTTTACATATGAGGGACTTGAGGCAAAGAGAAGTTAAGTGACTTGTTCAAGGTCACACAGCCGGCAGGTCTTCTGACTCCACTTTGAGATGAAGTTTGGTTTTTAAGAAAAAAATGAATAAAATATATTCACTCAATCCAAACATCACTATTTTCAAAAACCAACAGAGCATTGAAATCGAAAGGGAACTAAGATGGGCGTTATTGTCCTTTGGTACTGATACCTGAGCAGAGGCATGTATCACCCCACAGGGGCAGTCCCAGAATCTATGATAGGAATTGAAATATCTACTAGATATTGGGATCAGGTCTACTTAACATTGCTGCAACTTTGGTAGAAATGACTACTTCTTACGGAACCTACATTGACCTGGGATCAAAGGAACTGGGTTCTAATCCCAGTTCTGCCACCTTCCGGCAGGGTGACTTTGGGAAAGTCACTTAACTTCTTTGCACCTTAGTGTCCTCATTTGTAAAATGGGGATTCAATGACTGTTCTCCCCCTTACCTAGACTGTGATTCCCAAGTGGGACAGGGACTGTATCCAAGCTGATTAATTTGTTCATTCCATCGTATTTATTGAGTGCTTACTGTACAGTGCAGAGCACTGTACTAAGTGCTTGGGAAGTACAAGTTGGCAACATATAGAGACGGTCCCTACCCAACAGCAGGCTCACAGTCTAGAAGGGGGAGAACAGGCAACAAAACAAAACATATTAACAAAATAAAATAAATAGAATAAATATGTACAATAAAATAGAGTAATATGTACAAACATATTTGTACATATTTGTATCTACCCAAGTGCATAATACAGTGTTCAGCACATAAGAAGCACTGAAGAAGTACCGCAATTATTATTTTTGGCAGTGAGCTAATCAAACAATAATAATAATAATAATAGCAGCATTTGTTAAGCACTTACTATGTGCCAAGCACTGTTCTAAGCTCTGGGCGGGATACAAGGTAATCTGGTTGTCCCACATGGGGCTCACAGTCTTAATTCCCATTTTCCAGATGAAGTAACTGAAGCCCAGAGAAGTTAAGTGACGTGCCCGTAGTCACACAGCTGACAAGTGGAAGAGTTGGGTTTAGAACCCACGACCTCTGTCTCCCAAGCCTGTGCTCTTTCCAGTGAGCAAATGCCGCTTCTCTATAGATAGAGATGTAGATTATATTTGTAGACACACCTACACAAATATACTTACCTGGTCTTCATTCACAAAAACACATTACTGATGATAAAGGCCTATCCATGCCTACCAGTGAAACTAAAATGTCTGATGGATAGTGACACTACTTTCCATGTTGCCTGTATGTAAGGAGAAATTTCGTGCCTGCCTGATGGTCTTGTCCAGATCGAGTCCTCCCTCCGTCTCTTGGCATCCAGATCTTCACAAAGCCTTCATTCTTTCTCTCTCACTGATGGACAGGCTTCACTGCTGGATCAGGGCTCTCTTGTTTGTTTGTCAAATCTCTGAAATCAACGGTTCTGCCCTCCTGGCTTACAGGTTCTCCATTTCAGTTCATGGTGCAGCAGCTGTTTTGGGTGTTTCGCTACAGTTCATTCTCCTCATGCAGTGCTGAAATGCTGTGCAATTACCTCAGTGCTGTTGAACCAATTAAGAATAATAGTAATAATAATTATGGTACTTGCTAAGTGCTTTTTATGTCTGAAGCACAATTCTAAATTCCGGGGTAGATACAGGTTAATCAGATTGGGCACAGTCCCTGTCCCACATGAGGCTCACACTCTTAATCCCTATTTTACCGATGAGGTAACTGAGGCTCAGAGAAGTGAAGCGACTTACCCAGTGTCACATAGCAGACATGTAGTGGAGCCTGGATTAGAAACCAGGTCCTTCTGTCTCCCAGGCTCTATCCACTAAGCTCTATCCACTAAACCACGCTTGCATTCTGGAAACTTATTGGTGGTAATCCTGACAGGCTGTTTAATAGGTGGCACTGGAGAAATTGCTCCAGTAGCTGGATATGTCTAATATAGAAGGTCATCATCATCAATGGTATTTATTAGTAACAGTTAATAATAATAATAATGGTAATTGTTAAGCACTTATTACATGCCAAGCCCTGTTCTAAGTGCTTGGGTAGATACAACTTAATCAGGTTGAACACAGTCCCTGCCCCACATGGGGCTCACACTCTTAATCCCCATTTTAAAGATGAGGTAACTGAGGTCCAGAGAAGTTAATTGACTTGCCAAAGGTCACACAGCAGAAATGTGGCTGAACAGGGATTAGAACCTAGGTCCTTCTGATTCCCAGGCCCATGCCCTGTCCACTAAGCCATGCTGCTTCACTCTGTGCAGGGCACTGTACTAAGTACTTGGGAGAGTAAATACAACAGAGTTGGTAGACATGTTCTCTGCCCACAGTGAGCTTAGAATCTAACTGGGAGACAGGTTTAAGTCTCATAGTTCCAGAGATAAGACTAAGTTATGTGGTGTCAGTGAAAATCATCTATTGTGTAGGGCACTTTCTGGGCTTAGGCTCATATGTACACGTGGTTTTCATCAGATTTACTGCTGGTCCATTGCAGTGTGTCAACTCTGGAAAGTGTTCCTAATCATCTCCTTTCTTGTGAATATGCCCAAAGAGCAGTTAGCATGCCGCAGTTCCTGGGTGAATAGCATAAAGACTTTGATGATACCCACAGTCTGTTGAGTTGGAAGAGTTTTCAGGTAGGTAAAAAACCTATTTCACTACAGCTTCCAGATCTCTCATTACATCCTCAAGCAGAGCCCTTAGAATCAATCAATCAATCAGCAAATGACATTTATTGTCTATGGTGGGCAGAACACTGTACTAAACCCTTGAAAGACTACAATATAACAAAATTGGTATATAGGATCCTTACCCATAAAGAATAAGACTGCATTAGCTACCCATCCTTGTGTTTCTGCAGCACTGGAGAAAGAGTCAGAAATTGTTCCTTAAACTGACAACTGACCACACCAAATTGAGGACATATAGGAATTTTGGTGAATTTCTCAGGGAACTCTGTTTCATAGTTGGTCAGTTGATGGGTTTATGTGGCTTCTGTAAAGCAACAAATCAAAAATAGAGGCCTTAACATTACTCTGTACTTCTCCTTTTTCTGTCATTCTGAAAAGATCCTACCTGCTATGCTTCACTTTGTTCTGAAGTCACACTGTGATTCAGTTAATGAACAGTCACTCTGTTCTTTGGTGGTCTGTCCAGGAGGGCTCAGGCTAGGATCTTGTCAGTAATGTAAAGCAAAGTGTAAATCCGCAATCATTTCCACACTAAATTCTCTAGTCTTTCTTCTTGAAGGAGGTGATTATGGTAGCATCTTTGAAGTCTTGTGGAACTTCCTCAGTGGAAGAAAATCATGTGGGCTTATCTTAAGGATGCAAGGAAATTTTGGCAGGAATTTCTTCAGCTGCAGATGCTTATCCTTCTTCCATGGCTGTGACTGAAGTATTATTTGGAGCAAAAATCAAAGTTAATGCTGTGCTTTCTCATTTTGGCACATTCCAAGCACCTCCTCCTTGATGGTGGAAGGTGTAATCAGAAGATTGCTGCAGCAGGCTTGTTGTTTGTGTAAGATTCTTCATCTGTGATTCCACCTGTAATCTTCAACTGTGTTGTGATAATGTGGATGGGGCAGAGAGCCATAGAACTTCTTTAGGATAAGTACAAGCCCTTAGTTTGGTGTTCCTCCTGGGATCTGTTCATCTTTGGCATCCCGCTAATGGTTACTCATGCATCTCAATTCGATCTGTAAGTTCTATCACAGATTTATGTGAAACCTGGGCCCATATAGACAAAGTGGGGTGGGGGGAGAACTGAGAAGCAGCATGGCTCAGTGGAAAGAGCATGGGCTTTGGAGTCAGAGGTCATGGGTTCAAGTCCCAGCTCCACCAATTGTCAGCTCTGTGACTTCGGGCAAGTCACAACTTCTCTGTGCCTCAGTTACCTCATCTGTAAAATGGGGATTAGGACTGTGAGCCCCCGCGGGACAACCTGATCACCTTGTAACCTCCCCAGCACGTAGAACAGTGCTTTGCACATAGTAAGCGCTTAATAAATGCCATCATTATTATTATTATTAACTGCTAATCCATCTAGATGCTGAGTGTACTGTGGGAAGTGGTATGCTCTAATGGAAAGAGTAGGGGCCTGAAAATCAGAAGATCTGAGTTCTAAATTCAGCTCTGTTTGCTGTATGACCATGGGCAAGCACAACTTCTCTGGGCCTCAGCTACTGGCTACCAATCAATCTGCGCATCAGGCAGAAACTCCTCACCCTCGGCTTCAAGGCTCTCCATCACCTCGCCCCCTCCTACCTCACCTCCCTTCTCTCCTACAGCCCACCCTGCACCCTCCGCTCCTCCACTGCTATCTCCTCACTGTGCCTCGTTCTTGCCTGTCCCACCATCGACCCCCGGCCCACGTCATCCCCTGGGCCGGGAATGCCCTCCTTCTGCCCATCTGCCAAGCTAGCTCTCTTCCTCCCTTCAAGGCCCTACTGAGAGCTCACCTCCTCCAGGAGGCCTTTCCAGACTGAGACCCTTCCTTCCTCTCCCCCTCACCCCCCTCTCCATCCCCCCCATCTTACCTCCTTCCCTTCCCCACAGCACCTGTATATATGTATATATGTTTGTACATATTTATTACTCTATTTATCTTACTTGTACATATCTATTCTATTTATTTTATTTTGTTAGTATGTTTGGTTTTGTTCTCTGTCTCCCCCTTCTAGACTGTGAGCCCACTGTTGGGTAGGGACTGTCTCTATGTGTTGCCGACTTGTACTTCCCAAGTGCTTAGTACAGTGCTCTGCACAGAGTAAATGCTCAATAAATATGATTGATTGATTGATTGATTGATCTACCAAATGGGGATTAAGAATGTGATCCCCATGTGGGATAGGGACCTTGTCCAACCTGATAAACATTTATCTACCCCAGAGCTTAGAACAGTGTTGGACAAATTATACCATAAACAAAGGTACACAGAACAATTCCCCCGGTCCAGAGCCTGGCCTTCCTCATGATCAACTACAAGCAGTACCATTTTGGGCAGGTGTATGGGTGGAAGATAAATGTGGCTGTGGGCATATTGCATGCAAACTGCAATGCTGCTATTAGAGTAACAGCTCTGACCTGCTCCTTCGCACAAAGTCTATAATCCACCACTCTGGGGCACATATGCAGCACGCAAGAATAAGCAACCCCAAAGCAACTTGGGTTTTCCTTGATACCCTGCAGGTACTGCAGGGGCTCAGCAGCCTCAGCACTTGAGAGGGCATTCAAGAACCATCTGACCTGATATGCATCTAAGTTTGGTGTTGATCTTTGGAATCCCTTAGTCCTCCCCCAACAGAAATGGGGCTCCACCAATTTGATCTTCCCTAGGGTCGGGGGGACGACTTCCTGTCTCCAGGGTCCTCAAAAGGTAGCAGGTTTCTACCAAGGGGGTTGCAGTTTTAAGAAACACATGGTGTACCTACTTGCGAGGCATGTACATGTTTCAGTGGTTGAACTGAGGGTGCAGGGATTGTGCACAGCAAAGGGAAGCCCTAAAGTTATTCTTTTTATTCATCATCCTTAATTGAATGTCTACTGTTTTCTAAGTGTTGTACTGGCTGACTGTACTGGCTCCCTGCTGTGCCTAAGCAATATACTGGGCATTTGGGAATGTTTAATAGCACAGTTGTCGTTCACCTTGAGGAACTTAGAAACTTAGGCACCCTGAGGACTTTGTATTCGTTGTGGATGGGGGTAGTGTCTGCCCACTCTGTTATATTGTATTTTCCCCAGTGCTTAATACAGTGCTGTGCACATAGTAAGGACTCAACAAATTCCATTCATTGATTGATTAATGGGTGAGCTAGGTAGATATAAACTATCCACACGTAGTGGGAACAGGAGGAAAATCATAGATACAGTTTGAAACAGTAAAAGCCAAACAAAATAAAAATTCAATATAAGAATAAACAGAATAAGTGAACTGAAAGGCAATAAAATGTTAATAGACCAGTATAGACTGTGCTCTGCTATCTAAAAAGAGCTGGATTCTCAGAGATCACCATTCAGCCTGAGAACACACTTAGGGGTTACAGAGGTAGGGAAGGTGGTAAGGACATTTGCCCACAGAAAACCATACCAAGACCCCCACCTCCTCCCAAATCACCCCCAAGTTGTCAAATGGTGACTCTCACTTCTAATAACCTGAGCTTGCTGATTAAAAGTGAAAATCCCCGTGGCCTATCTATTACAATCCCCTGTGGCCCCATTCATCCAGAAAGACCTCTTCTGTTAGCGGGAAAATGCTGATAATTCATTTTTTTTCCCTTGCATGGCATAGTGTTTCTGGTACTTTAAAGACAAAGACAATGTGGATGTTAAGGTCAGTCTTTCTATATCCCGAATGTCAACACGCTTGCCAAAACTGAATTTATCAGCTAAAAGCAGCCAGGAGATTTAGTTTATCTAAATGTCCTACAAGAAAGAAATAGTTTACCACTGTTTTTGCAGATTGAGGTCAATCTGAGATATTATTGACATATGCTATAGATTTAATATAATGCTGTAGTTCAGATGGGTGTTCTGATAAATTGCAGTACAATCTAGTCTCAGAAGAGTCGAGCTGTTTCAATATTTATAGGCTCGAAACTGCTGAGTTTGCAAAGGAAACATTTTAATTAAAACAATGTTTTCCTATAGGGGCTCATAATAAAGTGCAGAGGAATGTTTTTTAAGTGGATTGCTCATTTCTAGATGTTAGCTGGATTTTCTCATGCCTTGAATGACTTATTATTCATGTTATTTGTTTTATAGTATTTGGTAAGCACTTAGTGTGTGTAGAAAACTGTCCTAAGCAATAGGGTAGATTCAAGTCAATTAGGTTGGACACAGGCCCTATCCTGCAAGGGGCTCACAGTCTAAGTAGGAGGGAGAACCCTTCTGTTTGAGAAAATAATTTCTAGATTGGTTTCCTCTTAGTGTCAACAAGTGTTTCAGACTCTTTGTGTTGAGCCTCTCCTTCTTTTTCCTTTTAGGCATATTGGAGATAACGTCAGTGGAAATTGGAGTGGTGGCAGTCAAGGCCATTAACAGCAACTACTATTTAGCCATGAACAAGAGAGGAAAACTCTATGGCTCAGTAAGTATGCTGCTCTTACGAACTTCAGGAAAACACTACCCCTAGTTTAGGATTTTCTCCAGGTGCTGAGTAGCTTTGTTGTCCACTGGTGAATTCATAGCAGTAGTATTTGTTAAGTGCTTACTATGTGTCAAGTATTGAGAAGCAGCATGGCTCAGTGGAAAGAGCCCAGGCTTTGAAGTTGGAGGTCATGGGTTCAAATCCCGGCTCCACCAATTGTCAGCTGTGTGACTTTGGGCAAGTCACTTAACTTCTCTGGGCCTCAGTTACCTCACCTGTCAAATGGGGATGAAGACTGTGAGCCCCCTGTGGGACAACCTGATCACCTTGTAACCTCCCCAATGCTTAGAATAGTGCTTTGCACATAGTAAGTGCTTAATAAATACCATCATTATTATTATTACTAAGTGCTGAGATAGATGCATGCTAATCAGATCAGACACAGTTCCTGTCCCTCATCAGGTTTACAGTCTAAGCAGGAGGGAGAAAAGGATTGGATTCCCATTTTACAGATAAGGAAAATCAATCAGTGGCATTTATTCTGGAGTTACTGTGTGCAGAGCACTACACTAAGCTCTGAAAGAAAACAACAGAGTTGGTAGACATGTTCCCTGCCCACAAGAATCTTATAATCTATAGAGGGAGACAGATATTAATATAAATAAAGGATATGTACATAGAATTGTGCGGCTGAGGTTGAGGTGAACAGCAAGTGCTCAAAGGTACATATCTAAGTGCTTAGGTGATGCAGAAAGAAGAAGCTATGTGGTCTAGCAGAGAGCAGAAGTCCAAGTCTGGAAGTCCAAGGACCTGGGTGCTAATCCTGACTCTGCCAGTTTCTTACTGTGTGAACTTGGGCAAGTTACTTAACTTCTCAGTGCCTCAGTTTCCCTTAACTGTAAATTGGGGATTAAATCCTGCTCCATCCTATTTAAATTGTGAGACCCACACAGGACAGGGATTGGGTCCAACCTGATTCACTTGTATCTACCCCAGTACTTAGAACAGTGCTTGACAAATAGCAAGCCCTTAACAAATACCTTAAAGAAAATTGGAGGGAGTAGGGGTAAAGAAGTTAAATGACTGACTCAAGGTCACACAACAAGTAGAAGATCCGAGATTAGGACCCAGTTCCTCTGACTCTCAGCCCCATGATCTTTCCCCTACGTCTCACAAGCAGCTGTAAGCAGCACATAGCATTCCTGGGGCTGGTCCAAAGGCAGTCTGAATCCTGCAAGTTCCCTGCTGTTGGCATTCCTCACGGCGGGTTCTGCTTGACTTAACCAACAAGGCCTCAGACGGAAATACTTGGCCACACTGACATGACAACAGTGATTGGCTTGGGAGGGTAAAGGGAGACATTGCTAAAGGCCAGGTCACACATGAATCCATAATATGGGAGTGATTAAAACAGGACCTAACTGGCATTCTCACACTGAGGGCTCAAAGTACCCTTCCCACACAGTGCTAATTTATATCGATGCAACTTCTGAAGAGATTTGGGCATTCCCCGATACTCTTCCCCAAAGTTAGACCACAGGTGACCTCATATGCACTTAGACGAGGAAACTGAGGGACGAAAGTACAGAAGCGGTATAGGCTTTTCGACAGTCAGCCTGACAGAGAACAGTTTCCAGATGCCTTCATCTTTAACCTAGTGCTGCATCCTCCACTGGGCTTCCAGTAAGTTGCAGAGCACCGAGGATCGAGAGACCCAGGCTCTATTCTCAGCTCTTCCACTGGACACTGTGTGACCTTGGACCCTCACTTAACCTCTCTGGTCTGTAGTTTTCTCACCTACAAAATGAGGATAATTGTGTCTGCCTCTCGCTACCTCCCAGGGATGTTGAAAAGACAAAATGAGATGAATAGTGTAAACACACTTTGAGAAAATAAAAGTGCCCCGCAGATGTAGGTATTTATTGAAGCAATTTTAATAAAGACTATCAAGGGCACATTCTGAGTCTAACAGAAGATGGGGTTGGATGGGGCTGCTGCTGACTGCAGATATTTGAGCTGGGCTGATAGTCCGGGTTCCACACCGAAGGAATGTAACTGGAGGTAGAACTGATGTAGGGCTTAAATTTAGTGAACATTTTTCGATCGTGGGCATTCTACTATCATTTAAGACAGAATTATGAAGATGAGGATGGAAAAGGCAAAAGAGTCTCTCGCTCTTTTTTGAGTCACATGTTTGCCGGTCTGAATCCTCTGGGGATTTACAGATTAGAAGGGAGGACAAAAGAGGCTCACTTTTTCTCTTAAATAACTGAATGTGTTCCTAAAAGAGGGGATGGATTTCAGCAGCTGGCTGGACAGGAGGGCTTTTTCAGATTTTCACATTCATGAACTACAGAGGTTGGAATAAGCAACGTGAGGTCATGCATTCTTTGGATTTGGCAAATGTGCGTGCTATTGGAGGAAAATGAAATTTTACTCCTTGGGGTGATTTTTTTTTCCCCTCAAGAGTTTGTGACTGTGTCAGTGAGCTGAGAGCATAGATTCAATTTTTAATTGAGAATCACTAATTCAGTGAAAAAATGAAACCATTTTACTATCTCAATGCAAATAATAAATGACAATTTGAAGCAATTCATTAGTATTTAATGAGGTCCTACAAAGGGCACAGCACAGCATCTGGTTTTCTACTGCATACAGAGCACTGTACTGGACACCTGCCGCATGGAGAGCACCGTACTACTACTACTAATAATAATAATGATGGCATTTATTACGTGCTTACTAATTGCAAAGCACTGTTCTAAGCACTGGGCACTGTTCTAAGCTCTGGACTAGGGAGCTGCTGTGTGGAGAGCAGTGTACTGGGCACATTCCTGGGTATCTACTATGCGGAGAGCACTCTATCGGGTGCCTGCTGTATGGTGAATACTGTTCTAGGTGCCTGAGGAGTTACAATTAAAGGACACCGTTCCTGCTTTCTGAAAACTTTAAACATAAATTAAACCTTGATCAGAGTAGTGAAGCACACAAAACATTTGTCCACCTATTAGAATTATTTTTCCCCAACTAAATCTTAATTTTCCCTAATTCCTCTCCATTCTGAGTCACCTATGCACTCAGAGCTGTACCCTTAATTCATTCAATCATATTTATTGAGTGCTTACTGTGTGCAGAGCACTGTACTAAGTACTTGGAAAGTACAATTCGGCAACAGATAGAGACAATCCCTACCCAAGAACGGACTCACAGTCTAGAAGGGGGAGATGGACAACAAAACAAGTCGACAGGCATCAATACCATCAAAGTAGATAAATAGAATTATAGATATATACACATCATTAATAAAATAGAGTAATAAATATGTACAAATATACACAAGTGTTGTGGGAGGAAGAAGGGGGTAGAGCAGAGGGAGGAAGTGGGGCAATGGGGAGGGGAGGAGGAGCAGAGGAAAAGGGGGGGCTGAGTCTGGGAAGGCCTCCTGGAGGAGGTGAACTCTCAGTAGGGCTTTGAAGAGGGGAAGAGAGCTAGTTTGGCAGATGTGAGGAGGGAGGGCATTCCAGGCCAGAGGTAGGATGTGGGCCAGGGGTCGAGTGGGAGTGACATGCCCAGAGCATTTCTGTACAAAGATAATCTGGTCAGCAGAATGAAGTATAGACTGAAACGGGGATAGACAAGAGGATGGGAGACCAGAAAGGAGGCTGATACAGTAATCCAGTTGGGATATGGTGAGAGAGTGTACCAACAAGGTAGTGGTTTGGATGGAGAGGAAAGGGTGGAGCTAATGCACTGTACATACCCACAATTTATTTTAATGTCTGTCTACCCCCTAGACTCTAAGCTCCTTATGAGTAGGGAATGTGTCTACCAAATCTATATGGATTCTCCTCTCCAACAAAACTGCTACCATGTTGATCCAAGCACTCATCCCAATCTGCCTTGACTAGGCATCAGCCTCCTTTTTGACCTCCTTGCCTCTCCCCACTCCAGTCCATACTCGCTCTGCTGTCCGGATCATTTTTCTACAAAACTATTCAGTCCATATTTCCCCACTCCTCAAGAACCTCCAATAGTTGCCCATCCTACTGTAACTCTCTGATTTCTTACTACAACCCAGCCTGTACACTATGCTCCTCCAATGCCAACCTCCTCACTGTACCTTGATCTCATCTATCTCACCATGGACCTCTCATCCACATCCCTCCCCTGACCTAGAACTCCCTCCCTAGGGATAAGGAAACTGAGGCCCAAGGGGTGTTGTGTGACCTATCCAAAATCAAACAAGTGGTGGATCAGAAATGAGAACCTCAGTCTCCTCAGTTTTTTTCTCTTTCCTCTAGTCCACATTGCTTCCTCCTCTTATTATCCCATTACTCCCTGCACTACAGTAAAGAATGGCTCCATCTCATTCAATAGCAGCATGGCTTAGTTGAAAGAGCATAGGTCCAGGATCCAGAGGACCTGAGTTCCCATCCCAGAGCCTCCACTTCCTTGTTGTGTGACCTTGAGGAAAATCACTTATCTTCCCTATGCCTCAGGTTCTTCAACTGTTAAATGGGGATTCAATACCTTCTCTCCCTCCTCTTTAGATTTTGGGCCCCATGTGGGACAGGGACTCTTTCTGATCTGATTATCTTGTATCTGCACGGGCACTTAGTACATTTACATAAATTTTCTTATACTGTATTATTTCCCCTATCTGTAATTTATTTTAATGTTTGTCTCCTCCTGCAGTAGCAGTAATGGTATTAAAAATAGTATTTATTACATATTTACTGTGTGCAGAGTACTGTATTTTAAGCTCTGGGAGAAAATAAACAGGTGGAAATTAAACACCGTCTTGTCCCTCATGAGACCCTGTTGAGTATAAATTCCTTGTGGACAGGGATGACGGCCAGTTGTATTGCACTTTCCCAAGCACTTAGCACAGTGCTCTGCACACAGGAAGCATTCAATAAATACCACTGATCGATCAATTAGCCCATAGCAAACATTTACTGAATAATACAATTAATATTATTTTGTCCTTTTTTATATAGCCTACACATTTACAATAATTTCCCACAGTTCTGTGTGTGACAAGCTATATAAATATGCTGGCTAGTAGATAGGAGTAGGCTTTGACCTTTTAGCATGCTGAGTGGTTCACCTGAAAGGTACAATACAAGTACAAAGCAATATTGTTGTTGCATTCTGTGATCTTTCTTGTGCTTCTCAAAGTATTTCCTAATACAGAGAAACATGAACAATTAACACCTAGAAATGGCCAGAAGAGCAGAAAGTTTAGCTAGAACAGACCCAATGTGGAATATTTTAATTTTTTATATTAAAGAAAAAAAGATGTCGGGATTATCTTGGCTAAACTGGAGCACATGGACAATTTGGGATTCTTGGGGAGGTCAGTAGGGAATTATACTGCACCTCATGGTCCAACTGGAACAGAGTAACTGAGATCCAGTATTCTAATGTGACCTAATGGAAAGAGCACCGGACAGCAGTGTGGCCTAGTGGATAAAGCCTGGGCCTGGAAGCCAGAGGACATGGGTTCTAATCCCACTCTCCAATTTGTCTGCTGTTTGACCTAGGGAAAGTCACTGAACTTCTCTGTGCCTCAGATCCCTCAACTGCAAAATAGGGATTCAATACCTTCTCTCCTTCCCCTTATGAGCCCCATGAGGGGCAGAGACTGTATCCAGCCAGATTAATTTATATCTACCCCCTCAATTGGAATAGTGCTTGACACATATAAACCCTTAACAAATGTTGTATTTTTTTTAAAAAAAAAAAAGACCACGGGCCTGAGAGTCAGAAGACCTGGGTTTTAATTCCAGTTCTATGACATCTGCTTTGTGACCTTGAGCAAGTCACTTATCTTCTCCATACCCCAGTAACCTCATCTGTAAAATAGGGATTAAGTCCTAATCTGATTATCTTGTATCTGCCCCAGTGCTTAGTATGGTGCTTTAAAAAAGGATTGGATTTGCTAACTCCCTAATAAATACCATTATTGTCCTCTAGACTGTAAGCTCATTGTGGGCAGGGAACTTGTCTACCAACTCTGTTGTACTGTACTCTGCCAAGCACTTAGTTCAGTGCTCTGTACACTTTTATACAGATGAGGTAACTGAGGAACAGAGAAGTTAAGTGACTTGCCCAAAGTCACACAGCAGAGCTGTCTTTAGTCTTAAAATCAAAGACATTCTTAATTTTAATTTATGGGATTTTTACAAAGAATGACAGTGTTCCTCTAAGATTAAACTTGAAGGCTGAAATTCATTAGTTAGTTCATTAGTTCACAGAGAAGCAACGTGGCTCAGTGAGAAGAGCCCGGGCTTGGGAGTCAGAGGTCATGGGTTCTAATCCCGGCTCCACCACTGGTCAACTGTGTGACTTTGGAGAAGTCACTTAACGTCTCTGTGCCTCAGTTACCTCATCTGTAAAATGGGGATTAAAAGTGTGAGCCCCACGTGGGACAACTGGACTACCTCGTAGCCCCTCAGTGCTTAGAACAGTGCTTGGCAGGTAGTAAGTGCTTAACAAATGCCATCATTATTATTATTAGTTATACTAAGCACTTAGCTATTTGTCAAGCCAAATTTAAGTCAACCTGAAGCACATGAATCCAATGCTATTTTGTTAGGTAACCAACAGAGGGCTTGGAGTATAGTACAGCCAGATTTTATCAGTGCATTCTTTCTCTATCCACCTTATTTAGAATAGTGTTGGGGAATTAAACAACCTTCCCACATCTTGCATGTCACTGGAGAGAGCACATCACAGTCTTGGAATACACTGTTGTGTACATACATGCAACATCAGTCTATCAATCAATATTTATAGTGTTCCTACTGTGTACTGAGCACCGTATTAAATGCTTGGAGAACTGTCGTAGAAAAATAAAAATAATAACTAGTATTATTATAGTTGTTTATTTTAAGCACTTACTATGTGTGAAGTACCTTACTAAGTGGTGGGGGTAGATACAGCATAATCAGGTCCCACATGGGGCTCATAATCTAAGTAGGAGGGAGAACAGGGATTGAATCCCCATTTTACAGATGAGAGAACTGAGGCACAACAAAGTTTAAGTGAGTTGGCCAAGGTGACTCGCACAGCAGACAAGTTGTGGAGATGGGAATAGAATTCAGATCCTCCAACTCCCAGGCCTGTGCTTTTTTCTATGGGCCATGCTGTTTCCCAAAAATGACAAGTTCCTTGCCCTAAGGAGTTTAAATCCAGTGGTATTAAGAATGTGAGTGAGTACAACGAAAGCAAAAGCCATGCTTCCTGCCCTCTAGGGCTTTACAACCTAATGGGAGAGAAATCAGAGATGATTATAATCATAATGATGGTAGTCATTATTAAAACGTTCCAAGCTCTGTTGTAGATAATCAGCTGGAAGACATTCTCATTCCTACATGACAATCACAGCTTCATTGAAGTAGCCTGAGCCCGGATATGTGTTCTAATCCTTGCTCTGAAGTTGCCTTCTGTCTAACCTTGGGCAAGTCACCACTTCTCTATGTCCTAGTTTTCTCCATTGTAAAACTGGGATTCAATACCTGCTCTACCTCTTTTTACTTGCCTCAGTTTCCTCCTCTGTAAAATGGGGATTAAGAGTGTGAGCCCCAAGTGGGACAGGGACTGTGTCCAACCTGATTAACTTGCATCTACCCCAGTGCTTAGAACAGTGCTTGATAAATAGTAAGCACTTAACAAGTACCATAATTGTTATTATTATTACTCCCAGGCCTGTGCTTTTTTCTATGGGCCATGCTGTTTCCCAAAAATGACAAGTTCCTTGCCCTAAGGAGTTTAAATCCAGTGGTATTAAGAATGTGAGTGAGTACAACAAAAGCAAAAGCCATGCTTCTTGCCCTCTAGGGCTTTACAACCTAATGGGAGAGAAATCAGAGACGATTATAATCATAATGATGGTAGTTATTATTTAAACGTTCCAAGCACTGTTCTAGATAATCAGTTGGAAGACATTCTCATTTTTACATGACAGACAACAGTCTAACAATATAGACTGTGATCCCCACATGGGGCAGGGACTGTGTCTGACCTGATTTACTTGTATCTACCCCATTGCTTAGAATAGGGTTTGACATCCAGTAAATGCTTAAGAAATACGATCATTATTAATTATCATCATTTAAGAGGTTTTAAAGATAGGGAGAACTGTGATCTGACAAAATGAAGAGGGGTGGGAATTTTAGGCTGGGGGAATAATATAAACAAGGCATGAGAGACAGAAGAACCAAGAATAAGATGCTGTTACAAAGTCAACTTGGGAGGAACAAAGAGTAAAAGTGGGGAGTATCAGTTGAAGAGAGATAACATGTAAGTAGAAAGTTGAAAAGCTGAAGTCAATGGTAAAAATATTTTGCATGATAAGAAAATAGGTGGCCACTGGAGATTTTTCAGGAGTAGAGAGACATATGGATGCCAAGTAACATTTTATGAAGATGATCTGGGTAGCTGCCTGTAATATAGATTGAAAGGAGAAGAAACCTGAGACAAGACCCTCTGTTGACTGTAAGAGATGTGCAGGCAAAGAATGTACCTACCAATGCAGTTGTGCTCTTCCCAGGCTCTTACTCCAGGGCTCTGCTCTGCGCACTAAAAGCACTCCATAAATACTACTGATTGAGGCTGAAATAAGTGACTATTTGGGAGGAGAGGAAGTGTTAGATGCTGGAAATGTGGAAGAAGAACTGGCAGCACTTCACAATTTACTGAATGCGAGGGCTGAAAGGCTGTTTGGAGTGGAAGACGACAGACACCAAGTGACAGGCTTTTGGGACAGGGATGTTTGTGGTGCTACAGAGAGATTGGAAAATTACAAAGGGAAATGGATTAAGAATGAAAATTTCTAAAGTGAATTTTCCTTTCTGCATGTTCATCAAGCATATGACCTCCTCTGAGCTGTCTATATTGGCAACATGCCTGTTTTCTTAAAACTTTGTAACAAAAAAAAAAAGGGAAGCATAGGGTTTTCACTTGGAAATTTGAGGACTTTTTTTTTTCCTTGTCCTAAATCCTATCCAGGTGAAAGGAGTTTCTTTACACTACATGTGAGACCTAGTGGATTCCCAGATGTGACATCTCAGACTGAAATCATAATTAATGAAATCAATGGTATTTGTTGAGAATTTGCTTTATGCAGGGCACAGTACTAAGCACTTGAGAGAGTACAGTACAATTGGTAGACATGAGTCCCGCTTTTAAGGAGCTTACGTTCTCAATGTTACATTAAAACCTTCTTGCAGTCAGTAAGGGATTTAATTGCAGGTCGAGTTAATTGTCATTTGAAATAGATTTTCCGTTTTCATCCCTGGAAATCTTATTTTCTTTCATTTTTTTTTAAATGAGGCTTACTCTGCAAGTTTGGTTTCCACAGGCACAGTAGGTGGACAAATGTGATTGGGACAGTTCAGAAGCTCGACTCCAGCTACTTCCGATCTTCCATTTAGAGTAAAATTGATTCCGAATGCCTTTTTCCTTGTCTGACATGGTTCCATTTTCTCTTTTACAGAAAGAATTCAACAGTGACTGTAAACTGAAGGAGAGGATAGAGGAGAACGGCTACAACACATATGCATCCTTCAGCTGGCAACACAATGGAAGGCAAATGTACGTAGCCTTGAATGGGAAAGGAGCTCCAAGGAGGGGACAGAGAACACGAAGGAAAAACACTTCAGCACATTTTCTCCCGATGGTTGTGCCTTCCTAGGCAAAGGAACTTCTTATTGAGGCAGTGAAAACCCAAGGCTCTTTGGCCGAGAATCCTTGGCAATCCTCAAGAAGAGCTATCTCCCACGGCTAAGACAGAGTGCAGACATCTGCTCTGTGGAAGAGGGAGAGCTTTGAAGGGTGTGTGCTAGCTGCTGGCACAGGAAATACTTTCACTTAGTTCTCTGTCCACTCATAATCATGATAGAGGCTGGATCATATGGGATGGGCACTGGTTCCCATTGTGAACAATGTGGGGTTTTTTTTGTTTGTTTGTTTTGTTTTTATCTCCGTGATAGAACTTGAAGGATGTGAGACAATCTTTTGACTGATCTTCGGAGAAAGTTATTTATGGAATACTAACTCGAATCAAAGACTTTCGTTGCTCATTCAAGCCTAAAGATCCATTGAGCAGTTAGATATGCAAGCATTTACTGGAAGCACTTGGGGTCATGTACACAACCGAACCCGTTTTTGGTGTAGCATCATGGAAGAACGGACAGGACTGAGACATGTAAAACCATTAAGGCAAAACTGTTCTAACAAAATGAAAAGTATGGTATGCTTTGTGCATTCTGCCTTCCACCCTTTCTATTTCTTTCTAAGTTATTTATTTAATAGGATGTTAAATATCTTTTTTTTGTTTGAAATGTTTTCTCAGTGGCCTTCTGGTTTATCGTCTTTTCTTTAAGCACATCACGTGCCTGTTCATTAAAGAATAGTGTCTGGTATTTGGTAAACTCCCTTGAAATTAGGAAATGAGCAACAATGTGAGCTCTATCGGGTGTGCAGCAACCAAGTCTGACTGGCTTTCCTCTGGCTGACGCTGCACTTAAGGAATAAGATCCAGCAGACAGTGAATCTGGGGAGGGTGGAGGCCTGGGATGTGTTGTGTGGGCCTGCAATCACTTAGAAACCACACTGTCTCAGACATCCCTACTGTTGTGAAAAAATGGGAAGATGCAGCCAAACGTCGCTCCTTGAAAAGAATGCCTGGTCCCGAAACCCATTGGTGATGGATTCCCATTCATCCAGATGGAGACCGAAGACAGTTGCTTGTCAGTATCTCGTAGTGGGCAGGGAACTTGTCTACCAACTCTGTTATATCACACTCTCCCAATCGCTTAGTACAGTGCACAGTAAGTGCTCAATAAATATGATCGATTGATTAATTTAAATAGCTCCATTCCCACAGTACTCCCTATTAATAAGCACGCCTCAAGGGAAAGCCACCTCACTGCTGCCCAGATAGAAAATGACCATTCTGTACAGCCGTCACCATAAATCTTCCCAGAGCAATTATCGGGGTACTTGTTAGGCAGTGTGACTCTTACTGTGTTTTAAGCTGAGCAACTATAGAACAGTGTATTTTTCATTTTATACTGAAGTGAGTTCAAGCTGTAAGATTCATTTTTTTGACCAAAAAAACCTTCTTTTTCACAAATTGAAATAGCTTTGGAAAGCTCTTTAATTCAACCATATTGAGATTCATTTTGTTAGAGCAGGTAAATAGAAAGCCGTACATCCACATACCAGTCTTCACAATGTATTCCACTAAATAAATACATAAGCCTTCTTTGCAGTGTCCGTAGTGATTAAAAATGTAGTATATTATTTTGTTCTAATACTTTAAGGGATGACTATGAGATTATATTGATGCTGCAATTTTATCTTCATCTTTTCATTGAGGAAAAAGTCTGTTTATTTTTATTGTTTGGAGACTGTATTTTGGTACAAAGGAGAGACTCACTAAATGTGTCTTTTTACTGAAGTTTAACCTCTAGGAAAGCTGGCGTTTTGTGGTCTTCTTATAACTTATTTGAGTCAATGCTTACCCGGCATTTCCAATGTTATTCTGTTATTTAAATATTAGCTGTATAAACAAGCTTTCCCATAAAGTACTAAACAGTTCTATTGTCTTTCCAGTTCCTTAAATAAAGGTGGATGATTGAAAAGAAATACATTTGAGGCACAGCATTTTGGCTTCTGGCTAAAGTTGCATTTCAAGATATTTTGTTTCCCGCTTTGCTTGTTGACAAGTGAGATTTTAAAAATGTTTAATCAACTACCTACGGTTGGAAAACTGATGTAAAACATTATCTTGGTAACTGAGACTTAAAAGCAAAGAACCTAATGCTGCCCTATAGGGGCCAGAGGCTTTGGTTTCAAATTTTAAAATAATAGTTGCATAGGACAGGTCAGCCCGGACCACCCGCAACAGAAATTAAATGTTTGGTTAGACAAATATAGTATTGGATGGCCACTCTTAACAGCATGTAGGGCCCTAATCGGTGTCTTATTTCACCTACCATTTAGATTACTGAAGAACCTATGTGTAAACATTCATAATTATAGGATTCAGAACACTCAAACAGCTTCTAGCAAAACAGTACCGCTGCTGCAGAGGCCAAGAATAGAAAAGATCACTTCTGGGGGAGGCTAGCAGATAGAGATCCAGATGTTGCTGCCTGGGGACTGAAGGTACACAGTGTCCGAAATGGTGGCCTGGCTTGGGAGACACGGCCCTGTCATCTGCTGCTGCCTGATTCTGAGGCTGCCGGGCTACGGCCTGGCAGGTCAGAGGCCATAGCTTCACTGAGTTTGGAGGAGCGGTGTCTGAGCGGAAAGTGTGGCCAGCCCATAATGTCACGACTATTCAACGTAAGTGTGTGTCCCTTCAGGCTCCAGTGCGAAGAGGATCCCTCTTTCAGATAAAGCATTGCTCTCCCCGTTCCCCTTCCCCGCCGGCCTCCCAGGAAAGCCTGAACAACAATGTACAGTTTGTTGCATTTAAATACAAGTAATAAAATGCTGGGATAGAGAATAAAAATATTGTCCTTGTTTGTTTTATTATCCTCAAATTAAATTGAGTAATAAAAAGAAAAAGTCAAAGAGCCATGTGTACTACAGGATGTGGTTAAGTACTCCAGAGCCTCAAACAACAACAACAACAAGAATCACTCAAACATTTGTAAGTTTTCTTTAATTCTTTGCATGTGTGAGTCAGCTATCCTTATTCTAATAACAACCAAATGCTTTAGATTTGTCCTGTTACGCGGACCCACCTAATACTGTCTGTGAAGAAGAATTTCAAACGAATACATTTCACGAGAAGCTTTGGGAAGAAAAGCACTGAGCACCAGAGAGACGAAACCAGTGATTCTTTTCCCAGAGACCCCAATCCAGGGCACAGTTGAATTTAGCAAGATGTGGGGCTGCAGGGTAGAGTCTCTCTCACAACTGGGGAAAAAGGCTAGTTGCCTCAGACTCACTGTGACCATCATAACAGTAACCCTCCCCCAGAAATCTCTTCCTGCTCCTGCTGCTGTTTCCCCACTCCTCACCAATAGTTTGAAGCTGAGGACAATCCAAGACAATGCAGATAATCTGTGTGAGTCCACAGGGAGAGAGAGGCTGGGAGGCTTTCCCTGCAGGGGGGGGAGGGGTGGGGTTCCAAAGGATCCCATTGTCCTGGAACAAGACTAAACAGTTCCGGCTGGGCCTAGAGTAATCAATCTATAAAACAGCAAAAGGTTCATGGAGGTTTAGGTGCTGGCTGAGTCCCTTGGTTTACTTAAGCATTGATAATGATAACTGTGGTATTTGTTAAGCCCTTACTACTGATCAATCATATTTATTTTGATTTATGGTCCCTGCCCATAGCAATAATAATAATAATAATTGTGGTATTTAGGAGAAGCAGCGTGGCTTAGCGGAAAGAGCACAGGCTAGGGAGTCAGAGGATATGGGTTCTAATCCTGCCTCTGCCACATATCAGCTATGTGACTTTGGGCAATCACTTAACTTCTCTGCGTTCCAGTTCCCTTGACTGCAAAATAGAGATTCACTACCTGTTCTCCCTCCTATTTAGACTGAGGGCCCCATGCAGGACCTGATTATCTTGTATCTACCCCAGAATTTAGTAAAGTGCTTGATACATAGTAAACAGTTAAGAAATACCACAATTATTATTGTAATCATTAATGTTATTACTATTATTATTATTAGATGGTCCAATGTCACACAGCAGATAAGTGGCAGAGCCAGGATTGGAACCTAGTTCTCCTCACGCCCAGGCTTGTGCTCTTTTCACTAGGCCACCCTGCTTCTCTATCTTACCTAGATTACTCTAACGCAGGCCCCTAGCTCAAACCTTACCACTGTGGCACTGAATGTGTTCCTGCCCAGCAGAGCCCCTGTTTCTACAAACTCCAACAGCTCTGTGTCACTGCATGGCCATACTGGTGTTTTGTTTTTCTACATTAAATCAATGAGCAGGTTTCAAGAAAGCACTCATGAATATGTTTGGAACATATGGAAAATAAATGCATTTGACACCTTCAAGGACACCACTCCATCAGCGTGTTGAAACCAGCTATGTGACTTTGGGCAATCACTTAACTTCTCTGCGTTCCAGTTCCATGGGTCCATGGGAGTGGTTCATTCATTCATTCGATCTTATTTATTGAGTGCTTACTGTGTGCAAAGCACCGTACTAAACACTTGGGAGAGTACAGTAATAGAAGTAGCGTGGCTCAGTGGAAAGAGCACGGGCTTGGGAGCCAGAGGTCATGGGTTCTAATCATGACTTTGCCACTTGTCAGCAGTATGACTTTGGGCAAGTCACTTAACTTCTCTGGGCCTCAGTTACCTCATCTGTAAAATGGGGATTAAGACTGTGAGCTCCAGGTGGGACAACCTGATCACCTTGTATCCTCCCCCAGCACTTAGAACAGTGCTTCGCACATAGTAAGTGCTTAACAAATGCCATCATTATTACTAATTACAATATAACAACAAACAGATGTATTCCTGGCCACAACGATCTCACAGTCTAGTCCTCTCACAAAAGGGCCAGTTTACCTACTGAACCACAGATAGAGTAGATACGATGGAGATCAACTTTTGTCTTTCACTCATGTACAGGGTTTCATTCATTCATTCACTCGTATTTTTGGAGTGTTTACTGTGTGCAGAGCACTGTACTAAGCGCTTATGTGTTCACATCTGTTGGGGAAACAGGGAGACAAGATTTCATTCCAAGTGGATCACCAGACCCCTCCTGAAGTTGCATCTGATTCACAGGGGAAGTAGTTTATGATAAACAAACTGATAACTTCGAGATCAAAAGGCACACATCTAATTACTTTCAAAAGTGCAGATATCAGAACATCACTATCTTATCACCTGGAGGACAGTCTTTCAGCAAGCATATGTCAGTTATACACAGGCCTAGACATTAACACATTGGGATCCTGGGAAACAAAAGAACTTAGAAAGTATTTTCTCATGGTAGTTGAGATGGAGGGATCCTCTGGACATGGAACTGCAAATAAAGAATCAAAACACCCCATGTTCTTCATTACAGCTGTAAATTGAACATATGGATTGGGACAACAGAGTCAGTGACCCCAGCTATACAACAATCGACTACGTTGTGGCCCTAACCCTTCTAAAGATTGGTTTTAATTACGACTTACACATCTTAAATACCTAAATCATCTTAAAATTTTCTGAATTATTGAGTTATCGTTTCTGTGGTCAATTTAAGCTGCTGACAATGCAACCATTCTTAGTGAGGTCCTACACAGGGAACTAAATTGGAACCAGTAATACTTAAGGTTCTGCAAATCTAAAAATGCTGCTTTTTATGGTTAAAAGAAACATGGTAAGGGCTAAGATGTTTCATTAAAGCTTTTTATTCAATATTTAGTGGAATTAAAACATTAAACTTTTATCTGTCTGGTTTCTGTTTCAGGAAGAGTAATTGGTATGTTAATGCACCTCAACCACTATCGGTAGAGATGATCTAGGAACAAGTATTTGGCTTTGGGGAAAGTCTTCAAACAGAGAAGAGCCAGAAAAAAAAAACACCCAAAGGGTTTAGAGCATTAACTTCAGTAAATATCCAATGCAGTCTTTCTAAAATGACAGGCTGAGCTTTGGGATTCCACAGGAAAGACACCTATAAAAAGAGAAATTTCTCTTACCAAAATCTTTCAGTGGGAACAGCTCATATGAGCAATCAGTGATATTTATGGAGCACTTACTGGGTGAAGAACACTGTACTAAGCACTTGGGAGAGTACACTACAACAGAAATGGTGACATTAAAACCACGTAAGAGACAAAACATCTACAGAAAATTCTCCAGGAGTTGTGTTTGAGTGTGCAGAGCGTTGTCTTTCAGGTTGGGAAGACGCAGGGAACACATCTACCAACTTTGTTCTATTGTACTCCTCCAAGTGCTTAGCAGAGTGCTCTGTAACTAGTAACCCTTCAATATATACCAATCATGATGACTGGCGATGATGCTGCTACAGCATCGAACACTGTCATTCTCAGTGAGACAGAACCTCTTGCTCATTTGTGCAATGCATCCATGGAAATACCACAGTGCGCCTAAAAAATAACTTAAAACTGCAGGAAGCTAAATTCCCTGTAGAAGGGAATAAAGTCTCCTGTAGAAGGTGGGTTCTAAAGCTCACTAAACTTGCTAGTCCTGCTCCATTTATTTTCTAGCACGTACCAAGTGACTGATCAATCAATCATATTTATTGTGCTCTTGCTGTGGGCAGAGCACTGTACCAAGCACTTGGGAGACTGCAGTATAACAGAGTTAGTCGTCTGTCTCCCCCTTCTAGTCTGTGAGCCCATTATTGGGTAGGAACCATCTCTATATGTTGTCGACTTGTACTTCCCAAGTGCTTAGTACAGTGCTCTGCACACAGTAAGAGCTCAATAAATATGATTGAATGAATGAATGAATTCACTGCTCACAAGGTGCTTATATGTTTAGAGTTACACAACCGTGTAGCCCCTTTCCATTAAAAAAAATACTTGTTTATTCTTTAGAGAGCAATTCTAGCTTCCAGTTCCACTAATACTGTCTATTTTCTCAAATCTAAGAGCAATGATTCCCCTCAGTTTGCCATAGCAGAGCTCAGCAAGGAAAAGGGTGTTACCCAGCTTGCCACTTACCTAGGCCTGTCAGTCAAGCATGATAGCCACCAGAGGCAAGGAGTCCTGACCTGTTCTCAGAGGTGGAGGGCAGGGATTGGATGTTCTCAGAGTGGCGGGAGGTAAGGGGGATCACCCTGGGAAAAGCCAGGGTGGCTGGCTGTTGATG
This sequence comes from Tachyglossus aculeatus, assembly GCF_015852505.1. Taxonomy (NCBI): domain Eukaryota; kingdom Metazoa; phylum Chordata; class Mammalia; order Monotremata; family Tachyglossidae; genus Tachyglossus; species Tachyglossus aculeatus. The sequence continues at coordinate 70,303,392 of NC_052068.1, read as the reverse complement.
ACAAGTATTTGGGAGCTCCTCTAGACTGTAAACTCCTTGAGGTAGGGATTGTGTCTACTAACTCTACTGCACACTCCCAAGTGCTTAGGACAGTGATCTGCCCCCAGTAGTATCTCAATAAATACCACTCGCTGATTGACTGACCCACTCCCAACCCACGCTCCACGCTCAGAAACTGTCAGGGGCAAGGGTGGTGCTCATGGACTCCCCTTCATGAACAGGATAACACCCCCCTCCACCCCAATCATTCATTTATTCATTCAATTGTATTTATTGAGCACTTACTGTGTGCAAAGCACTGTATTAAGTGCTTGGGGGAGTACAGTATAGCAATAAACAGACACATTCCTTGCAGTCAAAGAGGTTGGGACATTCTGGTTCCAGTGAGGACCACCTGGGGAGGACATTAGTAATCCTTCTGGGCACAGGTCAACCAACCCAGCAAAATCCCTCTCCTCAGAGTGCTTATGGGGAAGAAAGTGGAGCCGGGAGCCTGTTACCTGAGCATTAGAGTTTTCCATGTTATCAAAGCTCCAGCAGTTGTCTGATCAAGTCATGGTCACGAGGCATGTGTATCAGAAAGTTATGGAGGCCTCAAATCGTTTAGCCATTATCTCCGTGGTGCCACACACCAGCTCCACCTCTGTGGCATCCCACAGCCCAGCTATCACACTATTCCCATAGGCATATCAGGGATTCGATCTTCTCTTTGAATTCCCTGACAGCCTTGCAAGATGACACCAAATGGGCAGCCTAAACTCTGTTATTTTAGACTCAGGCTTTAAAACGTGGGATTCATCAAAAGGACTGGGCAGAACCTTTTCCATAAAGCATGAACAATTTGAGGTTAATTATTCATTTAACTAAATGCCTTTGTTCAGCTGAGCTGCAAGTAAGGTAGTCTGTAACTCTCTGACCTGATCCTCTGCCCTCTCTCTTAGCTTTATCCCGGTAGAGCTGAAACAGACAAATGGATGGGCCTTGCAATTACCATATCAGGCCTTGATTACTGCATCATCCTCCTTGCTGATCTCCCTGCCTCCTGTCTCTCCCCACTCCAGTCCATATTTCACTCTGCCATCCAGATCATTTTTCTACAGAAATGTTCAGTCCATGTTTCCCTTCTCCTCAAGGACCTCTTGTGGTTGCCCATCCACCTCTGCATCAAACAGAAACTACTTACAATCAGCTTCAAAGCACTTAATCACATTGCTCCCTCCTACCTCACCTCACTACTCTTCTACTACAACCCAGCCAGCACACTTCACTCCTCGAATGACAGCTTATTCCCTGTACCTCCGTGTCAACCATTTTACCATCAACCTCTCACCCACATCCTGCCTCTGGCCTTTATCGCCCTCCTTTTTCATATCCGACAGCCAATTATTCTCCCCAACTTCAAAGCCTTATTGAAAGCACATCTCCCTCAAGAGGCCTTCCCTAAGTCCTCATTTCCTCTTTTCCCACTCCCTTCTGTGTCACCCTGACTTGCTCCCTTAATTCACCAACAACTCAGTCAGCCCCACAGCACTTACGTACATATCCATAATTTTTTATTTACGTTAATGTCTGTCTCCCCCTCTAGACTGTAAGCTTGTTGTGGGCAGGAAATGTATCTGTTACATTATTGGATTGTACTCTCCCAAGTGCTTAGTACAGTGCCCTGCACATAATAAATGCTCAATAAATAAGATTGATTTATTAGTTGAGGGCATGAAGCAACCTAAACTAAGGAGTCTCCTCTCCCATGCCCCCATGATCCCAGGCAGGCAGCCAATGAGACCCAGAAGAGAAGATGTTTGCAGGTGTCCAGAGACAATATACTAGGCACTTGGGAGCATATGACAATCATTCAGTGGAATTTATTGAGCATCACTGTGTGCAGAGCACTGTATTAAGTGCTTGGGAATGTATAGTGGAGTTGATAGACACAATCCCTCTACTCCAGGAGCTTAGAATACATGGTTCCTGCCCTCAAACAGCTCATAATCCAGTGGAGGAGACGGGCACACACACACACACGTATATAGTGCACTATCAGAAGTAAATGAAGGGAAAAAATATTTAAAACATAGATACAATCAGCAACAGTGAAAGTAAATAAAAATTTCAGTCCACTATTTAATGACATATTTTAAACCAGTATGTACCTGAGCACACAAACTCCTCCTTCACCTGGTGCTGCAGGAAGCACCCAAACTATACCTCTCTGCCTGATCCCTCCTAACACTGCATGACCCCAGCTTGGAAAGCCACCAAAAGGTGGAAAGCCACCACCTCTTCTACCTGCCACTGCAAGGCGACTAACTCTAAAACCATCAGGCAGGGCCAACCACTAAGATGCCACAGTGACTCTAGACTTGGACTCGCTGTTGCTGTCACTCAAGGACAACAACTGGAAGTCACAGTCACTCCAGAACAGGCTCTGGTTGCCACTGTCTCCCCGTACTAGTCAACCTGTGATGACTCCAGTTCAGCATCTAGAAGCTACGATCCTCAAGGCCCCTGTGCCCCACCCTCCAATCACCCCATCCCAGTCCTTCTTTCTCACCTCCACCCCAAACTCACCATTCTCTGTCAGCTTCCTTCCAACCAACCCAATCTTTACTCTTCACCCCCCAACTCCAGACAACTGTTACTTATGGAACCCCCACTCCATCATGGCTAAACTCCCCTGCATCCTCAATCTGTTCCTGCCCCAATCACTTCTCCACACCACTACTGAAATCTTGCTCACTCCAGATGACACTGTCTGCCTACCCACTCTCTCCTGAAGGGTTCTCACCTCCTCCCACTTCTCCATACTTACTGGGAAAGGGGAAAGAATTGGCCTGTTTCTCTTCCAGTGCTTAGAACAGTGCTTTGCACATAGTAAGCGCTTAACAAATGCCATCATCATCATCACCCGCAGTGATACTTCTACACCATCCAAACCCCTGCAACTCTCTTTTCCTTTCCAGCCCATGTCAGCTGCCTCTACTAAACATTTAATTACTAGTTGCCATTACCTAACCTCCCTAACCCTCAGGTCCTACCTCTGTTTTGATGCCTTCCTCATCTTTCTCCTTTAGGCTGTAAGATCCTTGGGGGCAAGGTCCATGTCTACCAACTCTGTTGTATTACATTCTCCAAAGCACTTAGTACAGTATTCTGCACACAGTAAGCATTCAACAAATACCACTGATTGATTGACTTCATGATTCCTTCTCTTCTTTTTCCATTTTTACATTGAGCCTCAGGGACTTCAAAACTCAGACCCCGCCCATGCTTCACCTTTCCCCCAACTTTCTCTCAGCCCTCAACTCTGCCAAATTCCTGTTCGACTTTTTCCCCTCTCTCATTACTAGCTTAAACCACTTACTCTCTGATGACTACTTCCCCTCTACTTTCAAAAACATCCCTGCATATCCTATCCTAAAAAAAAACCTCTCTCGACCCCAATAACCATCCAATCCCATCATCCCTCCTAACAACCGTGTCCAAACCCCTTGAGCAGTTTATTCACTAGCTCTCTAGACTTTCTCTCTGCCATCTCCTTCCTTGACACTTGTCTATCTGGCATCTAACCCCTCTTTTACTGAAGCTGTTCTTCCAATCAATATCATTTTTGGAGCACTTACTGTGTACAGAGCACTGTACTAAGTGCTTGGGAGAGTACTCTACAATAAAGTTGGAGAATCTCTGCCCTCATTCATTCATTCAATAGTGTTTATTAAGCACTTACCATGTGCAGAGCACTATACTAAGCACTTGGGAAGGAACACTACAAAAATAAACGGTGACAATCCCTGCCTACAACAAGCACACCATCTAGAGGGGGGAAGACAGACATCAGTACAAATTAAATTTTTTATATATAAATGTTGTATATATAATTTTATGTATACACACATACACACACACACACACACACACACACACACACACAAGTGCTGTGAGATTGGGAGTAGGAGGGATGAGCAAAATGAAAAACAGAGAACGCTTCACAAGACTTCCTCAAGGAGCTTACAATCTAAGATACCCAACAACCTCTTCTTTGCCAAAACTAACAGACATTACTAAAGCCTCTGTCCCTTGACCTCTCTACAGTCTCTGACACTGTGGAAACATATCTGATACAGTCCTCTTCTGGTTCGCCTACTACTTCTCTAAACATTCCTCCTCAGTCTCTTTCACCAGCTCTTTCTCTGTCTCCCTCCTGTTTAGTGCTCCCAAAAGCTCACTTCAAGATCCCCTGCTATTCTCAATCTACCCCCACTCCCTTACAGGTTTCATCTATTCTCCTGACATTAACTACCATCTCTATGTGGATGACCCCCAAATCTACCTCAGTAGATTTCTGGAATCTCTTCTCTGGAATCCCTTCTCTGCCTCCAGGATATCATTTCACGGATATCCCAAGCTTCTCAAGCTCAACATGACCAAAACTGAACTCATCTTCCCGCCCAAAACTTTCCTCCTCCTAACTTTCACATCACTGACGACAATACTACCACCCTCTTTGCCTCTCGAAGCCACAATCCTGGCATTACCTTTAACTCTTCTTTCAACCCACATCTTCAGCCAGTCACCAAATCCTGCTGGTTCTTTCCTCATAATACTCTAGAATCCTCCCTTTCCTCACCATCTGGACAGACACCATGCTGGTCCAAGCCCTTGGTCTGCCTGGACCATTTTTCTAAAACATCATTTTGCGCATGCCTCCCCACTCCTCAAAGCCCTCCAATAGTTGCCCAACCCTCTCTGCATCAAGCAGAAACTCCTTATTAACTTCAAAGCACCAAATCATCTCTCTCCACACTATTCCTGCTCCTCTTCCCCTAAACCCCAAACTACTCATTGTACCTCAATCTCATCTGTCTTATAGCTGAACTGTTTATCATGTCCTCTCTCTCCCTCCTGTCTGGAATTCCTACCCTCTTCACCAGGACCCTGCTCTCCCCATTTCCTAAGTCCTTTTTTTAAAATCACACCTCTAGGAGGCCATCCCTGAATAATTTTCCATTTCCCCAGCCTACTTCCTCCTACTCCAGCACTTTGACATTACCTAAGCACATTGTACCACTGGAAGCACTTATGTGCAAATCTTTAAATTTCATTGTTTTCCCCTCTTTGTAATTTATTTTAGTGTCTGGTCTTTCCCTTCTAGATAGACTGTAAGACCTTGATGACAAAGCTCTTGCCTAGTCACTCTATTTTACTCTTTAAAGCACTTTGTACAGTGCTCAGCACTACGTGCTTGATCAATATTATCAATTGCTTAAGTGCTGAGGGTGGCTGAGGTGATGACATACGCAAAGATCAATCAGGGAAGGGCCCCTGAAGGACGTGACCTTTTCAGAGGATTTGACAGTAGAAAGTTTTTAAATTCATTCAGTCATATTTATTGAGCACTTACTGTGTGCAGAGCACTGTACTAAGTGCTTGGAAAGTACAATTTGGCAATGGATAGAGACAGCTCCTACCCAACAACAGGCTTACAGTCTAGAAATGCATTACCATGGGCTGTACTGGGTCCTATACAATCAATCAGTGGCATTTATTTAGCCCATACCATATGCAAAGCACTATATGAAACATTTGGAAGAATACAGTGAAGTAATTAGACTCAATCCCTGCCCTTAAAGATCTTACAGTCTAGCTGGGGAGACAGACATTAACAAATTACAGATAGGGGAAGAAAACACCAGTAAGGATGTGGAAATAATTGCTGGGGGAGAGGGAAAGACAGTAAGTACCCAAGTGCTTAGGGGGATGCAGACTCTAGAGCATAAGTGATGCAGTGAAAATTTGGTGAAGGGGTGTGAGACTAATCAGGGAATGTTTCCTGGTGAAGAGGAGATTTTAACAGGACTTGGAAGATGGGGACAGTGGTGGTCTCTAGGATATAAAGGCAGGGGGAGTTTCAGGCAGGCAAATGGCTGAGAGCAAGGGGAAGATGGTGAGAGAGACAAAAGCGAAGCACAATGATTAGGTTGGTATAAGAAGAGTCAAGTGTGAGGACTGGGTGTAGTGAGAGAAGAGCAAAAGTAGGTAGAGAAGAGAGAGCTGAGTAAGTGTTCAAGATGAAATATCTGCTCCTTTCCTTCCAAGAATTTACACTCATTCATTCATTCAATCGTATTTATTGAGCACTTACTGTGTGCAGAGCACTGTACTAAGCACTTGGGAATTACAAGTTGGCAACATATAGAGACGGTCCCTACCCAACAATGGGTTCACAGTCTAGAAGGGGGAGACAGACAACAAAACAAAACATTTAGACAAGTGTCAAAATCATCAGAAAAAATAGAATCAAAGCTATATGCACATCATTAGCAAAATAAATAGAATAGTCAATGTGTACTAGTAAAATAAATAGAGTAATAAATCTATACAAATATATACAAGTGCTGTGGGGAGGGGAAGGAGTTAGGGCAGGGGGGATGGGAAGGAGGGAGAGGAAAAGGGGGGCTCAGTCTGGGAAGGCCTCCTGGAGGAGGTGAGCTCTCAGTAGAGCTTTGAAGGGAGGAAGAGGGAGGGCATTCCAGGCCAGGGGAAGGACGTGGGCCGGGTGTTGATGGCGGGACAGGAGAGAATGAGACCCAGTGAGGAGGTTAGCGGCAGAGGAGTGGAGGGTGTGGGCTGGCCTGTAGAAGGAGAGAAGGGAGGTGAGGTAGGAGGGGGTGAGGTGATGAAGAGACCTGAAGCAGAGAGTGACATCTATGACAAGGATAGCCTGCATCCATTTTCTGCCCTCCCTGGTTGCGTGAGGCCCAGTATCCCGACTTTTCACACAAGGGGTACAGACCATTATATTTTAAATTTACCTTGATCAAAGGGTAATCTGAGAACACAATTTTTCAGGTATGTATTCATAACTAAACTACTTACTGCTTTTAGTTTTTTGTATTTTTTCGAATATTTTTATCTTGTGCTGGCACCCTGACAGGATTGAATCACAAAAGACATAATTTTATACACATGAATCATAAATGTATAAATGAATACATGAAGAAATAAGGGGGCAGATAAGGACAGAGATATTAAGGGCCTTAAAACCAAAGGAATAAAGTACTTGAGCTCACGTAGGGTGGGAGAAGAAATGACGACAAAATATTTAACTTAATTTAACTAGGAGTAATGGAAGTCAAACTCAGCAGTGGAAAACATTTGCTCAATTGTAAGAAAGCTTTCAGAGTGTCACTTGCTTGATCTGGTATAATTCCTCAAAAGAAAGCATATAATTTCTGTGGTTTGAGTCATTAAAAGCAACTCTAAATCAAGCTGTGGAAAATATATTATAAGTAATTCAGTAATAAATGAAAAATAATGCTTGGTCTCAAATGCTCTGAATTGGATGAAGTGCAGGCCTAGTTTATATTCCAAGGTGAAGAGTTCTGAGAGTAACAAATCCCATCCTCTCTTCCCTAATGTCCTATTTTACCGGTCTCCAAACAGTGAGTTGACTACATCCCAGAATAAAGCATTCACCTCCGCTAAAGCCCTCCTAAAATCCATCTCTTCCAGAAAGCCTTCCCCAATTAATTTTAAATACCCCAAGTCCTATCAACAGAACTGCCACTCTGAACACAAATATATTCATAGCAGTCCTCAGCTTATTTGTATATTCAGTCATTCATTCAACAGTTTCACCCGGACATGTTTGAACTATTGCTGTTTTAATATACCTCACTCTACTTGTTATATCCTTGTTTTTAGGCTCCCACTATTGCTATTTTTATTTCTTTAGCCTGCTTCTTCAGATTTTCCCCAAGTGGTTATTTTGGCTCTTTGTATTTGGTATTTTTAAACAATGGATTATTTAAGCTTGCTCCCAATCTAGTTAGAAAACATAAGATATTACAACTGTGCACCAGTTGAAGAGCCACAAATTCTGCCGTGATTTAAAAATAATCCCATTTTTCACCTATTTAATATGCCCAGGAGTTCCACAGGCTCATTCACAAGCTCTGTCTCTGCTTCCCAGCCTAAATGTGCTAAGTGCGTAGTACAGTGCTCTGCACACAGAAAGTGCTTAATAAAAACTGAATGAATGAATGAATAAATGAATGGGAATCCCTCAAGGCTCAGTTCTAAGTCCCCTTCTATTCTCCGTTCATTCATTCATTCATTCAATCATATTTATTGACTGCTTACTGTGTGCAGAGCACTGTACTAAGCGCTTGGGAAGTACAAGTTGGCAACATATAGAGATGGTCCCTACCCAACAACGGTTAGAGAACTCATTTGCTCCCATGGCTTCAACTATACCACCTCTACCCGGATGATTCCCAAATCTACATCTCCAGACCGATCTCTCCCCTCCTCTGCAGTCTTGCATTTCTTCCTGCTTTCAGGACATCTCTACTTGGATGTTCTGCTGACACCTCAAATTTTATAGGCTCCAAACAGAACTCCTCATCTTTCCACCCAAACCCTGTCCTCCCTGTGACTCTCCCATCACTGTAGACAGTACCACCAGCCTCCCTCTCTCACAAGCACACAACTTTGGTGTTATCCTTGACTCATGTCTCTCATTCAACCCACTTTTTCCATCTGTCACCAAATCCTTCACAACATGGCTGTCTGCCCTTTCCTCTCCACTCAAACTGCCACCACATTAATCCCCACTCCTCAAGAACTTCCACTACTACAAGAGAAGCAGTGTGGCTCAGTGGAAAGAGCAAGGGCTTTGGAGTCAGAGGTAATGGGTTCAAATCCCGGTTCCACCAATTGTCAGCTGTGTGACCGCGGGCAAGTCACTTCACTTCTCTGTGCCTCAGTGACCTCATCTGTAAAATGGGGATTAAGACTGTGAGCCACCCGTGGGACAGCCTGATCACCTTTTAGCCTCCCCAGCACTTAGAACAGTGCTTTGCACATAGTAAGTGCTTAATAAATGCCATTATCATTATTATTATTATTACTGCCAGCCAACTCAGCATCAAACAGAAACTCCTTAGCATCGGTTTTAAAGCACTCAATCAGTTTACCATCCGACTTCACCTCATCAATCTCCTACTACAGCCCAGTCCACAGTGCCAGTTTACTCGCTGTGCCAATCTCATCTATCTTACCATTGACCCCTTTCCCATGTCTTCTCCCTAGCCTGGAAATCCCACCCCCTCCGTATACACCAGACCACCACTCTCACCACCTTCAAGGCATTATTAGGGTCACATCTTCTCCAAGAGACCTTCCCTGATTAAGCCCTCTTGTCCCCAGCTTGCTCTCCCTTCTGCGTCATCTATGCACTTGGATTTGCAATCTTTGGACATTCAATATTCACCCCACCCTGAATCCCACAGCACTTCTATGCATAAATTTACATTGTACATTGTAAACTGCTTATTCATATTAATGTTCATCTTCCCCTCTAGACAGTAAACTTGCTATGATCAGGGAAACTGCTATTTCTGCTGTACTGTGCTTTTCCAAGCACTTAGCTCAGTACATAGCTAGTGCTCAGTAAATACCATTGATTGATTGATTGATTAATACAAGCCCTTATAATACCCTATCTTCATTAATGCATCTGCCTCCTCACTGACCTACCTGCCTCCTGTCTTCTCCCCATTTCAGTCCATACTTCACTCTACTGCCCAGGTCATTTTTTTACAAAAATATTCAGTCCATGTTTCCCCTCTCCTCAAGAGCCTCTGGTGGTTGTCTATTCACCTCTGCATCAAATAGAAACTCCTTACTATTGGCTTTAAAGCACTCGGTCACCTTGCCCCTTCCTATCTTACCTCCCTTGATTCCCTACTACAACCCAGCCCACACACTTCACTTCTTTAAATACCAACGTACTTACTGTACCTCAATCTTGCCTATCTCTCCACTACATCCTGCCTCTGGCCTGGAATACCCTCCCTCTTCATATTCATCCATTCATTCATTCATTCAATCATATTTATTGAGTACTTACTGTATACAGAGCACTGTACTAAGCGCTTGGGAATTACAAATTGGCAATATATAGAGATGGTCCCTACCCAACAATGGGCTCACAGTCTAGAAGGGGGGAGACAGACAAAAAAACCCAAAACAAGTAGGTAGGTGTCAATATGGTCAGATAGCTATATACACATCATTACTAAAATAAATATAGTAAATATGTACAAATAAAATAGATTAATAAATATGTACAAATATATACAAGTGCTGTGGGGAGGGGAAGGGGGTAGGGCAGAGGGAAGGAGGGGGGCAATGGGGAGGGGAGGAGGAGGAGAGGAAAAAGTGGGGGCTCAGTCAGGGAAGGCCTCCTGGAGGAAGTGATCTCTCAGCAGGGCTTTGAAGGGAGGAAAAGAGCTAGTTTGGTGGATGTGTGGAGGGAGGGCGTTCCAGGCAAGAGGAAGGATGTGGGCCAGGGGTTGACGACGGGACAGGCAAGAATGAGGCACAGTGAGGAGGTTAGCAGCAGAGGAGCAGAGTGTATGAGCTGGGCTGTAGAAGGAGAGAAGGGAGGTGAGGTAGGAGGGGGGGAGTGGATGGAGAGACCTGAAGCTGAGAGTGAGGAGTTTTTGCTTATTTCAAAGGTTGACAGGTAGTCACTGGAGATTTTCGAGGAGGGGGTAACATGCCCAGAGCATTTCTGTACAAAGATAATCTGGGCAGCAGAGTGAACTATAGGCTGAAGTGGGGAGAGACAGGAGGATGGGAGATCAGAAAGGAGACTGATGCAGTAATCCAGTCGGGATAGGATGAGGGATTGAATGATCGAGGTAGCGGTTTGGATGGAGAGGAAAGGGCTGATTTTGGTGATGTTATGAAGGTGAGACCGGCAGGTTTTGGTAACGGGTTGGATATGTGGGATGAATGAGAGAGCGGGGTCAAGGATGACACCAATGCTGCGGGCTTGTGAGACGGGAAGGATGGTAGTGCTGTCTACAGTGATGGGAAAGTCAGGCAAAGGACAGGGTTTGGGAGGGAAGATAAGGAGCTCGGTCTAAGACATAACCAACTGCCTAACCAGTTGCCTAACCATTTCTACATAAAACAGAAACTCTTTACCATTGGCTTTTAATACACTCAATCAGCTCACCCGTCCTACTTACTCTTACTCCAGTCCAACCCACACATTTTGCTCCTCTAGCTACAGCTTGCTCACTCTGCCCCATTCTCATCTATCTCACTGCCAGCCCCTTTTCCATGCCTCTGGCCTGAAACTCCTCCCCACATCCACATATGCCAGACCCCACTCTTCCTTCCTTCAAAGCCTTAGAATGGTCACATTCATTCATATTTATTGAGCACTTATTGTGTGCAAAACAGTGTACTAAGCACTTGAACCTCTTCCCCAAGAGGTCTTTCCTGATTAAGCACTGAGAATAGTGCTCAGTACAGTGTAAGCACTTCATAAATACCATTTTTTAAAAATGAAGCCCTCTTTTCCCTTACTCCCTCTCCTTTCTGTGTCATTGATTTACTTGAATCTCTACCCTTTGGGCACTTGGTATTCACCCCACCCTCAGCCAACACTTATGATCAAATCCATTTTTCATTTATTTATATTAATGTCTGTCTTCCCCTTCAGAATGTAAGCTCACTGTGTGCAGGGAACCTGACTACCAATTCAGTTGCACTGTACTCTCACAAGCACTTAGTATAATGTTTTGCACACAGTAAGAGCCAATAAATACCATTGACTGATTTTCACTATCATCATTTATTGAGCACTTATGGGGAACAGTGCATTCTTCTGGGAGTTTACTGGCAACAGAATGTTGTAAAGGGACCTCTTGTGCTCAGACAATATACTAGGCACCTGGGAGAGTATAGTCAGTTCTCCTATAATGTATATTTTAACTAAACAGTTAGGATAGAACTCGAGAAGCAGCATGGTTTAGTGGAAAGAGCATGGGCTTGGGAGTCAGAGAACATGGGTTCTAATTCTGGCTCTGCAACTTGTCTGCTGTATGACCTTGGACAAGTCACTTAACTTCTCTGTGCCTCAGTTACCATAGCTGTCAAATGAGGATTAAGACTGTGAGCCCCATGTGGGACAACCTGATTACCTTGTATCTACCCCAGCGCTTAGAACAGTGGTTGGCACACAGTAAGTGCTTAACAAATACCATTATTATTATTATTGGAAAACTGGGAACATTCTTCCAACAGCACAAGTTTTTTTCTGCATAGAAGGTGATGCCATTCCAGAAGAAATGTTTGGGTACATGTGTTCAACAGCCATCAAAAAAGATCACTATACTAAGTACTTGAGAGAGTACATTATAACAACATACCAGATTTGGTAGACACATTCTCTGCCCACAATGAGCTTCAAGCTGAAAAAACTACAGTAGGCTTTTTTCTTCTCGTGAGCTTCTTCAAAAAGGCAGCCCCTTTGATATCAAAGAAGTGACTGCATAAAAACATTTTTGGATATGTACCTTATTCCAATGTAGGAGACAAATAGACAAAAATAATTTTCAAATAGCAGTAGTGGGAGAAAGAAATCGTGCTAAAACTGCAAATAGCTGGCCCCCAACCCGCTTCTAGACTGTAAACCTGTTGTGGGCAGGGAATGTGTCTACCAACTCTGTTGTAGTGTACTCTCTCAAGCGCTTCATACAGTGTACTACACACAATAAGTGCTCATAAAATATGACTGATTGATTAGTGTAGGAGTATGGAAGGAAAAACTCATCAGTAAATGTAGGTTAACAAAAATCAAAGTATGCGTCATCTAAGGATAGGTGATGAAACATTAATTGCTAGGGGTGGTTGGTTGGACTTAAATTGTTTATAATGATGGAGTTAGTCAGGGAATGTCTCCTGGAGGAGATGGAATTTTAAAAGGACTTTGGAGATGGGGAGATTTAATCCAGTAGATTTGAAAGGGGAGGAAGTTCTGAGCAGGAGAGAGGGTGTGAGTAAAAGACTGGAAGTGGGGGAGCCAAGAATGAGGCTAAATAGAGTGCTTTGGGCGGAACAAAGAGTGCAAATTAGGGTGTAGTGGGTCAAGAGAACCCATTAGAGCAAATGGAGAGTCTTAAATCCAAAGAAAAAGAGAATAAATATCATTTGAAAGTACTAAGGATCATGCAATATTATCCTGGCCTGAATGAGATACTTATTTCAACTTGGTCTCACAATGAGTGAGAAGAACAGAAGAATGCTCTCAGAATTAATGAAAACCCAAGAGCGGTCTCTTTCTAAATGTTTTCTGGCACCTGTCTAAGCCTTTCTCATCAACAATTATCGGTGACCACTTTTCTGATGTCTTAAATTGAAATTGCATTTGTGGGAGGCTCGTACATCATAATCCAGCAGAACCCTCTATTATTATATTTGAAATGGAACTTAATTTTAGGTTTTTGACTCCAAGTCCCAAATGGAAACTAACTGTCATAGAACGAAATGTCACACAAGAAGGTCGAGGCTAGAAATGTGACCACAACCAGAAATTACCTCCCAAATGCCATACAGCTTAAACTGGGCAGAGAAAGGACATGACAATATCCCTCCTGTGGTGACGCTTTCTTTTCATGCATTCTTTGTTCAGCATTTGACATTCAAAACTGCTTGCCTTAGTAGTTCTGAACAGCAAGAAAAGCACCAGGTAAGAGCAAGGGGGTTGAGCTTTTTAACGGCTATCGCAGACACCATAGAAATAGTAATTGTGATGGGTAATGCAGGCTAAGTATTGGCCCAGGACTATAGGGGTACCTGAAAGTCAGAAGGGCAGAATTTATTCTAGTGAAAAGAGTACAGGCCTGGGAATCAGAGGACCTAGGTTCTAATCCTACATGTATGACCCTGATTGAGTCACTTCACTTATCTGGGTCCCAGTTACCTCATCTGTAAACTTGGAATTAAGATTGTGAGACCCATGTGGGACATGGGACTGTGGCCAACCTGATTAGCTTGCATCTACCCCATTGCTTAATGCAGTGCGTAGCACATCAAAAGCACTTAACAAATACCATGAAAAAGACTCTCTTCCCAGATCCTCTCTATCTCAAGTATCTGGTTGCCCTTGGCCTCCCTACCTGATGGGAGGACTTGGTCAGTTCCCAGGGGAACTTGTTACTCAGGCCTCACTGAGGGTACCCAGCCAAAGCCATGGTAACAGCACCTAGGAATTTGAGCATATAATAATAATAATAATGATGGTATTTGTTATGCGCTTACTATGTGCAAAGCACTGTTCCAAGTGCTGGGGAGGTTACAAGGTGATCAGGTTGTCCCAACTCACAGTTTTAATCCCCATTTTACAGATGAGGTAACTGAGGCACAGAGAAGTTAAGTGACTTACCAAAAGTCACACAGCTGACAGTTGGCGGAGTCAGGATTTGAACCCATGACCTCTGACTTTTAGGCCTGTGCTCTTTCTACTAAGCCCTCTGTGTCTCTGGGACGTTCTAGACCTCCTCAACAGAAATGTGTTTGGTATCCTAGTGGTGATTGAAGGAGCTTTTGTAAGAGGAACAGAATCATAGCTACCTCATTCCCAGCCAAAGTGGTGCATATATCAATTACTAGCATTTATTGAGTGTCTACTGTGTGCAGAACACAATGTGTGGGAGAGTACACTAGAGATAGAACACACACCTCTCTGCCCTCAAGGTGCTTCTAATTTAGTGAAGGACAGATACACAAAATAATTCCTTGATCTCTCTCTCTACTGACCTGGGCCAGCCCTCAAAGCTGCTGCCCCTTCAGACTATAAACTTGTGTGGGCAGGGAATGTGTCTGTTATATTGTTCTATTGTACTCTCCCAAGTACTTAGTACAGTGCTCTGCACACAGTAAGCACTGAATAAACACTGCTTGGAGAAGCGGCATAACAGTGGATAGAGCCCGGGCCTGGGACTCAGAAGGTCATGGGTTTTTGTCCCGGCTCTGCCACTTGTCTGCTGTCTGAACTTGGGCTAGTCACTTCACGTCTCTGTGCCTCAGTCACCTCATCTGTAAAATGGGGATTGAGACTGTGAGCCCCACAAGGGATAGGGACTGTATCCAACCCAATTTGCTTGTATCCACCCCAGCACTTAGTGCAGTGCCTGGCACATAGTAAGTGCTTAACAGGTACCTTTATTAATAAATATCACTACTTAACTGATGACTGCCCTGTATGTGCCGGACCTTGAATGCATAGTACATATGGGCCTGCCTAGAAAATGGGAAAAGACCTTTTTACTCCTTCAACAATCTTCAAAGAGATGCCTGGCAGAGTCCTGTCATTGGTTTTCAAGGACACCTCCCAATAAGCAATCAATCATTCAATCAATGGCATTTATTGAACTTACTTGATGTAGAGATTCAGAACAGCCACTCCAAATCCACAAAACTAAACACACACTGAAACAGCTGGAAGATTCTCACCGAAACTTGTAATTGGGGAAACTCTGCAGTGCTAAAGCTCAGAAGCCACCAATTCCCTGCACAGCTGGACATGCAGTCCAAAGAACTCACAATGACAAAGTTACATCTTCTGGTAATAGCATTAATGCCATTCACTATTTCACTGGCCATAAATAAGTGAATTGCTTTAATGAACATTTCGGTCACAGTAATTCACCTTCTTAAGTTTCTTGCCTTGCGTGGAGAAGCTCAGTAGTTTTGACATTTATGTTCCCACAAAGAGACAGAACAATAGAAAGCACAGGCAGTATAGGGGGAGATGCTAGCTACGGACCAAGTTACCAAGAAAAGGTGGGCTTTCTCTTCTATTCCTGCTCGCTCCATGCCCCCATGTGAATCACTACTAGTGCCTCACAGTCACTGTCCAACTAAAAGAATTGCCGAAGCAATATAGCCTAGTGGAAAGAGCACAGGCCTAGGCATCAGAAGGACTTGGGTTCTAATCCCTGCACTGCCACCTGTCTGCTGTGTGACCCTGAGCAAGACACTTCACTTCTCTGGGCCTCAGTTACCTCATCTGTATATTAGGGATAGATTGTGAGCCTCATGTGTAATAGGGATTGTGTCCAACTTAATTAACTTGTTTCTATCCCAGAGCTTAGTACACTGCCTGCACATAGTCAGTTCTTAAATACCATAAAAAAGAGTCAGTGCTATTGATTTAAGTAACTTCTTCCCAAGTTGACAGCGCTTAGTACAGTGCCTGCACATAGTCAGTTCTTAAATACCATAAAAAAGAGTCAGTGCTATTGATCTAAGTAACTTCTTCCCAAGTTGACAGAAGCAGGGACCCAATGGACGCAGAGGCGCCACTTTCTTGTTAATGAGGGATCTCATTCCATTTCACCTTGAAATTTAGAAATCCTTTATTTCTGGGTCACCACATCTTTGTGGGCATTTGTGCACCCCACACACTGTTTGTTTATTTGTTAAGTGCTATGTGCCAAACACTGTTCTAAGCGCTGGGGTTGATACAGGGTAATCAGTTTGTCCCACGTGGGGCTCACACTTTTAATCCCCATTTTACAGATGAGGTAAATGAGGCATAGAGAAGTTAAATGACCTGCCCAGGGGTCACACAGCAGACAAGTGGAAGAGGTGGAATTAGAACACAAGTCCTCTGACTCCCAGCCTGTGCTCTTTCCACTAAGCCATGCTGCTTCACACTGCCATTGGAGTGGTATAGAAACTATACAGGGTAGCAGCAAAGCTAACTTTAAGATGACTGTATTAAAGATACAACATCCATAGAGTTAATTCTGGAATACCCATCTCTGAACTACAAAATCTAGACCGTATCTTGATTCCACCCTTTACCCTTAAAGTAAAAATGGTTTCTTCAAAGTACTGCCCTTCCCCAAACACTTCCACAATATCAAACCTTCTGAAAATTGTCATTTTTAAATACCTCATCCAAGTATCCTTCATCTTCTTGAGTGACCTGGAACCCTTCTACTCTAGATCAAATTCTCAGGAATCAAATGGCTACAGGTCGGTGACATCACCGACTGTCAGTGACATCATGCTGAGAAGCAGCGTGGCTCAGTGGAAAGAGCATGGGCTTTGGAGTCAGAGGTCATGGGTTCAAATCCCGACTCCACCAACTATCAGCTGTGTGACTTTGGGCAAGTCACTTAACTTCTCTGTGCCTCAGTTACATCATCTGTAAAATGGGGGTTAAAACTGTAAGCCCCCGGTGAGACAATCTGATTACCTTGTAACCTCCCCGGCACTTAGAACAGTGCTTTGCAAGTAGTAAGTGCTTAACAAATGCCATAATTATTATCATTATTATTATCACATTGGTAAATTTTCCAGTTGTCTACAGTCCAATCATCAATCCAATCATTGACTCTAGTCCTTAGTCCTAATTATTAATGTAAATCCTCTACTGAGCCTCAATGCTCTACTCTTACTCTGAGTGGCCTAATGAAGATTTCCAAAATTGTGGTTATCAGTAGGTCAGTTTTAATATTTTTGAATTGTTGAAGATAGGAATTTTTCTACAGCTGGACTTTAAATATTTGGTTTAGGTGATTTGTCATTTAATCCAAACTCCTCTCCTTTCAACTTCCTCACCACTCTTTCTCATCAGTTAATTACTGTGCATTCAAAATGTTATCACTAGTGCAGATGTCATACTTTATCATAGGATCATAGAGCAGGCTGCTTTACAGGACATTGTCACGAAGTAGTAGTAGTAGTATTCATAACTGCTCCTGAATTTTATGTGAAAAATCAACTGACAAAACAGCCAAACCTGAACATGTGATGGGGGTTTCTGACTTTGTTCTCCAGTCCTGAGATGAAAAACTCCAATCAAATGGTATTTATTGAGAATTTACTATGTAGCTCATTGTCCTAAGCACTTGAGAGAATATGATAGAGTATGTTGCCAACTTGTACTTCCCAAGCATTTAGTACAGTGCTCTGCACACAGTAAGTGCTCAATAAATACGATTGATTGATTGATTAAGTAGTAATGGTATTTGTTAAGCACTTATTGTGTGTCAAACACTGTTCTAAATGCTAGGGAAGATACAAGTTAATTAAGTTGTACACATCAGGCTCACAGTCTAAGTGGGAGGTAGATGTTTCAAATCCCCATTTTACAGTTGAAGAAAATGAGGCTCAGAGAAGTTAAGTGACTTCTCCAAGGTCACACGGGAGGTAAGTAGCAGACCCAGGATTAGAACCCAGGTCCTTTGACTCTCAGGTCTGGTCTCTTTCCACTAGGCCACACTACTTCCCGTAATAGGGCAACATTCCCTCCTCTCAAGGATTTGCAATCTAATATAGGAATTTACAATTAGTGGACTGAGACCTCACATTGCATTCCATCTAAAGCCAAAGAGTGAAGGTTAATACAAATGTTCTGATGACTCAATGTCTCCAACAGGGAAACTGGGGACTTTTAACTGGATCCAGGTCCTTTCTGGAATCCTCAGTAAAGGTCAGAAGAGAATGAAATCTCTGGCTTCACAGTCAAGAGACCCTGCTGCCTTTCAGAGATCCCACACTGACATGCTTATCTGAACTTTATCCCAAGTATCTGAGTTTCCTGCATCTGTGAAACAAGGCTGGGTTTTGGGTTTGGTTTTTTTTTTTTTTTGTCTTGAAATCTATAGCAATTTGTGTTCTTCCAGACAAGCCAGAATTACCATTAGAGCAGCCTTCCCCGTAGGATTTTGGCATTTCCCCTCCTAGCTCCATCCAGACCAGAAGCACAGAGGCACACAACTATGCGAAGTAACAGAGAAAAATTAACCAAACTCTTGGAACCTCCAAATTTCTGGGTTTTCCAATTCTGTCTGTGCTCTGGAGTTGGATTGGCAGTTAAAAAAGCGATGGGTGATGGTCATTGCTTTATTCAAATGCCATTACTCAGAATTAAGTCCCTGTGCTTCTGTTTCTCCTGGGTCTTCTTCCTCTGTCACATCCCCTCAGCTTCTCTCTGGTGCTAGCAATTTGCTCCAAACATCATCTTGTTTCATATAAATTTAGGGAATGTTCTTAACTTGAGCCAGAACACATTTGACACAATCAGGATGGCTCTAATTACATGGGGGACAGATGGTAATCTCTGCCTGCAATACGTGGAAATATTGTGAGGTTTTTTCCCCCTTTAATTGAGCATGAAACACAGAACAGACTTCTTGCCACCTAGGTAGAAGCGACTGAGATATAAAAAAGAAACTGAATAGTGAAGAAAGCTTGAAATACCCCACCCTGGTGAAATCCTTTCTGATTTTCTTAGTTTTGCAACCTAACATACAACTCAGTCTTCCTAATGAACCAGAATGTCATGGAAAACTCTAGTGGGTGTTTAAGTCCCTATCTTCTCAACTTGGCCTCGTAGATAGAACACAAGCATGGGAGTCAGAAGGACATGGGTTCTAATGTTGACTCTGCCACTTGTCTGTTGCATGACCTTGGAAGAGTCACTTCACTTCTCTGGGCCTCAGTTACATCATCTGTAAAATGGGAATTAAAACTGTGAGCCCCATATGGGACATGGACTGTGTCCAACCTGATTATCTTGGATCTATCCCAGCACTTATTTCAGCGCCTGGCACATAGTAAGCCCTTAACAGATACCTAAAAAATATTTAAAAACTGTCTCTTCAGCCCCATGAGGAGTTAGAATGAATAGGTTGGTCATAAATCCATTACAGCTGAAAACAAAAAGACTAAAACCAGCCACTGAGTTGGCTGTATTTCAGTTTTCATTGAATTATAAGCTCCTTGAGGGAAGGCATCTTATCTATCAGCAATATTTTAAAATGCTTATTATGTACAGAGCCAGTACACAAGAATAGCTATAGATGATCCCTGCCCGTAAGGATCTTACAGACTATATAGGGAGATAGACATTAAAATAAATAACAGATGGGGACGCACATAAGTGCTGTGGGGCTTAGGGTGGCATTAATATCAAAGTGCTTAATGAGAGCAGCCCCAAGTTCAGAGAATATTATATTCTCCCAAGCGTTTAATACACTTCTGTGCCTAGAGTAAGTGCTCAATGAATACCATTGATTGACTGAAATATCTGCATATGTTGCATCCTAACAGCTGGAGAACTGCTTATCAAATCAGTCAATTCTGAAGGTCTTTCACAGAAGGTTTTCCTGATCAACTGTCCTCTGAAGCTAATGCTTAAAAGGTCAAATGGTCCATCCAGACCCAAATAGTCCACCCTTCTATCTTTTTTTCTTTTATCCCAAATTGTAATATAATAACATAAAATAATAATAATAATGATGATGACATTTGTTAAGCACTTACTATGTGCAAAGCACTGTTCTAAGTGCTGGGGGGATACAAGGTGATCAGGTTGTCCCACGTGGGGCTCACAGTCTTAATCCCCATTTTACAGATGAGGTAACTTGAGGCATGGAGAAGTTAAGTGACTTGCCATGCTGCTTAAATGGCCCAGTAAAAGCTACTGGAGGGACAGTTTGTCTTTCTCCAGCTGGATGGATGAACCTATTGAGTTTTGATCTGGGAGACACTTTGGTTTGAAAAATAGGAAACAAGCTAGCAGGTTTAAAAAAATATGGCCTGTTCCTTAAAAACAGTAAGAAGTTTGATCAAACATTTCAACCTTGGCATTTCCAAGGGTCAAACCCATGCCCACCCATGGTTAACTGATCTTAGTTTTAAATTAAAGTTTAAGATCATTAAGGGTCAGTTGTCCATCTAGCCCACGTTCAGGATGCAACAGACATACTTGGGTATTTGGGGTCCTTTGGATGACACAAAGAATGAAACCCACCAACCTTTTACTTTGGAAGTGGTAAACTGGATTCCAGCATAATGCTGGGTGGGCTTAATGACTCTTATTCCACTTATGAAAACCCAGCTGGTTTAATTTTCAAGATAGTCCTCCTCAAAGTAGCCCAAAAGTTCTTCTGTTTTTCAGTTTCATCCTCTTGCTCCTATTTTCTCAGTTTGCATACTAATAAAAAAACCCCTTCCTCTCCTGATGCTTTATGTCTTGCAAATTTAGAGCTAAATTTATTCCTGTTTTCAGAGGAATGGACAGGAGCAGAAATATCAGTTCTTTGGGTCTCCTTGTCAGACACATTACAATAATACAAGCAGGTAATGAGAGCATGCTCCCATTTGTCTAAAATGTTCCTGCCAGTGTTATTTTTTTTTAACATTTGCACTGCTTTTTTGCATTCACTACTGCATTAATTTCACCTCCAGATCTGTGGACAGGTAATGTGTCTACCAAGTGCTTAGTACAGTGCTCTGAACTCAGCAAGTGCTTAATAAATATGATAGATTAATATGATTCATGGCTTCCTGCCCCTTTTAAATCCTGCTACATGCACCCCAAATGTAATGGTAAAATAAAAATTGTATTTTTTAAGCACTCATTTATTCAATCATATTTATTGAGTGATTACTGTGCACAGAACACTGTACTAAGAGCTTGGGAAGTACAAGTCAGCAACATATAGAGATGGACCCTACCCAACAACGTGCTCACAGTCTAGAAAGGGGAGACAGACATCAAAGCAAAACACAGCACTGTACTAAGTGCTGGGGTAGATACAAGCAAATCGGGTTGGACACAGTCCCTGTCCCATATGGGGCTCACAGTTTCAATCCCCATTTTACAGGTGAAGGTACTGAAGCCTATGAAAGTGAAGGGACTTGCCCAAGGTCACACAGCAGCCAGGTGGCAGAGCTGGGATTATAAACCATGACCTTCTGACTTCCAGTCTGGGACTCTATCCATTAGTCCTTGCTGCTTCTGGAGATGCATTGCTTTTAATTCCCCAGTGTACTTTTCCAATAATCAGCCTCGGAAAATTACAAACTATAGAGGAAAATGAAAGCTCCTTGCCCTATGCCTTCAAACATACTCAAATATCTCCTACAGTAAAAAAGTTTCTCCTGTTCTCACTGAATCCTCCAGCTACTGCTCCATCCTCATGCTCCCATTTATGTCCAGCCTCCTCAGTGATGTCCCTACCTCTAAATTCTCCTTCCTCTAGACCACACTTCCGTCTGCTGCTTCGATAATTTTTCTAAAACATCATTTTGCACATGCCTCTCCACTCCTCAGAAACCTTCAAAGATTACCCACTCATTGACAAATCAACTAAAATTCCCATTTATTTGTTCTAAGGCACTCCATCCATACTCTCTATCCTATAATAATAATAATAATGATGATGGTATTTGTTAAGCACTTACCATGTGCCAAGCACTGTTCTAAATCTGGGGTAGATACAGGGTAATCAGGTTGTCCCACAAAGGGCTCACAGTCTTAATCCCCATTTTACAATGGGGTAACAGACACAGAGAAGTTAAGTGACTTGTCCAAACTCACACAGCTGATAAGTGGCGCGGCAGGGATTAGAATCCATAACCTCTGACTCCCAAGCCCGGGCTATTTCCACCGAGCCACACTGCTTCTCTACTTACTTCTTCTTCTCCTACTTATCAACTCTCTTCTTCCATTACAACTAGTCTTCATTCCTTCCAGTTTGTCTTCTCAATATGCCTCATTCTCAAATCTCCCATATCACCCATATTTATTCTATTCATTTTATTTTGTTAATGTGTTTTGTTTTGTTCTCTGTCTCCCCCTTCTAGACTGTGAGTCCACTGTTGGGTAGGGACTGTCTCTATATGTTGCCAACTTGTACTTAACAAGTGCTTAGTACAGTGCTCTGCACACAGTAAGCACTCAATAAATACGATTGAATGAATGAATCTCCCAACCTACCATGACCTAGAGTTTGGGTAAATCCTGGGCTCTGGGCCAACGGCCTCAGGAATTAGTTGGGTACAATGCATAAGGAGAGGAGACCCAATTCTTCCCCTTCCTTGTACTAGGAGAAAGCCCTGCATGTGTTGGGCATTCTTACAACCTCCTCATGGAAGCCTGTTCACCCACT
This sequence comes from Tachyglossus aculeatus, assembly GCF_015852505.1. NCBI lineage: Eukaryota > Metazoa > Chordata > Mammalia > Monotremata > Tachyglossidae > Tachyglossus > Tachyglossus aculeatus. Next base: position 70,280,620 of record NC_052068.1, on the reverse strand, counting down.
CACAGAAGAGGCCAGGGTTCAATATGCACGCAGGCAGAGCAATTAGTGTGGAACATTAGAGAATAACATTTTGGATGAGTACTCTTTATTTCTGATGTGGTTAATTGTTACATTTTTCAAAACGATTATCCTTATATTCCTCTTTTCTAAATGTTAATCTGCTTAATGTCTTTCTTATGCTTAATCCAGTTAACAGTGCCTTTAGCCATGCTGCATAACAGTGCATCACAATGTTTGGCCCTCTCTATTCTTTAGTGCTAGAAATGCTTTGCATTTCATCCTACAATGTTAGGCATTGCCAAATGACTTGAATTACGTGGCACATATTGAAACACAAAACGACTCAGTAGTATTTTGTTTCCTAATTTCTCTTCAGCCTACTGAGAAAAAAGGAATGATACATCATCAATTTAGACTTTTGCAGGTCCCAGTGTTGGAAGGACTTGATTATTAGCGTTCACTTCTGTTTCCCTAGCTTGCTAAAGAACCACATTGTTTAGTCCACCAAATGGCTCTGGTATTGATTGTTCTGAACTGAATGCATATAATAGATGAACAACAGGTTCTAATGTGAGTACATTAATCAGATTTGTCGGTATCCTTAAAACTTGACAGGTGCCAACTGTGGCTCATTACCATTGGGATCTTAACCAGTATGTCCTGCTGGTTCCCACAGCAATCTGGTCCACTTAATAAAAGCCCGGGCAATGGCCTTTTAAAACCTCCATGAGATTTCTGTACATTGAAGATCCATTGTATTGCAATTCACTTCAAACAAGAACAGATTTTTCCCACTAGTTTTTAGAATCACTTCACAGGAACAATAGAAGCTAAAATGATAATAGCCTCATATGCAATAATATGTAAGCCCTATATTGATAATATATTTCTAGTAAACCCTCTTATTCAAAGATGATACTAAATATGATAATAATGGTAGTATTTGTTAAGTGCTAACTGTGGGCCAGGCACTGTACTAAGTAGGGGTGGACACAGTCCCAGTCCCATGTGGGGCTCACAATCTCAATCCCTATTTTACAGATGAGGCCTAGATATGTGAAATGACTTGTCCAAGGTCACACTGTAGACAACTGGCCGAGGTGGGATTAGAATCCAGATTCTTCTCACTCCCAGGTCTGTGCTCTATCCACTAAGCTATGCTGCTTCTCACATGATGAGATCTTATCTATAGAAGTAGTGTAGGCAAAATAGTACAGGCCTGGGAGTTAGAACACCTGGGTTTCAATCCTGGCTCTGCTACATAACAATAATAATATTTGTTAAGCACTTACTATGTGCCAAGCACTGGGGTAGATACAAGATCATCAGGTCTCACATGGGGCTTACATTATAAGTAGAAGGGAGGACAGTTGAGCCCATTGTTGGGTAGAGACCGTCTCTATATGTTGCCGATTTGTACTTCCCAAGTGTTTAGTACAGTGCTCTGCACAGAACTACAATACAATTGAATGAATGAATAGGTATTGAAACATCATTTTGCAGATGAGGGAACTGAGGTTCAGAGAAGTTAAATGATTTGCCCAAGGTCACACAGCAGGTAAGTGGTGGAGCCGGGACTAGAACCTAGGTCCTCTGATTCCCAGACCAGTGCTCTTTCCACTAGACCATACTCCTTCCCTGATTTATGATCTTGGGCAAGTCTTTTAACTTCTCTGAGCCTGAACTTCCTTATCTGTAGTATGAGTCAATACCTGTTTCCCATCTTATTTATACTCTGAGCACCCAGAGGGACAGGGTCTACACCAGACCAGGGCTTAGAACAGTGTTTGACACACAGTCAACAAATACCAGAATGATCATTACTTAACTGTGCAGTGTGACTGAAAAGACCAACATTCTCTCCTGCAATATCTGTGGTATTTGTCCCCTACCAGGTACATCTGTTCTCTGCCCTTACTCTTTGTACTTCAATCTTTGCCAAGATTTTATTCAAGCGAAGTGAGCTTTCTCCAGATTGCAGCCTTCCAGGTCACTGGGTCTTCTCAACAGTCCACTATCCTGTCATATCATTTGATACAGTGGTTCACTGTATCTTTAAACTGTTTATTTTGCGCTCCCAGCTTGCAGGTGTCCCCTTTCAGTTGGTTATTCAGTTCACCAGGTGTTGGGATTCCTGTTTATTTTAATAATTATAATAATTATGGCACTTACACTGTTCTAAGTGCTGGGGTAGATACAATTTAATCAGGTTGGACACAGTCCCTGTCCCACATGGGGCTCACACTCTTAAGCCCCATTTTACAGATGAGGTAACTGAGGCCCAGAGAAGTTAAGTGAGTTGCCCAAGGTCACACAGTAGACATGTGGCAGATCCGGGAGTAGAACCCAGGTCCTCCTGACTTCCATGCCCGTGTCCTATCCACTAAGCCACACTGCTCTATCCTCCTGGGATGTCCGATCTAGCAGTGTTGTGTTGCTCTGAACATAGTCTTAATGCTGGGTGAGTTGCAGATAAACTCTGGGAGACTGTGTATCAAAGAACTGTGTTTCAAAGACAACCATAGACCAAGAAACCCACTCACTGAAGCACTCACAATTATTCTCTACAAATTGTTATTGAGTGTCCACTGTTGGTGTGCCATATGTCTTGATGCTCCATCATCTGCTTCCAATGATAATTCACTTCTCTCAAGAGTTATACCAAACTTCTTCTATCAAAGAGGTGTCTGACAAAAATGACCCATCCCTGTGTCCTTAAAAAGAGAGGAAGATAGATTCAGTGGGCCCCAGGGTGGAGTGATATAGGTGCCTGGGCTGAAAAACAAGGTCTACCATTTTGATCACACTCTTTCTCCTACCCACTTATTCTCTCCCGGTGGTTCGTACAGTGGTCGGCACGTAGGCCAAAGCAGCATGGCTTAGTGGAAAGAGGATGGGATTGGGAGTCAGAGGTCATGTGTTCTAATCCCTGCACCGCCGCTTGTTAGCTGTGTGATTTTGGGCGAGTCACTTAACTTCTCTGTGCCTCAGTTGCCTCATCTGTAAAATGGGGAATTAAGACTGTGAGCCCCATGTGGGACAACCTGATTACCTCGTATCTACCCCAGTGCTTAGAACAGTGCTTGGCACACAATAAGCACTTAAATACCATCATTATTATTTTTATTATTATAAATATTATTACTTCTACTAGGCCTTGTCCTAGTCTCTTAGCATTCAGAAGGGCCCTGGTTCCTGTTTGCACGTGATACTTTCAGACATGATTCACCACCTGAGAACCCTGAAAAGATACCACTGTGAGACAAATAATGACTCCCAGCTCTGTCCATACTTTGGGGACATCGTGTTTCCCCCAGGACTCCTCCGGGAAAACTTCCCTGATTATTTCCCCCACAGCCTCCTCTAGTGCATATTGAAATGTCAACACTTCTGCATCATTTATGCACTGAGTCTTCACCCCCTAAACACTAGAGTGTCACCCTACCCTGTCACAGCACTTATGGGCATTACTATGTGGTTTCTTCTACCATTAATTTATTTTAGTCTCGTTTTCCTCCACCCAAATGTAAACTCCTTGAGGGTAGGGATAAGGTTTACTCACTCTATTATAGCCCTCCCTACAATTGCTTAGTACAGTGAATGACAAGGAGTCAATAAATGCTACTGATTGATTGGCATTGTAACAGTCCTAGGACACTGATAGGCCAGGCCTGGTAAAAGAAAAGCCTGAGGAACATAAGAGTCCAAGAAAGTTGGCTGCCACTGGAAAAGCTGTGCTGCAGGTCCAAGAAAGATCTACCTCAGGCACACAAGGTCAATGAAAGGTGCACCATTGACTCAACTGAGACTCTGTAGAGGCCTGGAGAGAAAACAGAATGTTGAAAAAAAAACCCAGAGATGTCAGGAGAATATGCCAGAAAGACAAAATAAGAAATAAATGAAGAAATAAAATTTGAAACACTAAAAGTTTGAAAAAATGAATGAATTGCCCTGTCATGTGATGTGAAAAGCACATTCTTTGCTCACAGTAGGAGAGGAGAAAAGCCAAAGAAGGATATTAATCTCATCTCCAGCGCCACAGTCCTTAAGTACATATCCCTATACTCTCCTATTCTCCCACCGGTAATTTATTTTAATGTCTGTTTCCCTCTCCAGATTGGGAGCTTTAGTGGTCAGTCATTCAGAAGGGCCCTGGTTTCTGTTTGCACGTGACTCATGTCAATCAACTCTATTACTCTATTGTTTGTAATCTCCCAAGCATCTGCTACGATGCTTGGCACACAGTAAATGCTCAATAAATACCACTGGTGGCTTGATTTTGCCCTCAGTAGACATAACTGGAACATGAAAGCAGATGACCACAAAAGGTTTCAGTTTTTTTCATATCTTTACAAAAAAGATCAAAACCAAACATTGAACAGGCAACCAATATTTGGGAAGGAAAGTTAAAAAGCCAAATTACAGTAGAAGAAAGACTGCTTAGAAGGACATTCAATAAGTGGAAGTCATTAAATCAGTAGGGACTGATAACATATGTCCTAAGATCCTTACAGAATTGGTGACTGTAACTGCACAGCCTCTGGCTGCATGCATCATAAGTATTTCTGAGAACTCATGAAAGGCAGAAGTCCCTAAAGACTGGAAAGAGGGAATATTGTGCCCATATTCTTAAGAGAAAAAATTAAAACTTAGTAATTTCAGATGAGACAGCTTAACACTGCCACCTGGGTAGATAGAATAATGACAACAAACAAATCAAATGATTTGGAACCACTTTGAAGAGTATAAAATGTCAAGAAGGAACTCCAATGCAACTATGATACATAAATTGAGCCAGAAAAATATACCCCACAAGGATACCAGAGAACACAGACAGAGACCACTACTTTCATTTCTATTGTGTGTTCCCAACCACCTAGAACTGTGCTTATTCGAAGAGGATCATGAAACAAAGGAGACAAAAGTGAAAAGAGCACAAGGTACAGTAAACAGAAACACAACAGCCACACACAAGACAGTCTTTATGTGTTCCTAGCAGGGTAAGGAATGTAGGAACTTCATTGACTTTTCCAGGCATACCTCCATTCTTGGGGCAATTTCATGATCAGAGGTGTTTTCAGGTATAAAATACATCTACACTATCTATATCTCCCAAACTTTCTCATCACTGTAGACAGCACAACAATCATTCCCATCTAATAAGATTGCAACCTCGGTGTCATCCTTGACTCCGCTCCCTCATTCACCCCACCCATCCAATCTGTCATCAAAACCTGCCAATCTCACCTTCACAACATCACCGAGACCCGCCCTTTCCTCTCCATCCAAACTACCACGTTAGTACAATCACTCATCCTATCTGACTGGATTACTGCATCAGCTTCCTTTCTGACCTCCCAACCTCCTGTCTCTCCCCACTTCAGTCCATACTTCACTCTGCTGCCTGGATTATCTACAGAAGTGTTCAGGGTGCGTTACACCCCTCCTCAAAAATCTCCAGTGGTTGCCTATCCACCTCCATATCAAACAAAAACTCCTCACTATTGGCTTCAAAGCTCTCCATCACCCTGGCCCCTCCTACCTCACCTCGCTTCTCTCTTTCTACATCTCAGCCCACACACTCCACTCCTCTGATGCTAATCTTCTCTCTATGCCTTGATCTCGCCTGCCTTGCCACTGACCACTGGCCCACATCATACCTCTGGCCAGGAAATCCCTCCCTCTGCAAATCCACCAGCCAATAACTCTTCCCCCTTCAAAGCCTACTGAAGATACACCTCCTCCAAGAAGCCTTCCCACATTAAGCCCTGCTTCTCTTCAGCTCTCCCTCCTTCCATGTCACAACTATTCACTCCCTTTTCTTTTTCATGCCTCCCTGCCACACAACACTTATGTATATATGTATGTACCTATAATTCTAATTATTTATATTGATACCTGTTAACTTGTATTGATGCCTGTATTCCTCCTCTAGACTGTGAACCCACTGTGGACAGGGATTGTCTCTCTTTATTGCTCTATTTCCATTCTATTTATTGCTTTATTTCCAAGCACTTAGGACAGTCTTCTGCACACAGTAAGCCCTCAAGAAATATGATTGAAGGAATGAATGAGTCTCCCCAAGAATAGGCACACACAGACACCATGCTCTGAGTATTTTAAAGTGCCGAATTAAGGCTGTCGAGGATGATGATAACGTATACTCTATCTTGATTTCAGTAAGGCTTTTGAATCCAGCCCACAATTTATCCCTTTTGACCACCAGGAGTGTGAGATTTTAGACACTATACTGTTAGGTGGGTGTATAGCTAGTTTTAGGTTTACACTTGGAGAGAACTCAATAATTTGCAGTCAAACTAGGGGAAAATATAAAGTGGTGTTAAATGGGGCTGAGTTCTGGGATCCGTTCCATTCAATGTCTAATCTGGGTGAAGAAATCAAGAGTGTGCTCTGCTTGTTTGCACATAACACTCCTTGAATGGGCAGGGATGGAACTCATAGTATCAAGCAAATTGTAAAAATGATGCTACCAACTGGAAAGGATACTATCAGGATAAATGCAAATGAATGCCTGTAGGGAAGAAAGTAACAAATAGCGTAAACGTTTTCTTCTCTGCCCTTCTCCTTTTTCCTTCATTCTCTTCCAGTTACTTCAAAATGTGATAGTGTCTCTGTGTGTCTGGGAATTCCTTCTGTAAAATGAGTTTCTAATCCAGTGGTATCTCAGGTTTTAGTTACCTCAGAAAGAGTTACTATGACAGAAAAATGTGAGATCTGAGAAAATGGTCAACCTACTTAAAGCAGAGCTTCATCTTGAAGATATGGTATTGGCTCCCTACTAGCTCACTCCAGTCACCTTAATGATACTATTAGATTTCAAACATATCCTCTTCATCCACAAGTCCTTCCAGTTCCAATAAAATTCAGAAATATATTTTCCAGGACAGATAATTTATAATGATCCCTACTATTCCATTTGTGATATTGCCCATGGCTGGAAATGAATAGCTTGGATTCAGTAACAGAATGTGGTCTGTAACTAGGGTTAAGGTTACCCCCAACTTAATGATATAGACATTTCTGGAATTGAAAATTGCAGGATGTGCTATGAGACTTGTGAATACGCACTACAGCTGAAAAAGTTAATAGTATGTCACTTGCTAAAAAGCCTCACCTAAAATGTGCAAACCCTCTCTCCAAAACTGTCAAGACTCAGATGGGAGTGAGGCTTACAGAAATTTGCTCTCAACAAGCAAATCAAGTTAAAAAAAAATGTGCAACAAGGGGCTGGATGCCAAACTATAAGCGATCCAGGGCTGTTCAGTCTGCCATAAAGTCAAGAACTAGCACACGTTTTGTAGCCCCTGAGCGTACTGCTCCAGCACCTCTGAAGAAAGAAGATGGCTTCATCCTCACCACAGACAATGAGGGACTCCTTGAAAAGATGGTAAGGACGACCTACTGTCCCCCTCACACATTTTAGAAAAGTGGCCAGGCTTAATATAAAACCTGAGATTTGGGAATCAGGAGACCCAGTTCTGCTGCTTTCCTGCTGTGAAAACTTAGGTAAGTCACTTTGCTTCTCTGTGCTTCAGTTGCCTCATTTATAAAATGGGGATTAAATGTATTTTCTCTCTCCCCCTAAGTCTGTGAACCCCATGTCAGACAGGTGCTGTTTTATCTTATTGTTTAGTACCTATACATAATAGTACATGCTTAGTCCAGTGCTTATTACATTCACTTATTAAGAGAAGCAGTGGGGCTTAATGGAAAGAGCCCGGGCTTTGGAGTTGGAGATCATGGGTTCGAATCCTGGCTCTGCCACTTGTCAGCTGAGTGACTTTGGGCAAGTCAATTAACTTCTCTGTGCCTCAGTTACCTCATCTATAAAATGGGGACTAAGACTGCGAGCCCCACATGGAACAACCTGATAACCTTGTATCTACCCCAGCACTTAGAACAGTGCTTTGCACATAGTAAGTGCTTAACAAATACCATCATTATTATTATTATTCACTGGCTGGTAATAAGAACAAATGCCACAATTATCACAGTTCTTCTTATCATTATTATTACCTCCAACTATGCTAGAGGAAACCCAGGTACTAGGTTTCTACTGTGAACAGGGTGCCTACAGGGTGTTAGATCAGAACTGTGGCAGTACACAATAAAATTAGAATCAATTGTATTTATTGAATGCATACTGTGTGCAGAACACTGTACTAAGGGCTTGGGAGAGTACAATATAACAGAGCTGGTAGACACATTCCCAACCCAGAATGAGCTCTCAATCTAGAGAGGGAGAAATCAATCAGTGGTATTCATTAAGCACTTACGGAGTGCAGAGCACTGTACTTAGTGCTTAGGAAAGTACAATATAACAGAGTTGGTAGACATATTCCCTATATGGTTTCTGCCCTTGAGAAACTTTTGATCTAATCTTCTCCATTTTTCCTTTGGATTAGCTTTGGACAGTTTCTACCGCTTTTCCTATGCCCGCCCCCCCTCCCACCCCCCACAATCTCCTTCCTCATCTCCCCTAAGGATAACCACCAAGAAAACAAAGACATTAGCAACATATGGGAAGCTTTATTTAAAAAAGCCCATGCTACCTTATTCTCAATCAATCACATTTCAGCGTGACTCGGTGGAAAGAGCCCGGGCTTTGAAGTCAGAGGTTGTGGGTTCAAATCCCAGCTCCACCACTGGTCAGCTTTGTGGCTCTGGGCAAGTCACTTCACTTCTCTGTGCCTCAGGTCCCTCATCTGTAAAATGGGAATGAAGACTATGAGCCTCCCATGGGATGACCTGATCATCTTGTAACATCCCCAGCACTTAGAACAGTGCTTGGCACATAGTAAGCATTTGATAAATGCCATTATTATTATTATTATTTAATGAGCACTTAAGCACTTAGTACAGTGCTCTGCACCCAGTAAGCACTCAATAAATATGATTAAATGAATACAAAGTACTGTACTAAGCAGGTGGTATAGTACAATATAACAGAGTTAGCAGACATGTTCCCTGCCCACAATGAGCTTACAACCTAGAGGGGGAAACATTAATATAAACAAATTATGGATATGTACATAAGTGCTGTGGGGCTGAATAAAAGGTGCAACTGTAAGTGCACAGGCAGAAGGGAATGGGAGAAGAGGAAATGAGGACTTAGGAACGGCCTGTTGGGGGAGATGTACTTTTAATAAGGTTTTGAGTTTGAAGAAAGTTAACGTTTGTCATATATGAAGAGGAAGAGCATCCCAGCCCAGAGGCAGGATGTGAGTGAGAGGTCTGCTTTGAGATAGATGAGATCGAGGTACCAAATGTAGGTTGGCATTAGTGGAGTCTGATCCACATAGTTTATGAAGCTTATATATTGTACATTCCCAGATGGCAGGGGCCGTTCCTCCTTTAAGATGGATTTCTCCAGAGAATGCCATTTTCTGAAGAGTCTTACTGCTGGCTGGTGGTAGGAATTGCATTATTCCCTTCATTGTGTCTTTGTTTTATGATGAATAAACTGTACACACTCCATGCTGCACCTTACTGTGAGCTCCTTGAATACCGGGAGCATATACTATTGTACTCTCCCAAGTGCTTAGTAAAGTGCTCTATATACAGTGAACACTCAATATATACCATTGCTTGCCCAAGTCATATCTCTAATTTATTTATTGATTTTAATGTCTGTTTCCCCCTCTAGACTGTAAGATGGTTGTGGGGAGGGAATATATCTGTTATATTGCACTCTCCCAAGTGCTTAGTACAGTGCTCTGCATACAGTAGCAGTTCAATAAATATGATTGACTGGCTGACTGGCAAGTCTAAGAGGTTTCTTCCAATCTAGTCATTGTAGTCAAGGACGTGGTTCATCCAGTGCCAAATCCCAGCGAGTAATTGGGGGTCAATTGCTGAGGAACCACGTGCATGGTGCACTGCCAGCAAAAAAGAATGGTTTTCTTTGAGCAAATGCTTTGCGTGGAAAGAGAAGGCAGCAAAAAATTGTGGTATTTGTAAAACACTTACTATAGGCCAAGCTCTCTACGAAGTGCTGGGGTAAATATAAGATAACCAGGTGCCATACATGGCTCCCAGTCTAACTAGGAGGAAGAACAGGTATCGAATCTCCCTTTTGCAGATGAGGGAACTGACGTGCAGAGAAGTGACTTGCCCAAGGTCATTCAGCAGGCATATGGCAGAGCAAAAGAGAACAGCACCAAGCAGCACAGACATTGAACACAGAAACACAAGTAAGAATAAGCTTTTTTGTGTGTCCAAGACTGTGGATTTCACATCTCCAAGTCACTTCACTTCTCTACGCCTGTTACCTCATCTGTAAAATGGGGATGTAAAATTGAGAGAGTGGGACAGGGACTGTGTCCAACCTGATTAATTTATATGTATCCCAGTGCTTAGAACAGTGCTTGGCACACAGTAAGAGCTAAACAAGTATCATAATTATTTATTATTATTATTGGCCTTTTCAGTCACATGAGCATTTATAGGTGAATTTCACCACCCATAACGTCTTTCAGGAATATGGAGGAATGTCTACATATAGCAGTATATACATAGATATATACTGCTGTAAAAACCCACTTCAGACTCCTATCCATATGTCAGGGACTTGATCCAAGCATACGGCTGATGGAGACTGGTGGAAACGTTAAATCCTCAGCAGGCAGTGGCAGGAATCCTGCATTCATATACCTCAGATAGGGTTGCCTTAAGTACTTAAATGTTCCATGGACTGCTTGTTTAAACACAGCTTGCTGGCTTTCCCAACTCCTCTTGTGTGGGTCCATATGCGAAGATGCTTTCAACAATGGAAAATATAAAATCCAGATTGAGGCAAAAATCAGAGCTCGTACTGGTCCAAGAGGCCCATAAAAGTTGACAGTGGAGATGTGACACAACTTTAATCTGTTGTGAAGAGGAAGGTGTATGTGTGGGCTTCAAGGATCACTAAGCACCAGCAGTAATTGGTTTAGCACACAACCTCTATCCTTGCCTTAATCTCACACGGTTTTAAGAGACCATTTCACCCACTCTATAATTCACAATTCCAGGGGAGTTGCTGGTAAATATGAATATTTTTGAGCTAGAAGTCGAGCAAACATCAGCAAAATTCAAGAAGACTGTGGTGAGGACATGTGATCCCCATTTGCTGAAATGCTTTCAGGTGGCCTAGTCGAAAGAACACACGGCTAGGAGTCAGAAGGCCAGAGATCTGGTCCCAGCTAGGCCTCTTGCTTGCTGTGTGACATACAGAAAGACATTTCATATCTCTGAGACTCAGCTTCCTCAACTGTAAAATGGGGAAAAGATAACTCCTCTCCCTAACTCTTAGGCTGAGAGCCCACAGAGGACAGGGATTGTACCCCATCTGATTATTCGTAGACATGCCTATCCCAGAGTTTAGTAGTAAGAATATTTATTAAGAACATACTGTATCAAAGCACTGTGCTAACCACTGGGAAAAATACACTTGGATGAGCAATAGACCCAGCTCACGGTCCCCAAGGAGTTGGACAATGCACCACACACAGGATGTGCTCAATATATACCATTGATTGATTCACAATCTAACAGTGAGTGGGGAGAGGGGAAAAGGACTGCTGCATATGTAAAGATGAAACAATAAAACATTAAAAGAACATGGAAAGACATGGACAAATGCACAAAAAAAAAACCCAAAAGTGCAGTAGGGTATTGTGGCTAGAGGAGCAGAGTTTCTGGCTTTTTGGGACTCAGGGACCAACGTTCACGACCACAGCAACCATGACAGCCTCAGCAGTCTCCCTGACCTTCTAAATTTCATGGAAACATGGTGCTGCTGCCACTGCTGGCAACAACTCAGAAATCCACAACTCTCCCCATCTTAAAAGCCCTCCTCAAATCCTATTTCCTCCAGAAATCTTGACCTGATTAATTTACATGTCAGGCCAACTCACACATTTGTGGCCCCCAAGGGGTTGGACAATGCTCAGCACACAGGAAGTGCTTAATAAATACCATTAATAATTTGTTAAGTACTTACTATGTGCAAAGCACTGTTCATAACCGGGATTAGAACCCATGACCTCTGACTCCCAAGCCCGGGCTCTTTCCACTGAGCCATGTTGCTATCATTGCTACAATAAGTGGGGAGAGGGGGAAGGGATGGATATATGTGTAAAGATTAAACAATAAAACAAAGAACATAAAAATGTACTTTAATCTTATCCTCAGGTATTGCATACATACACTTTTTATATTTAAATTTTATATATATCCATAATATCCATAACATAACATCTGATTATAGGTTAGGTGTTTCATCCTGACATGTTTGAATTGCTTCCTGCTATATCCTGGTTTTTCCTCCGTCTTTCACTATTTGTAAATATTTTTGGGGGAAAACAGGAAAAGATGTTGGCCAAGCTCATCAGTATTTGAGGTCCAAGACTGGCTATAGACTCATTCTGGAACTTAGGCCCAGAATATTGGCATGCTATTCCACATCTTTATCCTGATCTTCAATATTAATTGTAGCATCACTACCTTTGGGAGAACTTACAGTAAAAGCACTAATTCAAACTACGGGAAGGTTAAACAGAATTACGTGGTCCAGGATGGGAGACTTCCAAGAGCCCCTGAAGTAGCCTCAGAGTCCTCCGGCAAGTCCTAGGGAATCCAACAGCTGACTCAGTGGGTCTGGGTGATGGCACTAAGGAACAGCAAGGATATCTGAATCCCCACCAACTTTCTTGGCTGCAAGATGTAGTATCCGTAGTAGTATTTTTCAAGTGCCTACTGAGTGAAATGCACTGTGCTAAGCGAATTGGAAAGTACAACCGAAAGATAGGGCATATAGCCTGCCCGCAAGGAGTATAAACTGTAACATGAGAGGCAAACATAAAAATATTTATCAACAGTAGATTCAGAAAAAACTGAACTTTCAAATGAATATAGATATATGCACAAGTGCTGAGGATATGAATATTATATGAATAAAGTCATAGCAACTCAAAAATCCCCTTAACGACTCATGTGTTTATCCACATCCTCCTCAGCACTTGTGCATATATCTATATTCGAGTCTTTAAGAAGGAGCATGGCTCAGAGGAAAAGAGCACGAGCTTTGGAGTCAGAGGTCACAGGTTTAAATCCCGACTCCGCCAATTGTCAGCAGTGTGACTTTGGGCAAGTCACTTAACTTCTCTGTGTCTCAGTTACTTCTTTTGTAAAATGGGGATTAGGACTGTGAGCTCGCCGTGGGACAACCTGGTCACCTTGTAACCTCCCCAGAGTTTAGAACAGTGCTTTGTACATAGTAAGCACTTAATAAATGCCATTATTATTCTTATTAAGTGGATTTTTGAGTTGCTGTGACTGTTGGGAATGAGCTAGAGAAGACTGGTGGAAAGAAAGGTTTTTTTCTGTGGGGAAAGCTGTATGGCCTCATGGAGAAAACATAGACCAGGGGAGTCAGGAACTTGGGTTCCTAATCCCAGCTCTGCCAGTTGCCTGCTGTGTGACTTTGGGCAAGTCACTTAACTTTTCTGGGCCTCAGTTTCTTCAACTATAAAATGGGTATTTTTCTTCATTTTTCTCCCCACGTTCTCTTTCCTACTTAGACTGTAAACTTCATGTGGGGCAGAGACTGTGTCTGACCTGATTAACTTATATTTACTTAGAACGGTGCTGGACACAAAGACTTAAATATTATTATTACCACATTACTATGTTGCAGGGTGCTCTGAAGGATGGGATGACTGAAGTTTGGAGGATTTGAGAAAAGGAAGGGATAAAAGGTGCATGTCAGGTGAATGTGGCTATCCAAGGAATTTACCCAGTGGTGGGGTGATGGGGGAGGGAGGCTGGGTTAGACTAGTCTCTGTAGCCCGAAGTGCTAGTGTGGATCTCCCATAGAAGCCAAAGGCTGACATATCTGTTTCAAGGCACTCCCCATCCCATTTGCTGGGTGTTGAGAAAGCAAGTTAAACAGAGTCTGATGAGGTCCAACGATACAGTCCAAATGGGAACGGTGGCTGGCTTGCGAAGACATAACCCTCTTCTTGTAAAAAACCAAAGTAAGGCCTGCTCACAAAAGAGTTTTCTGAGATAATGTTAAAGCAGAAGGGGAAGAGAGTTCACACAACAGAACATTGGTCTCCCACTACGAAAGGGTAATTGGAATTATTCTTCTGCAGAATGTATTTTGAGGGAATATCAAAAGATTGCATAAAGTTCTATCTTTTAATCTAGGTCTTTGTTTCAATTATTCCCAGACCTTATTGTGGTTTCCTGCACAAAATTATAACCTTAAACACACAAGGCCTCCATCCCCCCACCCCCATTTACTGCAGGCATGACAATAAAAAGTCAACAGCAGGAGAAAATATGTTTTATATGTGTAGTTAACTTTATACAGAGCAGGGAAATATTGGCAAAGAGGCATTTAATTACGCTTCCCTGGTTTTCTTAAAACATTCTATATTGAAGTAAAAAGAGGCAATTTCTGGAGTTATTTTTAAAGATTGTAAATTTTGGGGTACTGAATACCATCTCTTCAATTTTGATGTAATGACTTGTTTCTTAGTTCACTAACGTAATTATAAGTCTTGATTTATATTCTCTAACTTAAATCGTGTCCAATTATTAATTGGATGGAAAGTGGTTTCAAGTTGAGATGCATAAAAAATAACAAAACCAGACAGATGCGATTCTAGGGTATTTAGCATGTTGGTTTTTTTATTGTAAATTTAGAACCTCCCTAAAGTTAGAGATCCTTCTGCCAGACTTCAGAATTTTGATCTCAGGAAAGAGAAAAAAAAAAAAAAAAAGGTGTGGCAGTGGAAAGAAACCCCAGAGACATGAAATTCAGATTCCCTGGGCATCAGTAGTAGGTTTGAGTGAAAAGCTGGTGCATGTGGTTTACCCATACACACATCTGGGTTTCCTTGAGGAAATACTGATAACTCAGAAATGACACTGAAGATGCAACTCTTCAAATTGGCCAAGTGAAGAGGGCACATTTCTAGGGGTCAAGTGATCTAGGTTCTAATCCTGGCTCCTCCACTTGCCTGCTCTGTGTCTGTAGGCAATCACTTAACTTCGCGGGCCTCAGTATTCTCATCTGTCAGAGGGGCTTTCAATACTGGTTAATCCTCCCCCTTAGACTGTGAGCACCATGTGGGACAGGGACTATAACTGGAGTGTAGTAGAAGAGGGTGACCAAGTGCCTTAAAGCTAATGGTCAAGATGCTCCTCTCCCCAGGGAGAGAAATGGGCAGACTGGGTTTATCCACCTGTAAACTCATGGTGGGAAGGGCAGCATGGCTCAATGGGAAGAGCACAGGCTTGGGAGTCAGAGGTCATGGATTCAAATTCTGGCTCTGCCAACTGTCAGCTGTGTGACCTTGGGCAAGTCACTTAACTTTTCTGTGCTTCAGTTACCTCATCTGTAAAATGGGGACTAAGACTGTGAGCCTCAAGTGGGACAACCTGATCACCTTGTATCCTCCCCAGCCCTTAGAACAGTGCTTTGCACATAGTAAGTGCTTAACAAATGCCATTATTATTATTATTATTACCAACTGTTATACTCTAATACTGTACTCTCCCAAGCACTTAGTACAGTGCTCTGTACACAGTAAGCACTCAATAAATATGATCGAATGAATGAATGAATACCATTGATTGATTGGTTGACTGACTACCAACTCTGCTGCACTGTACTCGCCCCAGCGCTTACTACAGTGGTCTGCATACAGGAAGACATCAATAAATACCATTGATAGATATTTCATATGACAGTCAAAATAACAATAACTTCAACATTAACCTTCACATTCAGAGGTTACTGTGTCTTGTAGTCTCATTTTACTCTCCATAGTCTTTTAACATTACTCAGAATACAATAAGTGTCATGGCATAGTAGAAAGATCTTAGGCCTAGGAGTCTGAGGACCTGAGTTCTAATCCAGACTCCACCACTTAACTGCTGTATGACCTTGGGTCTCAGTCTCCTCGTCTGTAAAATGGGGTTTTGATATCTTGTCTCTCTGTTCCTTAGACTGAGACCCACGTGGGACAGGGATTCTGTCCAATCTGATTTTCTTGTCTCTATACCAGCTCTTAGTACAGTGTTTGGCCCAAAATAAACATTTACCAAATACCACATTAATAGATACACAGTATAGTGATCAGCACACAATAGGAGCTTAGTATAGTGCTCTGCACACAGCCAATGCTTAATAAAGTGTTCTGCACATGGAAAGCACCCAATATAGCACACTGCTCACAGTAGACACGCAATTCAGCAAGCACACAGTATAAAACTCTGAACACATAAGGCAGTGGATAGATTAGTAGCAGCTAATTGAGCTGGCTTTGGTGTTCCTGTCCACATGTACAGTTATGACTAAAAAAGACATTCACCCCCCTGGTTTACCCCTAACTGCATAGATGGACAACTCTCCACTGGTACTGTGGTGCTGGCAAGTTTATGTCCATGTCTCTTTTACTTCAGGCTGCCTAAAATCTTTGATCAAATAATAAATTGATAAATAAATCAATAACAAATAAACAGATCAATGGAACCAACATTTCCTTCTGTGTTGGATGCACAAAAGAATAGATCCTTGTTTGGCAAGATGAGTTTGTCCAACACAGAGCCTGACCCTGTTCCCAAGCCCAATTTAGTGGTATATCTGGTATCTCTCACTTTCCAAATGCCAAGTTCCCTGAAGGAGGAGTTCTCCAAATAACCTCGCTGTACTTTATTTTTCCTAAATGCAAATCAAGAAGTTGGTCTCCTGTTTCTAGGATAACCCATTTTGGGTTTGTATCAATCCTGTGGCCACGTTAAGCTTTGGGTTGACAAAATAGTCTAACACTCCAACACCTCACAGCATTGCAGTTTCACCTATCTTAGTTGAAGGTAATGTCAAGCAGTGAGATTGCAAATAATTGCCATTGTCTTTGATCTTGTAATGTGTGTATACTTCCTAGAGAAGGAGTTTTGTCAGGTACCATTTCCTTCACAGGGTGTAGTTTTCATGATACTAAATGAATTGAAAGTGTTTCAGACATATTTAGGGAAAAAAAACCTTTGAGCGACAGTCAACAGAGGAGATATTGACCTTAGTTCTGCTCCAAAATTCTGAATTAACATACACCAAAGTAAGGTCAAGGTAGCTGATAAAGGGGATTATGGATGGAGTGTCAGACTTGTCTCTGAACTTGCTGTGTGTGCGGGGTCACTGGATGCTGCAGCAGCCTATCGGACTGATATCTCCTTGCGCTAATCTCAGACTCCTTCTTTCCAGAAGTCCAAAAGGCCACATGAAGGGTGGAGCGGAGTTGCAGGGTGTTTTTTGATCCTGCACAGCTGCAACAATCTGGAGTCACTTGCTGAAACCCCAGCACTTTCATTTCACCCCTCTGCCCTAGTCAATGGATTATGGAGACTCGAGCCTTAAGCCTGCCCCCTACCTACCTCCATTCATTCATTCAATCATATTTATTGAGCACTTACTGTGTGCAGAGCACTGTACTAAGAACTTGGGAAGTACAAGTTGGCAACATATAAAGATGGTCCCTACCCAACAACAGGCTCACAGTCTTGAAGGGGGAGACAGACAACAAAACAAAACATGTGGACAGGTGTCAAGTCATCAGAACAAATAGAATTAAAACTAAATGCACATCATTAACAAAATAAATACAATAGTAAATATGCACAAGTAAAATAAATATTGTAATAAATCTGTACAAACATATATAGAGGTGCTGTGGGGAGGGGAAGGAGGTAGGGCGGAGGGGATTGGGGGGAGGAGAGAAAAAAGGGGGCTCAGTCTGGGAAGGCCTCTTGGAGGAGGTGAGCTCTCAGTAGGGCTTTGAAGGGAGGAAGAGAGCTAGCTATGTATGCACTGTCAAGTGTAACTGGCACTTTGTTCTGGGGAGAGTCACAGAGGGATCAGCAGCCCAGTAAGAAGCAGCATGGCTTAGTGGATATAACACAGGCCTGGGAATCAGAAGGACTTGGGTTCTAGTCCTGGCTCCTCCACTTGTCTGCTGTGTGACCTTGAGCATATCATTTCACTTCTCTGGGCCTCAATGACTTCTTCTGTAAAATGGGGACAAGAGTATGAGCCCCATGTGGGACAGAGGCTGTGTCCAACCCGATTAACCTGTATCTACTCCAGTGCTAGAACAGTGCTTGGCACATAGTAAACACTGAACAAGTACCATTATTATTATTACTATGATTATGAATCTTACCCTCTATCTTCAAGATAAAGGAAAGGTTGGCTGGGATTTCGCCCTCTCCCATTTACCCACTAAATTATCCTCTAGGTCTCTTCCCATTGGTCTCCACCATCTTTCTTCTGTCCTCCACCATGTATGCCTGTCAGTCTGCACTATCCATTATCACCATCTCAGAGAAGGGGGATATCAATTATTCCATTGTGTTTATTTAGCACCAACTCTGGGCACAACACTAATCTATTAGCATGGCCTGTGGGAAAGAGCACAGGACAGAATCAAAAGACCCTAGTTCTAAACCCAGCTCTGCCCTTGGACTACAGTGCAGTCTTGGACAAGTCTCAATTTCTTTGTGCCTCAGTTTTCTCATTAGGAATATGGAATTAAATATCCTAATAATAGTAATAATGCTGGTATTCGTTAAGTACTTACTATGTACCAAGCACTGTTCTAAGCGCTGGGATAGATACAAGGGAATTAGGTTGTCCCACATGGGGCTCACAATCAATCTCCATTTTACAGATGAAGTAACTGAGGCACAGAAGTTAATCCTTCCCCTTAGACTATGAACCCTATTTGGGACAGAACCTCTATCCAATCCGATTACCTTGTATTTACCCCAGCACTTATCACATTGAACTTAATTAAAACATTAATAATTTTACAGTTTACTCCTTCCTTCTACCTAGGTAATTTCACATAAGACAATTTCCCTCAATTAAATTCCTTAGATAAGCAAACATATGGGACACTGCCCCAGATTTACGCTCACACTCCCAAAACTGATATACTGTGTGACCTTGGAAAAGGTCTTTACCTCCCTGGCTTCAGTTCATTCTTCTGAAAATAGGCTTTTGAGATTTGAACTGATGCCATTAGATAGTCTTCACTCTAATGGCTTTGGGGCTAGAACTCTGAGGTAGTTAGGATGCCCTATTCAATTAGATCCAATCACAATTCCCTTCAACACTGATTATCCAATCTTTAGCATTGGTGTGGCCTAGTGGAGAAAGCACGGGTCCGGGATTCAGAAAGACCTGGGTTCAGATCCCTGCTCTGCCACTTGTCAGCTGAGTGACCTTGGGGAAGTCATTCAACTTCTCTGTGCCTCAGTTACCTCATCTGTAAAATGGGGATTAATATTGTGAGTCCCATGGGGACATGGCCTGTGTCCAACCTGAGTAGCTTGTTTCTACCCCATAGTTTAGCACAGTGCCTGGCAATTAGTAAACACTTTAATAATACAAATAGGGAAGGAGCGTTGCCTTGTTGATAGAGCGCAGGCCTGAAAGTCAGAAGGGCATGGGTTCTAATCCTGGCTCCTCCACTTGCTGCTGCATGATCTTGGGCAAGTCACTTCACTTCTGTGTGCCTCAGTTCCTTCATCTGTTAAATAAGGATTTAAGACTGTGAGCCCCATGTGGGACAGGGACAGTGTTCAATCTGATTTGTTTGTATCTATCTCAGGCTTAGTACAGTGTCTGGCACACCGTAAGTGCTTAACAAATACCACAACTATTGTCATCACTATTAGTGGAAAGAGCACAGACCTAGGAGTCAGAAGGACCTGGGTTCTAATCTTATCCCCTCCACCTGTCTGCTGTGTAACCATGGGCAAGTCACTTTACTTATCTGAGCCTCAGTTACCTCATCTGTAAAATGGTGATTAAGACTGTGAGTCCCATGTGGGACTTGGATTGTGTTGAACCTGATGAGTTTCTATCTCCCTCAGTGCTTAGCACAGTGCCTAGCACACAGTAAGCACTTAAAAAAAACACTAAAAAAATAAAAGAGACCCCTGAGGGAGAAGGAATACATCTAATTCCCACCTGTGTTTTCTTTCCCAGCACTTAGAACAGTGCTCTGCACATAGTAAGTGCTCAGTAAATACTATTACTACTTTGCACAGAGAAGCAGCGTGGCTCAGTGGAAAGAGCACGGGCTTTGGAGTCAGAGGTCATGAGTTCGAATCCCGGATCTGCCACATGTCTGCTGCGTGACCTTGGGCAAGTCACTTAACCTCTCTGAGCCTCAGTTACCTCATCTGTAAAATGGGGATTAAGACTGTGAGCCCCACGTGGGACAACCTGATCACTTTGTATCCCCCCAGCGCTTAGAACAGTGCTTTGCACATAGTAAGCGCTTAACAAATGCCAACATTATTATTATTATTATTGTTTGCACATAGTAAGCGCTTGATAAATGCCATCATTATTATTACTACTATTAGAAGGTAATTCAATTAGCATACGGATATTATGTTCCTGTAGTATAACAGGAAATCCCCAAACTCTTACTGAACAGACTCCCTAGCCCCATATTGACAAAACCACGCAGATAGACTGCTCAGTTTGACTTGGCAATGCTTGTTATGCAAAGGCGTAGACACGGTCACAGAATAGGGGCAGGTGAAAGAACTCATGGGCTTGGTTAGGAAGGGGATGCTGTGCTTGAAAAACGCTAGATCTTTGTTGCCACTTCTGCAATTTTTTCCTTAACATTCCTTTCCTCACGTGAGTGCAGTGAGATCCATGGTCATCTTGCAAAGTGTTTTGAGTGGAAAAAAGGCAACAGACATAAGGGTAAATATCAGTGATAGAAAAGGAGGGATTGAGTGGCTTGCACACAATCCATGGTTAAAAAAAAAAAGCTTTTCAGTCATGTTTAAGAGATTAAATTCATTGATTTCTCTATCAACAACTCTTTTGTGATTGGCATCTCCTTAAATTAAAATGTATTTCGGTTTACATGGCCAGAATTGTATATACACTCGAAGCATCACAGCAGGAATACTATACATATCTCCTCTTGATTTTAAAGATATGTGTTACAGGAATGATTTGTCCGTCTGTTTTTTCATTACTCTCTTTTAAACAACATCTCTAGGCCCAGTTGGGGAAAACAGTTTCTATATTAAAGATGTATTAAAGTTTCTATATTATATTAAAGAACCACTAAAAAGCTATAAAGGGAAAATGTTTTTGTGTCAATGAGTCTGGAATTTTCCTTGTAGCTTAAATTCTGAGATGACAAAATTGCAACACTTGGGCGGCTCCTTCCCAGCCCCTGGGAATTTTCTCTGACACCTTAAAGGCAGGGATCAAGTCTATGCAACTCTATTATACTGTCCCAAGTGCTTAATAGTGCTACCTGCACAAAGTAAACATTCGATCAATGCCACTGATTGTACTCCTTAACCATTTGGATACTCATTTCATTTCCAGCCCCACAGCATTCATTTACATATTCCCATACTCTGCCCCTTCTCCTAATTTATTTTATTGTCTTTCTCTCCCACTAGACTGTAGGCTCCTTAGGGCCAGGACTTGTGCTTTCCTATTCTATTGTTTTGTAGTTTGCCAGTGTTTAGTACAGCGTTCTGCACCCAGTAGGCACTCAATAAATACCATGAATTAACAGGAAGCCCAAGTTTAGACTCCCTTTATTTTTCCCTATTTTCCCCAATTTCCTGGCCCACTGTTCAATCCTCTGCCTTCTTGAGGTGCTAATTCTCTTGCCAACAGGTATGATGCCCTGCTCAACAGCTAGGTTAGGAAGCCAAGACATTCTGAGGTTGACTCCTACAGTAGTCAAGGTAGTTATGCAAGTGATCAAGGAAAGAATTTCCCCATTAATATCTGCCCCTGTAATATCACACCTCCAAGCACAATAAATACAATTGAATGAATGAATGAATATTCTCTCTCCTAAGCTCCATAGGGGACAGGGACTGGATCTGACCCGATTAACTTGTAGCCGTCCCAGCTGTTAAAACAGTGCCTGACACATAGTTACTGCTGAACAGATTCCATACAAAAACTCTCCTAATAAGCATCTCATCATTTAACCCATGGGGAGCCACCTGCTTTTAATAATAAACACCACCATAATAATAATAATGGTATTTCTTAAGCACTTCCTGTACTTGTGGCTCATTGAAAAGAGCCCGGGCTTTGGAGTCAGAGGTCATGGGTTCAAATCCCAGCTCCGCCAGTTGTAAGCTCTGTGACTTTGGGCAAGTCTCTTCTTCTTGACTATGAGCCTATTGTTGGGTAGGGACCATCTCTATATGTTGCCAACTTGTACTTCCCAAGTGCTTAGTACAGTGCTCTGCACACAGTAAGTGCTCAATAAATATGATTGAATGAATGCTTGTTGTTTTTTCAATTTCTTGAAATGTTTTTCTCCCAAAGGCTAATCTACTGTTCTCTGTCTGATGACAAATGCAGGAGCCCAAAGCTGCAGAAAATTAACTGAGAGAAGTGCCATCTACCCAGAGCAGAGTTTCCACCCAAAACCATTTGCTCAGTTCTCTCATGCATCACTTGTTTAGAAGAAGAAACACACAGAGTTCTACAAAGAGAAACAGCACTACAGGAATGTGCCATAGACCAGCAGGGTGATGCTCCTTGAAAATGTGGTTGCATCATGAATGGCAAAATTTGGGGGACACTTTTCCTTAGACTTCTAAACTCTAAATGAGGATCCATTTTGGAGCCCTTAGAGAATGTGATACTCTTTTACATGCTGCATACTCTATTGTTAAATGTCACAACACTAGTGTTTAATCTTTAGCACTCCTTAAAGCATTCAATTAACTGGCTCCATCCTACCTCATCTCACTGATCTCCTAGTAAAGCCCAGCCCAAACACTCTACTGTCAGCTTACTCACTGTGCCCTGATTTCACATCCTCCCCCTAACCTGGAACTCTCTCTCCTTCTATGTATGCCAGACAACTACTCTCCCACCTTTGAAGCATTATTTATGGTCATATCTCTTCCAGGAGGCCTTCCTGAATTAGGCCTTCTCTTCCTTAGCTCACTCTCCCTTCTATGTCATCTATGCACTTGGATCTGTGACTTTGGGGCATTTGATATTTGCCCCAACCCCAGAGCACAATCCATGGTTAAAAAAAAAAAGATTTTCAGTCATGTTTAAGAGATTAAATTCATTGATTTCTCTATCAACAACTCTTTTGTGATTGGCATCTCCTTAAATTAAAATGTATTTCAGTTTACATGGCCAGAATTTTATATACACTCGAAGCATCACAGCAGGAATACTATACATATCTCCTCTTGATTTTAAAGATATCAATTTATATATTATAAATTACTTAGTTATATTAATGTCTCTCTCCCCCTAGACTGTAAGTTTATTACGGGCAGGGAACACGCCTGATAATTCTTTAGTATTGTACTCTCCCAAGGGCTTAGTACAGTGCTCTGCAAATAGTATGTGCTCAATAATTAGTATTGATTGATTTATCAATGTAACCCATGGAATAGAATTAAAACTCTTCACTTATTTAACATTGTAACATGATTATGACTAGCCTCCTCATCTTCCCTACCAACTCCTCCACTCCACCTAACTTTCCTATTAGAGTTGACAACACCATCATCCTCCCTGGATCTCAACTTGTAACCTTGGCATTGAGAGGCAGCATGGCTCAGTGGAAAGAGCATGGGCTTTGGAGTCAGAGGTCATGGGTTCAAATCCCAGCTCCGCTGTCAGCTGTGTGACTTTGGGCAAGTCACCTAACTTCTCTGTGCCTCAGTTACCTCATCTGTAAAATGGGGATTAAAACTGTGAGCCCCCCGTGGGATAACCTGATCACCTTGTAACCTCCCCAGTGTTTAGAACAGTGCTTTGCACATAGTAAGCGCTTAACAAATACCATCATTATTGTTATCCCTGACTCCTCACTCTCAACTCTCACATTCAGTTTATCACTAATTGTTGTCAGTTTTTCCATTCCAGGATTTCCCAGTGGTATCCTTCCTCTCTAGCCAAACAGCTTAAGGTTCTTGCCATATGCCAGCTTAACTACTGTATCAACCTCCTCACATACAGCCCTGCCTTCAGTCTCTCCCCTCAATGGTCCATACATCACTCCTCTGCTGCCTGGGTCTTTTTTTCTATTTTTTTTTTCTTTTTTAATGGTATTTTTTTAAGTACCTACTATGTTCCAGGCACTATACAGAGGACTGGGGTAGATACAAGATAATCAGTTTGGACACAGTCCCTGTTTTACGATGCACAGTCAATCTCCATTTTGTAGGTGAGGTAACTGAGGACAGAGAAGTTAAGTGATTTGCTCAAGGTCACACAGCAGACAAGTGGCAGAACTGTAATTGGAACCCAGGTTCTCTGAGTCCCAGGCCTGTGCTCTTTCCAGTAGGTCATGCTGCTTCTCACTAGGCCATACCACTTGTCAATCACTATTTTAAACTCATCTCCCCACTCCTCACAAACTTCCCATGGTTTCCCATTTCTCTTCGCATCTAACAGAAACTCCTGACCACTGGCTTTAAAGCATTCAGTCAGCTCTCTCCCTTCCACTTATCAACTCTCTTTTCCCACTACACCCAAGCTCATACTCTTCATTCCTCTCAATCCTATGCACGCACTGTGCTTAATTATCATCTCTCCAACTACTATCCCATTGCTCGTATTCTCCCACGTGACTGGAATGCCCTTCCACTTTGCATCTGACAAGGAACAGCTCTCTCATCTTCAAAGTCCTTCTAAAATCACATGTCCACCAAAAAGCCTTCCCTGATTGATCTCTAATCTGTCATATTTTAAATGCTCCCAAATTCCACTTCAGTTCTCCGGAGCCATTAAAACACTTACTTTCCCCAAACACCCAAAACATTTATGTTCATATCTTTATATTCTATTATCCGGTATATATGAAGCACTTAAGCACTGTGCAAGGAATTGGAGGTAGGTACAAAACACATGATCCCTGTCCACATGAGGCATGCAAATTGACAGGGAGAACAGTTATCTTTTCCTCATTTTGCAGGTTTAGAATCAAGAGGTTGAGAGACTTACTCAAGGTCATTCAACAAGCCAGTCTGCTAGCTCCCAGACATACACTTTCCAGTCAATCATATTTATGGAGCACTTACTGTATGCAGAACACTGTACTGAGCACTTGGGAGAGTACAATAAAATGGAGTTGGTAGCCATAGTCCCCACCCATTACATGCTACATGGCTAGACACTAATTATTTTAGTTTCTATCTCCACTATATTGTAAGCTCTTTGAAGCCAGGGTTCATTCTATTGTACTGTGAAGCACTTAGTACAGGGCTCTGTGATGCAGTAGGAGTTCAGCCAATGCAACTGATTGACTGACTGACAAATCTCTGTGGGAAACTTCTTATTCTGCCAACACTGGTAGTGGTTTTTCAACTTGAATGAAAAATGTTACCCAATTTAGGTTAAACCATTGCCTTTGTTTCTTCTTAAAGCACTTTGGGTCAGGTATTCCTCTGGATCACCTCCACACTCCTTTGACTTCCTCCCTCCATTATGTTATTTTTTGTTTTGTTTTGAATGGCATTTGTTAAGCACTTACCATGTGCCAAGTACTGTACTAAGCACTGGGGTAGATACATGATAATCGGGCTGGACACAGTCCCCATCCCACATAGGGCTCACAGTCTTAATCCCCATTTTTCCGTGTGAGGTAACTGAGGCACAGATGAGTTAAGTGACTTGCTCAAGTTTTCACAGCAAGTATGTGGTAGAGCCAGAATTAGAACCCAGCTCCTCTGGTTTCTCTTACCACTTGGCATTTTTCTTCAATTTTCACTTTCCACTTCAATTAAATTTATAAATCCATTTGCTTCCCTGAAAAAATTATTCATGTCCTTTTTAATGCCTAGATTTCAGCAGGTGGTGGAGAAGCCATAAATTCTTCACTTGTTTCTGCCTCTTGCAATGATGCACTGGATTCTCTAAATGAGAAGCAATTAATTCATTGATAATTGCATCATCCATTTCTCAATAAATTTCCCTCCCCAGGCCAACCATTTCTTTTTTTTAACTGCTCAGGACTCTCTTTGATACCTTGAAAATCTGACACATGTTGTGGGCACAGTTTCTTCCAAAACCCATTTGCTGTTGACTACTTAATTTCAGGGGAGAGGGCAGGGAGGGATTTACTAGCTCTAGTTTATAAACATGGGATAGGTTTTCCAACCATATAGGTTATGTTCCTGGGGGTGGTTGTATTCTGGATGTCTTCTGTACCCCAGGGAATGTCTGCTCACTTAAATGCGGACCTGCTAGGAGGCATTCAGTGGAAACAGTATTGACTAATAGAAGGAGCAGGGCCTGGGAATTAGAGAACCTAGGCTTTAAGCAGAGAAGCAACGTGGCTCAGTGGAAAGAGCACGGACTTGGGAGTCAGAGGTCATGGGTCCAAATCCCAGCTCCACCAATTGTCAGCTGTGTGACTTTGGGCAAGTCACTTAATTTCTCTGTGCCTCAGTTACCTCATCTGTAAAATGGGGATTAACACTGTGAGCCCCACTTGAGACTTGATCACCTTGTATCCTCCCCAGCGCTTAGAACAGTGCTCAGTACATAGTAAGCACTTAAATGCTGTCATTATTATTATTATTATTAATCCCAGCTCTGCCCCTTTTTTAATGGTCTCATTAAGTTCTTACTATCTGCCAGGCACTGTAATAACAATAATAATTTTCATAATAATAGTATTTGTTAAGAGTTTACTATGTGCCAAGCACTGAAGTAGGAGGGTAGATGCAAAATACCCAGATTGGACACAGTCCCTGCCTCACATGGGGCTCACTGTCTAAACTGGAGAGTGGAAAATTTGTTCCCTATTTTACAGATGAGTTACCTGAGACACAGAGAAGTGAACTGACTCATCCAAGGCCACGCAGGGAAAAAGTGATGGAGTCAGGATTAAAACCAAGGTCCTTCTCAGCAGGGCATGACCCCCTCAGAAGATCAGTGAGTGCTTTTGGCTTCTGCAAGAGATTTCTTAAACCATAATAATAATATTTGTTAAAGTGCCTACTATATGTCAAGCACTGTTCTAAGCTCTGGGCTAGATACAAGAAAATCAGACCGGACACAGGCCCTGTCCTTCATGGGGCTTACAGTCTAAATTGAAAGGTGAACAGGTATTGAATCCTCATTTAGCAAATGAAGAAACTGAAGCACAGGGAAGTTAAATCACTTGTCCAAGGTCACACAGCAGGCAAGTGGCAGAGCTGGGTTTAGAACCTGTGGCTCAGTGGAAAGAGCATGGGCTTGGGAGTCAGAGGTCACGGGTTCAAATCCTGACTCCACCGCTTGTCAGCTGTGTGACTTTGGGCAAGTCACTTCACTTCTCTCTGCCTCAGGTCCCTCATCTATACAATGGGGATTAAGACTGTGAGCCCCACGTGGGACAACCTGATCACCATGTATCCCCCCCAGTGCTTAGAACAGTGCTTTGCACATAGTAAGCACTTAACAGATACCATTATTATTATCATTATTCTGATTCCCAGACCAATGCTCTTTCCACTAGGTCACTCTACTTCTATGTCTACAAATAGACAAAAAAAAATATAGCAAATCTAATCACCCCGAGGAGGATGTTCTCTGGGAGATGGGCAGGCAGATTTTGGTGACAAGAGGGCATTAAGCTCCATATCAAGTTGAAAATCTCCAAGTTGTGGCATCCAACCTTCTATTTTTTCTAAAAAAATAATAATTTAGTCATCTCCACACTCATCAAGAGGTTCCAGCGATTTGCCCATCCACGTCCTAAGCAGAAACCCCGTACCATCAGCTTTAAAGGCACTCACTCAATCAGCTCTCCCCGTCTTATGCTATCTCACTGATTTCCTACTACAAACCAGCTCACACACTTTGCTCCTCTACCGTCAACCTAGTTGCTGTATCTTCATCTTGTCTATCTCACTGCCAGTCTCTTGCACAGATCCTCTCTTTGGCCTGGAACTTACTTCCCCTCAAATACAACAGACCACCACTCTCCCCCTCTTCATAGCTTTACTAAAATCACATCTCCACCAGGAGGACTTCCCCATTTAATCCCTGAAATCCCCTCCTCCCTCTCCCTTCTATATCACTTATGCACTTGGATCTGCACCCTTTACCGACCCCTCCCTCAGCACCTTGGCATTTATGTCCATATCCATAATTTATTTTAATGTCTGATTCCCATCTAGATTGTAAGCTCCCTGTGGGCAGAGAGTATGTCTACCAACTCAGTTGTATTGCTCTGCTCACAGTAAATACCACTGATGGATTGATTGAGTAAATGACTATGAGACTGTCAGGCAACAGAAGACATATTCATCTCCTGAAACCGTTTCACAAATAATAATAATAACAATAATGGCATTTGTCAAACACTTACTATGTGCAAAGCACTGCTCTAAGTGCTGGGGGGGACACAAGGTGATCAGGTTGTCCCACGTGGTGCTCACAGTCTTAATTTCCATTCTATAGATGAGGTAACAGGCACAGAGCAGTTAAGTGACTTGCCCAAAGTCACACAGGCCTACAGTTCCACTGGTTGGGCCATCCGAAAATGCACAAACAGCAGGGAGCCAAGTTGCTGCTGGGTGGGGAATTACAATAGGTTACACACAAGCAGGTCGGACCGACTAAGTCATTTAAAGACAAAGTAAACCATAGTCTCAAACATACAGTAGAGTCTCAAACATTTTGGAGAAATGATGAGAATATGATGAGCAAACCAGGCTGGTAAGTGGCCAACAGAAGAAGGAGAGATCACTCTTCTTCAGGAGACACTTCAGGAAAAGGGATATACCGAGAAGCAGATTCAAAATAGCATCAGGAGCAGCAAGTGCTCAATGCATCACTGGAGCCAAGGACTATTTTACATGCACACAGAATGGACTGGAGTGTTGGTCACATACAGAAATTTTCATCCACCCCGCTTATATGGATTTAGCATTTCACACTAGAGCCATCTTCAAGTATGATGACTTATAGACAATGATGGTGATGATTATATTTTTTAAGCATTTATAGGCCAAGCACCACAACTCGCCCCACTTTCTAAGCCTTATTAAAATCATATGTCCCCCAAAAGGCCTACCCTGATTGAGACTTCTTTTCCCCTACTCTCCTTCCCTTCTGTATTGCCTATGTACTTGGATCTTCATCGTTCAAGCAGTTGGTATTGGCCCACGGAACTTATGTACATATTCATAATGTATTTATATTAATATCTGTCTCCCCCTTTAAATTATATGCTCCTTATGATCCGGGAATCCATCTGTCAACTCTGTCATATTGCTCCTAGGCTCTTAGTTCAGTGCTCTCACTAATAAACACAGTCGATAAATGTCCTTGATTGATTGATCCGTTAATAGAAATGAGAAAATCAGGTCAGACAGAGCCTCTGCCTGACATGGGGCTCACAATTTAAGCAGTGGGGAGAACAGGTATTGGTTTCCCATTTTACTTATGAGGAAACAGGCACAGGGAAGTTACGAGACTTGCCCTAGACCACATAGCAGGCAAATGACAGAGCAGAAATTAGAACCCAGGCCCCCTGATTTCTAGGCTCATGCTCTTTCCACTATACTGTGCTGCTTCCCTAATATATGGAGATATACCTCTGTTCAACTGATTCCTGAAAACTGAGTCAATTTGTAAAGTTATATATTGGAACTAACTTTTTCAGAGGAAAAATATTAAAAATGAGGGCTAGGTTCCTCATTTTTTCCCACGTTAGAGATCATTTTTGCCAAAATTATCTAGAATTGCCCACTCGCTCAATTTAGATAAGTAGCATAGCTATATCAGTGCATTTATCTTGAGGCAGTTTTTTAGTCAGTCAATCAGTCAATTATATTTATTGAGCGTTTACTGTGTGCAGAACACCGAAATTAGCTCTTGGGGGAGTACAATAAACAATATTACAGACACATTCCCTGCCCACACCAAGCTTACAATTGAGGAGTAGGAGACAGACATTAATATAAACAAATAAATTACAGGTATGTACATAAGTGCTGTAGGACTGGGAGGGGGATAAATAAAGGGAACAAGTCAGGGTGATGAAGAAGGGAGTGGGAGAAAAGGAAAGAAGGGCGAAGTTAGGAAAGGCCTTTTGGAAGACATGTGCCTTCAGTAAGGCTTTGAAGGGAAGGAGAGTTATTGTCCGTTGGATATGAGGAGGGTTTGTTGGAATTAGGATGGTGCCTGATGACTCCACTGGGGAATCATCCAGCTCTTCACATCATCTACTGCCCAGATTCTCCTATTATGCCCTCCTCCCTTCAATGCAATTTTTAAAATTGTTTCCCCATTTCTCTGCAGTCCTCATAAACACCCACCCACTCCCGTCTACACCAAAGCCCCAGAGCTAGTGTCATAAAGATGCCGCCTTATACAGTTGACGTGGCTGTGGTGAGGCACTGAAGCAGGGGCTAGATTTGGCAATGTAAGTGCCTTTCAGGCCAAACCATCCTAAGTTAAGGACTACCTGATGAGGGTCTAGAAGAGGCTCGTTTCTCTTTTATGTAGGGTGTGTGGTACTCTAAGCATTTAATAGTATAGGTACAAACACTGGGAAAGTACAGGTCATGGGGGAACAGAGAGATGATTTTACAACTAGGATGACCAGACAAAAAGTTATTTTTAAAGAAAATAACAAGTAGACATTCAGTGAATTGATTATTGTACCAATAATAATAATAATTGGTATTTGTTAAGCACTTATTACATGTCAAGTACTGTACTAAGTGCTGGAGTAGATGCCAGAGAATCAGGTCTCACAGCCTAAGTAGGAGCAAGATCAGGTGTTGAATTCCCCTTTTTGCAGATGAGGGAACTGAGGCACAGAAAAGTTAAATATCTTGCCCAAGGTCACATAACAGACAGGTGGCCGATCCAGGATTAGAACCAAGGTCCCCTGATTCTCAAGCCCCACAGTAGACACATCTGGCAGAGCTCTGATTCTTCTACCTGTGTTCTTTCACACCCAGAGCATCTAACACCCCTCGGCCATTCCCATATTGATTTCTCCACTGGAATTCCAATCTGTTGGTGAACCACAGTCTAAGTGCCATCGGTATTTCTGGGCCCCGTCACAACCTACAGTGCATATCTGAGAAATACTTGTGGTTAAAAATGGAGTGGAGCAGCCCAACAGTTCCCTGAGCTTGGGGCCATTGCCTAGTCCCTCACCCATCCTCATCTTCCCCCTCGCCCCTTCTGAAGTCCTTGCCAGGTTTTTGGGATTGCACACAGACCCTGTTTATCATCACTATGACATCCACTCCCTGCTGCCTTCTTCAGGTTCAAGGCCACCCACTCTCCAGGACCCAGCACAGAAGATTGGACTCATTATTAAATTATCATTTTTGTTTAGCACAGCATTGTTATTTTTTTTTGCCCCAATCCTTACCCACATCTCCTACTTAATATATATTATGATCATCTAAGCAAGCTCCTTTGGAATTAAACCTTAAGAATTCCTTGTTTACCCAGGAAAACTCATCTCAGATGTAGCATCTGTTTCTCAGTAAAGTTCTGCTTTCACCTAATTTTCCAAATGGGTTGACTGAGGTTCAAGAATGTTAAGTGACTTGCTCAGGATCATACGGCAAGACGCGGATGGAGCGGTCCTCCTGGCTCTTGCTTCCAGACGTCGCAGCATCTTCCAGAGTGGAGGAGATTAACCCCCCCACATTGCATCGGCTATCAACGGACACCCAGCTGTTATCAGGGTCTCCGTCTGTCCAAGCTAAAGTTTCTCAAGCTACTAGGAAACTCCTAAAAGCATTATCAACAGGAGCGACAGCAAACAGAGCTTACCCCCGTCAGAGTAACTCATCAGACCTCAGTCCTCTAGTACAGAGGTAGCTTTCTCCAGAGCTTCAAGGAGAATGATTCCCTTTCAGTCAATCAATGGTATTTACTGAGTGCTTGTCATGCACAGAGAACAGTACTAAACTCTTGGGAGAGTTGTATAACAGAGTTGATAGGCACGTTTCCTGCCCACAGTGGGCTTACATTCTAGAGGAGGAGACAGACATTAATATAAATAATGTACACATGTACTGTGGCGCTGAGGGTGATGCGAATATCAAATGCCCAAAGGGCACAGATGTAAGTGCAGGGACAGATTCAAGTGCACTTGGTTCTGAGCCTGAGATCGTGCCACATGCCAGAAATCTTGCCTCCCACTCACCATGCCCCATAGTAACACCCCCGATGTCCTCTCCCTCCTGGGGATTCCTTTCGCTGAACAACATTTACTACTTTCACTCATTCGGTAGCCCTGAAAAGAAGAAAGGAACAGTCCCAGCCAAGGAACAACTCGCAGCTTCTGAGTCCAACACCTGCATGCATACATTTTCCTTGCATGACCTCGGGGAATCCATTCCACTTTGGCCACTCTCTAAAACATGGGCCTGGAGCCAGTTTTTCCCTGTGCCTCCCATGCTGAAGACTGTCAGCCTGGCAGCAGGTCACTGGACCAATATCAAACATTCACTAGAGTCATACAACCCCAAACCACTATCCACCAATCAATTGTATCTATTGATCACTTACTGTATGGAGAGCACTGTACTAAGCTCTTGGAAGAGTACAATATAACACTTACTAATAGAAAGCAGCACTCTGCATTGGAGAACGTTTCCCCCCTCTAAATGCTAAGCTTCTTGTGGGCAGGCTATGTGTCTATCTACTCTGTTATATTGTACTCTCTCAGGCACTTAGGTCAGTGTTCTTTCAGCTTGGATCAACCTCAGTGCTTAGAACAGTGCTTGACATATAGTAAGCACTTAAATATCAAAAAAAGGGAGAACTCCTAGTCCTGCATTTTAAGCAGCTGTTCTAACAAGCCATCCACTCCTTCACTCATTCAATGCTACTTTTTTTAGTAATAGTATTTGTTAAGTGCTTACTATGTGTCAAACACTGTTTTAAACTCTGGGTTAGATTAAAGATAATCAGGTTGAACATAGTGCACAGAGCACTGTATTAAGTGTTCCTCTAGACTGTGAGCTTGTTGTGGGCAGGGAATGTATCTGCTGTTGTTTTGTACTCTCCCAAGTGCTTAGTACTGTGCTTTGCCCACAGTAGGCACTCAATAAATACTATTGAATGAATAGAAAAAGTATATTCAATCAATCTGTGGTATTTATTGGGCACTTACATTGTACTCTCCCAAGCATTTAGTAGAGTGAACTGCACATAGTAAGCATTCAGTAAATATGATTCATTGGGTGACTGACTCTCTGGTGAGATGAGCCAGATTAGGCTGGCCTGGGTGGGCAGCAAAGGAGGATAAGATTTACTCATAGCCTAGGAAGCAGCCATAGGAGTGGCATAGAGAAGCAAGATGGCTCAGTGGAAAGATCACGGGCTTGGGAGTCGGAGGTCATGGGTTCTAATCCCAGCTCTGCCATTTGTCAGCTGTGTGACTTTGAGCTATTCACTTAACTTCTCTGTGCCTCAGTTACCTCATCTGTAAAATGGGGATTAAGAGTGTGAGCCCACGTGGGACAACCTGATCACCTTGTATCCCCCCAGTGCTTAGAACAGTGCTTCACACATAGTACGTGCTTATCAAATGCCATCATTATTATTCCTGGTGGCTGATGGGAGGGACCCAGCTTTTAATGAACTGCCCGGATACTGTTTCTTGCTGACAGCACCAAACCAATATCTCCTCCACATTGGACCATGGTCTATATCTACTGAACTCCGCTTCGCAGTTCCCAGATATTTCTGAAAAGCAAGCAACATGGCCTAGTGGAGAAAGCATGGGCCCGGAACTCAGAAGGATCAAGGTTCTCATTCCAGCTCCCCAACTCATCCTCTGTATGACCTTGGGCAAGTCACTTCATTTCTCCAGGCCTCAATTACCTCTCCTGTAAAATGGGAATTGAAACTGGGACAAGGACTGTGTCCAACAAGATTTGTTAGTATCTACCCCAGCGGTTAATAGTGTCCAGCACGGAGGAAATGCATAACAAATTCAATAATAGGGGGCCTCCACTATTCCACCCTGGACAACTTCTGAGGGAAGTTACCTTGAGTTGGCCCTGACAAACCCAGATCCCAACCTGTGTGGGCACCAATCAAGCTATTTTTCCCTTCTGCCCTCTCCCTAGTACTCCCCCAACCAGCATTTTGGGAAACAGGTGCAGAAGGAATTATGAGAAGATGTGGTGAAAAAGGAGAGGATTGTGGGAAGGTGTGGTTAAGGAGGAGAGGAACCAAGAGAAAGTGGGGTCTGAGGGGATGGTGGCAAATGGTGGGAGAACTGCGAGAGTAGGAGATTCTGCTACTAGTGCTCGTACCATTAGCTTTGCGTGTCCTGATTATTTTGATAAATTTAAATTAGAGGGAGGAGACAGAGCAGAGCAGCTGCCAAACTAGGTTGGGAGTCTGGGAACTTGGGCTTTATCTCTGATTCTGAGAGGCGCCCTGCCCCAAGTACAGAAATACCTGGCTTTGAGCTTGGCTTAACAGGAGGCAATGCCAAAAAAAAAAAAAAAAAAAAGAAGAGTTAAATGTTTACTTACCCTCAGGCTGTGGCTATGAAACCCGGGCCCTGGAAACTGAGAGGGATCACTATGGGAACTGCATACTCAACCCATCTACCAGGAGCAGGTTCACCTGCTTAGTTTGACCCTAGTCTTGTCTCAGGGTCCAGGCAGAGTGAAACCCACATTGGGCTGAGCCTGTGAGACCCCCGCCCCCCGCCCAGAAAAGAGGCCAAAACGGAAGACAGGAAGAGCAGGGGCAACAAGGGACAGAGAAGAAGATGGGGGAAGAGAAGGAGGGAAGAAAATACAATCATGGAAAGGGTGTAAATTCAGGAGGAGAACCAGGAGGGAGAGGAGGAGGAGAATGAGGAGGGAGAAGAGAACAGTGATGAAGGGGAGGAGGAGCAGGAGAAGGAGAATGAGGAAGGAGAGGAGAACAAGGAAGGAGAGGAGAACGAGGAAGGAGAGGAGAATGAGGAAGGAGAGGAGAACGAGGAAGGAGAGGAGAACGAGGAAGGAAAGAAAGGAAGGAGAGGAGAATGAGGAAGGAGAGGAGAAAGAGGAAGGAGAGGAGAAAGAGGAAGGAAAGAAAGGAAGGAGAGGAGAATGAGGAAGGAGAGGAGAACGAGGAAGGAGAGGAGAACGAGGAAGGAGAGGAGAACAAGGAAGGAGAGGAGAACGAGGAAGGAGAGGAGAACGAGGAAGGAGAGGAGAACGAGGAAGGAGAGGAGAACGAGGAAGGAGAGGAGAACGAGGAAGGAGAGGAGAACGAGGAAGGAGAGGAGAATGAGGAAGGAGAGGAAAACAAGAAAGGAGAGAAGAACGAGGAAGGAGAGGAGGAGGAGAGGAAGGTTGGGGGGAAAGAGTGTATTTGAAGAGCGTGCACTGGGAAGAAACATGACCTAGTGGATAGAGCATGGGCCTTGGAGTCAGAGGACCTGTGTTCTAATGACTGCTCTTCCACTTGTCTACTCTGTGACCTTGGGCAAGTCACTTCACTTCTCTGTGCCTCAGCTACTTCACCTGTAAAATGGAAATTAAATTCTCCTCCCTCCTACTTAGACTGTGAGCCTCATGTGGGACAGGGACTGTGTCCAACCTGATTAGCTTGTATTTACCCCAAATCTTAGTACAGTACCTGGAACATCACAAGCACTTAACAAATATCACATAAAAAATGGAAAACAGGACACAAGGAGAGAAAGGAATGAGAAGGCCGGGAAATGAGGGAAGAGGAGTGGCAGCTTTTCAGACACAGGAGGGAAAGGCAGATTGAGAGAGTGTGTGGTCTGGTAAGGGAAAGAGGAGATTACAGAGTGCCCTAGTGTAAACAGCATGGGCCTGGAAATTAGAGAGCTGGGTTCTAATCGCTCTCTGCCACTTTGCTGTCAAATTGGGGAAGACACTTCACTTCTCTGTCTCAGTTTCCTCATCTCTGTAACTGGGAACTCATTCCTACTTGCAAATTCTTAACCTGTAAGTCCCATGTGGGCAAGGGACTGGGTCCAACCTGATTGTTTTGAATCTATCTCAGTGTTTAGCATAATACTTGGTACGTTGTTGGTGCTTAAATACCATAACTATCACTATTCATTATTAGGTGAATACAAAAGAGAGGAAGATAATAAAGACTGCAGGGTGGAATGGGGGATAAGTGCCTTTTTTCCAGAATATCAGAAACAGTCAGCCTCAATATCTTTGTATTTTAATATTATTCTCATTTTGTATCCCTGCCTCCTCTCAAAACACAACTTGCTACAGACATCCCAACTCCACCCATTGGTCTGGTATAATGAGAATTCCAAACCTACTTTCCCAGGAAAAAAGCAAACTGTGGTCTTACCATTTGGAGAGCAGAGGGCTAAACACCATCACTAATAATAATAAGAGCGGTATTTGTTAAGCACTTTCTGTGTGCCAAGCACTGTTTTAAGCACTGGGGTAGATACAAGGTAATCAGGTTGGACACAATCCCTTTCCCATATGGGGTCCATTGTCTTAATCTCCATTTTACAGAAGAGGTAACTGAGGCCCAGAGAAATGAAGTGACTTGCCCAAGATCACATGGTAGACAAGTGGCAAAGCCAGGATTAGAACCCATGACCTTCTGCCTCCAAAGCCCAGGCTTTACACACTACAACATGCTGCTTCACTACACCATGCTACTTCAGCAATACTAAAAACATAGCTCCGTTTCACATGGAGGGGAACGCTGTTGATTGAGCTGAGCAAGGCTTTTTGTTGGGGGCTTGCCTGCTCTCCCCCAGTCTTTGCACATAGTAAGTGCTCAGTAAATACCACTGATTGATTGATTACATCAATTCAAAGCTCTAACAGAAACATTCTTGAAGGATGACAAAGCTGATTACCAATTTTTGGTATATTTCCTCCAAAATGTATATTCGGTCAAAATAACCCTCTGGAAATCATAAGGATAATGACCAGTAAAGCTGACACTCAAGAAAATTTCTCTCCCACTGTATTGCTTTCTTACGGGGTCTTGCCATTTCCAAAATCTAGCTAAAGTGTCGGGTGTCTTCTACCTTGCTGTACTTATCCTTAACTAACGCACATGGTGCTTTCCAATCTCTGGGGAAGCATTTAGTACCATGTTGTAAGGATTTCTATTAATTTCTGTCTCCCCCTCTAGATTGTAAACTCCTATTTTTAGTGGTATTTTGTTAAGCTCTTGTTAGGAGCCAGGCACTGTACGAAGCATAGGGGTAGATTCATGCTTATCGGGTTGGACCCAGTTCACGTCCCACATAAGGCTTATAGTCTTAAATTCCCATTTTACAGATGAGGTAACTGAGGCACAGAGGAATGAAATCACTTGCCCAAGGTCACGCAGCAGACAAGTGCCAGAGCCTGGATTAGAAGATCCTCTTACTCCCAGGCCCCTTCTCTATGGACTTGGCCATGAAGCTTCTACTTGTGAGCTGGGAATTTGTTCACCAACTGCTATAATTGTACTCTCCCAACTGCTTAGTGCAGTGCTCTCCACACAGTGAGTACTCAATACACTCAATAAACACCACTGATTGACTGATAAAGTAGCTTCTAGGTGGAGAGCAACTGGATTAGCCAAATCTACTTGCCCTGTGTACCCAGAAACACATTCCCCTTCCACCTAGTCATGCATTTAGGGAAAGTGAAAAGACTGGAGGTCCATGCCAAAAGCTCTGCTCTATTCACTCATTTGTTTATTCAATTGTATTTATGGAGCATTTACTGGGTGCAGAGCACTGTATTAAGCACTTGGAAGGTACAATTCAGAAATAGAGACAACCCCTGCCCACACCAGGCTTTCAGTCTAGAGGAGGGGGAGACAAACATCAAAACAAGTAAGCAGGCATCAATATAAATAGAATTATAGATATATACATATATACATAAGTGCTGTGGGGTGGGGAGATGGGGGGAAGAGCAAAGGGAGTGAGTCAAGGACACGGGGGGTGTGATGGGGCAAAGGGGGGTTTAGTCTGGGAAAGCTTCTTTGAAGAGGTGCACCTTCAGTAAGATTTTGAAGTGGGGAAGAGTGATTGGTGGATTTGAGGCAGGAAGGTGTTCCAGGCCAGAGGTAGTATGAGGGCCAGGGTTTGACAGCAGGATGTAGAAGGAGAGAAGGGAGGTGAGGTAAGAAGGGGCAAGATGATGGAGAGGTTTGAAGCCAATTATAAAGAGGTTTTGTTTGATATGGAGATTGATAGGCAACCACTGGAGAATTTTGAGGAGGGGGTGACGTGCCCTGAACATTTCTCTAGAAAGTTAATCCAGGCAGCAGAGTGAAGTAGAGGCTGAAGTGGGGAAGGGCAGGAGATTGGGAGGTCAGATAGGAGGCAGATACAGTAATCCAGTTGGGACAGGATGAGTGATTGTACTAACATGACAGTGGTTTGGATGGAGAGGAAAGGACAGATCCTGGTGATGTGAAGGTGAGACCGTCAGGATTTGGTGACTGGATATGCTCTAGACTGTAAACCCGTTATGGGCAGGGAATGTGTCTACCAACTGCTATTGTGTACTCTCCCAAGTGCTTAGTACAGTGCTCTGCACACAGTAAGTACTCAATAAATGTGATTGATTGATTGAATGGATGAAAATGACCAGCAGTCATTTCCCTCATTGCCTATTGGCATATATGGGCTGGTTCAAACATAACCTCTCAGATGGACACAGCAATGCAGATGAAAACTGCAGTACATGTGCTCAAGGAGAGAGAGAGGGTAGTCTCTCCTCTTTGAACATATGCTGTCCAACTCCATGTGAGCATGAGAGCCAGGTTTACTTTTTGTGAGAACAGAGACTGGGCATGATATATGTTACTTAATGAGGTATAAAATATAATGTTAATACTTCATTTGCATCAGGCTAGTTCATTTTCATCGTACAACGGGAAATCCTCAACCTTTTGTCCTATTGAAAAGCTATCGATTTGCATGCCTCTAACTGACAACAGTCTCCCATCAAAAACAATGAGAAGCATTGTGGCCTAGTGGATAGAGCATGGGCCTAGGAGAAGGACCTGGGTTCTAATCCCAGCTCTGCCACTTATCTCTGAGTGTCCTTGGGTAAATCACTTTACTTCTCTATGCCTCAGTTACTTCATCATTAAAATGGGGATTAAGACTGTGAGCCCCATATGGGAGGGACTGTCCAACCTGATTAACTGTCCAACCAGAAAAGTAGCGTGGCTCAGTGGAAAGAGCACGGGCTTTGAAGTCAGAGGTCATGGGTTCAAATCCCAGCTCCACCAATTGTCAGCTGTGTGACTTTGGGCAAGTCACTTAATTTATCTGTGCCTCAGTTACCTCATCTGTAAAATAGGGATTAAGACTGTGAGCCCCCTGTGGGACAACCTCATCACCTTGTAACCTCCCCAGGGCTTAGAACAGTGCTTTGCACATAAGTGCTTAATAAGTGCCATCATTAGTATTATTATCAACTGATATCTACCCCAGAGCTTAGTACAGTCCCTGTCACAGAGTAAATGCTTAACAATTACCATAAAAAAGAATGGGGGACGCTCTCAAGGTGAGTATGAAAGCCAAAGCATGAGGCAAGTGGCCAACCACATTCCAAGCATGTACTTTTTAACTTGTTAAAAAGCGCAAAAATGCAGCCTTGCTTAGCACCATGTGCAGCAGTGAGGGCTTTCGAGAAGCAGCATTGATCCAGTTACTGATAGACATTCTGAAGTGGAGCATCGCCTAGTGATGGAACCAAACTTTCCCAGTCAAAACGGTGAAAAACAGCCCATAAACCATTGTGCTTTATTGAGTCAAAAGTCTTTGAGAAGTTGATGAAGTCCCTAAGCACACTGCTTTGTAAACTCCTCCCTTAGACTACAAGCTCCTTGAGGGAAGGGAGCATCTCTATCCCTCTATTGTATTGTATTCTCCTTTTGGACTCATTGATTTATTGACCCTGTTCAGGTCCATATTCTGCCACCTGCTTTTATCTTGCAGCTGTCTACTGGCAGAGATCATATCATTAGACTTGCAACCAGGTCAAAAGCCACACTGGTTTTCAGTAAGTATTTTTTCCCCACTACATAGACAGAGGGTCCAACATTATTCTGGAAAGGATGTTTCCAACAGTGGCCCAGAAAACTATTCTATGACCTTTCTATTGTGCAGATGAACAGTGTGCACGTTTTTGAACTCCTGTGACAGTTCTTCCCAATCTCAGACTACACACAGGAAAGCAGCATGGCTCAGTGGAAAGAGTGTGGGCCTCAGAGTCAGAGGTCATGGGTTCTAATCATGACTCAGGCACATAACTGTGTGACTTTGGGCAAGTCAAATTCTCTGGGCCTCAGTTACCTCATCTGTAAAATGGGGATTAAGAGTGTGAACCCCACATGGGACAACCTGATCACCTTGTATCCCCCCAGCACTTAGAACAGTGCTTTGCACATAGTAAGTGCTTAACAAATACCATCATTATTGTTGTTATCGGTCAGTTTTCTTTATTTTACTTAATTTTTAAATGATATTTTTGAAGTTTTA
This sequence comes from Tachyglossus aculeatus, assembly GCF_015852505.1. Taxonomy (NCBI): domain Eukaryota; kingdom Metazoa; phylum Chordata; class Mammalia; order Monotremata; family Tachyglossidae; genus Tachyglossus; species Tachyglossus aculeatus. The sequence goes on along the minus strand of NC_052068.1, from coordinate 70,240,067 downwards.
CTGTGTGCCAGGCACTGTACTAAATGCTGGAGTAGATCTGAACCCATGACCTCTGACTCCCAAGCCCGTGCTCTTTGCACATAGGAAGTGTTTAACAAATTCTACTATTATTATTATTATTAGAAGGCTGGCAGGGGTGTTGCACTTTAACTGCAATATTTGTTAAGTGCTTACTATATGCCAGGCACTGTTCTAAACTCTAGGGTAGGTACAAGATAATCCAGTTGAACATAGTCCCTGTACCACATAGGGCTCACAGTCTTATTATTAGCAGTTTGTTAAGTGAGCGCAAAACGTTTTGGTGCCAAGCTCATTTATGGCCCACTTGACTTCAGTATAGTACCAGTATCTTGCCACTGTGATCTTCACCACACAAATATCTTTGCTAGCAAATATCTTTGCTAGATATTTTCAGGATTCCTGATGATTCGGTTGGTGAAACTCTAGCAGATACTCGCCTCTTTCTAGCTCTTTCTCTCCCCACCTCCCTCCTACCTGCAGCCCCTACAACATGGAGAGGTCTAGGTCAGTCTTTGGAAGGGAGGGGTGTCTTCATTCTACACATGCCTCCAGAGGTTATGCTAAAGTGTTACGGTATCCCAACTTGGACTTGCCTGAAATAGTTTCACGTTGAATTTCCTTGACCCGTCTCTCCTGTTTTGGAAAGAAAGGAAACATGGCTAGGAGACCAAGCCATCCAGCTGGATGGGATTAGATCACCCCATTAAATTATACCTCCTAGACCTTCCCCTTATCCTGTCTTTGCCAAGCCCCCCTGTCCTGAATTATCTTCAGCCCTTCTGGTATATTAATGTGTTTTGGAAAGAACCTGCATCATCCAATGAGCTTTTTATTAATCCAATTTCAAGATCTGGGTGCAGTGCATTCTGGACTACTGAGATTCAGAACATAAACTTTTAGTGCTTTTTCTGTAAGCCTTGGGAGTCAGCAGAAAGAACAGACTCCCTGGGCCTCTTCCCACTAGCTATAATAGGTAGAGCGCACCAAATTGTCTTGCAAAGAAAAATACTTTGTTAAATATATGGGACTCTATCAGTGTCAAATGAATCACACTTCACTGTCAGATTGTATTCTGTCAGTCATATGAGCTAGGAAAGATTGACCCCACTTTGAAAATCCTTCTCTCCAACTTCCTGCCTCTCATGTTTTAGATCATTAACTGACAACTCAAACAGTTCCCAAATTTTTATTTAAGCAGAAAGTAAGAAGCAGCATAGCCTAGTGGATAAAGCCTGGGCCTGGGTGTCAGAAGAACATGAGTTTTAATCCTGTCTCCACCACAAGTCTGTTGTGAGACCTTGGGCAAGTCATTTAACTTCTCTGTACCTCAGTTCTCTCATCTATAAAATGGGGATTAAGACTGTGAACTCCATGTGGGACTTGAACTGCGTCCTACCTGACTAGCTTATATCTACCCCCAGCACTTAGTACAGTGCCTAGAATAAAATAAGAGTTTAACAAATACCATAAAAAAGTTCAAATTTGATCTAATCTCAACAAGGAGGTCTTCTTTTCCTTACTCTTTATGGTATTTGTTAAGTGCTTACTATGTACCAGGCACTGTACTGAGCGCTGGGGTAGATACAAGTTTATCTGGTTGGACACGGTCTACTTCCCACATGGAGCTCACAGTCTTTATCCCCATTTTACAGATGTGGTACGAGGAACAGAGAAATTCAGTGACTTTCCCAAGATCACACAGCAGGCAAGTGGTGGAGTCAGAATTAGAACCTAGGTCCTCCTGGCTGCAGGTCTATACTCTACCCATTAAGCCACATTGCTCTTCTTCCCTGTGGTTGCATATTTTGTGTACTGTGCAATGCTGAATCACCCAAATTTTGGGTTTTGGGTTTTGGGTTTTTTTGCCTGAATTAAACAGAAACTTGACCAGAAACTTTCTGAGGTAGGGATTGGGCCTTCCCCACATTCCAAAACTCCCACCATCTGGCACCTAGAATTCAGTGAACTCTCAATAAATTCTGCTTGATTTTGATGTTAAGTAGGAAAACAGGTACTACTTCACAAACACTTGACAGCCCCAAAGGCCCTCATGAGTCAGCTAAAGTCGTGGCATAACTTTTCCAAGTCATAGCCTGGAAGAGTACACAGGTAGGAATTACATATGGTCCCTGGTACTCAAGGGGCTTTCAATTTAAGTTTAAAAGTAGGTAAGGAGGATTAGAGGAAGACACGTAAGCAAAAATGAAATAATAAAACACTGAAACAACCTGAGATTTGGCAAAATATACAAAGTAAGAACCGAAAAGGAATAATCACTCTGGCAAGTGGAGCAGAGTTCTGGGCTTCTCCTTATCCAACCAGCCAAGCACCTCGCTATTCTCCATAAAGATCCCAGCCAGTGTGCTCTGGAACTGAATAGTGAAGATGAACATTGTGAGGCTGAATATTGTTTATTACTAGCTCAAAGATAGCTAGAAGAGGGACTCTTCTTTCTGACAGTTAACGGATATCTTGATAGCTTTAGTGACAACTGATTTCCCACTCTTCTGATCTGGACCACATGTCATTTTGAAATTAAATCACCAGAGATTTGGATTTCTAACCCGTCTTGTGTCTACCTTTGAATCTGTTCCAACCATTTCACTACATCAGACTTTCTGCAGGAAAAAATAAGTCAGATGCTAGCCCTTTATAAATGCTGTTCCCCAAATGACATGGGGATTATGTACCCAAATACAGAGGTTGGAAGGAAAGAGTTAACGTGAAGAGTACAGGGAACTAAGATTTAAAGGTTTTGGTATTAAAAGAAGCCCATAGTAAAATAAAGTGGCAACGCAAAGCAACAAAGACTCTCATTTAAAGCAGGATAAAGATGTTAACTCTAGTTAAATATTTGGAATGAAACATTGCCTAAAGGGTAACATTTGGTCTAATTTCTCCTGTTCCACATCAGCTCCAAAATAATCTGGTTATTTTCTTTACAAGGGGGTCAACACAAAAGGTCACCTTTCAGTACAAGGTAGCCACATTCCCGGGACTGGGATTGGAGCAGGTGAATCAGACAACTGCTTTGCCGCCTCCAGCTGGGAACAGCTATTTCCTGCCCAAATACCTTGATCAGAAAAGGGATTCAGGAACAAGAAAGTGCATGAGAAACACTTCATGTTAAACTGTTTTATCTGGCACAAAACTCCAAATCGGAAAACACATATTTTAAATCATTCTACTGCCCATATCCTAAAACTAGGCTCTGTGTTTCATGCTACTATTTTGAATTTCTGGCCAATGAAATCCAGCTTGAAAAGTGGGCTAATTCTAGACTGTGTACATTCACCCCCTCACCCTTCCTCATCTACTGCTTTCCTCTTCTACCCTCCACTCCCCAACAGGAAGAGTTCTGACTCAACTCCAGGGTATTCCAGTCCCTTAATAACCTCTCCAAGATGCTTTCTGAAGCATGCGGACCGCTTCAGGCACCTAGGGTAAAAAAAAAAAAAAAATACGCTCCACTTGCCAAATGGGGTCTCTTCCAGCTAGAAGTGAATGTAACAGAGCTCATATGAATTGAGATTAATTTTGACCCTAGGAAATGGTTCAAAGGCAGACTCCATCATTTTGATCAAATATGGATGCTGTGACATTCCAAAACAAATTGCAAGGAGAGGAAATTTAGATGAGCTTTGATGATTGCTGCTTTCTTTAAAGAATAACGCTTCACAGTGGGCCCAAGGATTCATACGAAAATAACCGCTACCTCCACTGTCAGTTCTCAGTTTGGATTTTTGCTCAATGGACACTTACTCAGCTAAGGCTATTTTGGGCTTTTTGCCCAGGGCTTTATATGATAAAGTGGAGTGTAGCCTCAGTCAAATTATGGGTTGATTTTGTCATGGGCTTAAATCATAGACAGCAATGTAATCACAATGACTTGACTAAATTAGAAACCATGTATCAGTAAATGGCTTTAATGGTTCACCATCCTGAACACCAGTTCAAACACTAAAGCAGAACACGAATATGTTGTCAAATTCCCGAGAAACTCTTACACATTATTTAGGGTTTCAACTAATAAGAAACTATCAGTAAAACACATGAAAGAATCAAAACTCTTTGTCCAGCACAAACATCATTAGCTGTAATCTTTAATTAAACACTCATTCATTCCTATTACCCCATCAAACCTCCAACTTCTCAGAGGAGAGAAAACCACAAACTAAGAATGGGAAAAGTAATTTGCTAATGAACTTAACCTGAATAATAACCAAGGCCATATGGGAATAACCAAGGCCAGGTTAAGCCCTTGCTGCTATTTTTCTTTCTCAAAATTAGGAAAAGAGAAGGAAATCCTCATTCTCCCTGGGAGCCAGACATGCTCAGTCCAACTGGAGAGTCAATCGGCCTCAGAGAATCCACGTTCTGGTTTGATAGGGCTGATTCTTTGTGATTCTCCATTGTCCTAAAGAGAAAGAGGAAGAACGTTCCCGTTCCGGGCCACCAGTACCAGCTTGGTTCAAAATCCCCACTGCGTAATGTAAGGTCTTTGAGCTGAATGTCGGCTGTGTGGAGCCAGATCTGATGCAGCTGTTCCTCATTATGGGCTTATAGATTTCTTAAGGGTGAAAAAGTGGGAGGAGTACAAAAGCACCCCACTGCACAGACCTCCCAACAAGTACAGGGCATTGGTCTCGCTGAACTACCGTGGGGGCTGTGATCAATGCAGGCAATCGGCAGAGATGGGACAGGAAGCTCTTGGGCCTGTGCTCCTTCTGCTAGGCCATGCTGCTTCCAGAAAATGCCATACAGAAAATTACTCTGAAAGAACAAAACCTAGGCAGATGTTCGGGGCTTAACGGAAAAAGGCTGAGCCTGGGAGTCTGCAGTTCCAGGTTCAAGTCCCAGCTCAGCCACTGGCCTGCTGTGTGGTATGGGCAAATTATTTGACCTCTCTCGACTTCAGTTCCTTCATTTGTAATATGGAGATAAAATACCTGTTCACTCATCCTTTCAGATTGTGAGACTCAAGTGGGAGAGAGACTGTATGCTCTAGTTACCTTGTGTCTCTACCTACTACTACTACTACTAATAATAATGATGACATTTATTAAGTGCTTACTATGTGCAAAGCACTGTTCTAAGCACTGGGGAGGTTACAAGGTGATCAGGTTGTCCCACAGGGGGCTCACAGTCTTAATCCCCATTTTAGATGAGGTAATAGGCACAGAGAAGTTAAGTGACTTGCCCAAAGTCACACAGCTGACTATTGGCAGAGCCGGGATTTGAACCCCTGACCTCTGACTACAAAGCCCATGCTCTTTCCACTGAGCCACGTTACTTCTCACATGTGACTCACAGCTTAAAAGGGCGGTGAAGAGTGGTATTTCAACCCCATTTTACAGATGAAGAAACTGAGGCACCAGAAAATGACTTGCCCAAGACAGAAACTCCTCCCAGGAGCTCACCTAGAGAGTTTCCAGTACTCTACCCGTCTCAGCTATGGGTGGGAGAGTCAAGCAGAGGCATACCCATTCCATTCCCTAGCTTGGCAGGAGCTAGCAAGTGGAAGGCAATCTGATACAAGTTGATACTCACCTGGGCTGGGCAGCAGCAGCATGGGAGAGTCAGGGGAAGAGGCTCAAGTTTACTGTGCAGAAGGAAATGGTAAACCACTTCATGTTTGTACCAAGAAAACTCTATGGATACCCTACCAGGACGATTGCAGTTGGAGGTGGGGGGTTCTGGAAGAGATGTGTCCTCAGAGTTGCTATGGGTCAGAGACAACTTGATAGTATAAGACAAGACAAGAAGCACACAAAGGTGGCAAGCAATGGAGTCGGGGCTAAAATTCTGGTCTCCTGACTTCCAGATCGATCAATCATATTTATTGAGAAGTTACTAAGTGCAGAGCACTGTGCTAAGCGCTTGGGAGAGTACAGTACAACAGTAATGGCAGACATGTTCCCTGCCCATAATGAGCTTACAGTTTAAAGGAATAGATCCTTGATATATCCCTTGTAGTAGTATTTTCGCTGGGGCAGTGGGAACAACTATGTTACTACTGCCTAGATGAAGTCACTCTGGTTTGAAATAATCCAATGTATTTCACGGTTAGTAAGGACGTTGGCCAAAATGAGTCCTAAGCGTCCCGAAGGCTGGAAAACAAAGTTAAGTGATCTACAAGTGGGCAGTGAAGCCAGTAACAACCTCCAGAAATGTGGGAAAGTTCTGGCAGTTTGCAAGCAAGGGACTGTAGCATTGAGTAGGGAGGAGGCTGAGGTCTGACTCCTCCAAACACCTTTTTAACTACCTGTTTTCTTAAATCTTTCATTTTATCTTATCATTGTTCAAAATTTATTGTTGTTGGTAATTAATCCTATTGTTCTATGCGTCTAACAGGGTGTAAGCTGCATGTGAGATAAGGATATCTAAAGTGTTTATCTGGTCTCTCTGAGCACATACTACACAGTCCCCGCTCACTGATTATACCAAAAATCAGACGAAATCCCCAACACAGATATTCCTTTAACAAATAAGAGAAAGAGGTCTTGCCCAAACCCAAGGTTCAAACAGAGGCACTTGATTGGTTACATCAGCGGTGAGGACATTATATTGATGTCTGTCTCCCCCTCTAGACTATTAGCTCATTGTGGACAATGAATGTGCTTGTTATACTGTACTCTCCCAAGCACTTAGTACAGTGTTTGGCACACAGTAAGCACTCCATAAATATGATTGACTGACTAAAGGATGGTCCAATCGCTCTGCCTTGTGCATCACTAGACTGGTAAAGCCAATATGATATCAAGGGGCACTTTAACCTCCCCGATGGCTACTTCCTGGACAATAAAGACACGCAGAAGAAACTCCTCAACAGTCAAGTCAATCAATCAATCATGTCTACTGAGTGCTTACTGTGTGCAGAGCACTGTAGTAACTGCTTGGGAAAGTACAACATAACCAAGTTGGTAGGCATGTTCCCTACCTACAGTGAGCTTACATTACAGAGGGGAACAGGATGCATGGAACAGTTCTATTAGACCAAGAAACCCATCACTACTACTCTAACCACTGTCTGGGTGCCTCCACCATGCAGCCTTTAAGGTCCTAGCCAGAGTCGCCCTGGACCAAAGAACATCATTAGAGAAGCAGTGTTGCCTAATGGATAGAGCATAGGACTGGGAGTCAGAAGGACTTGGGCTCTAATCCCAGCTCTGCCACATGTCTGCTGCATAACCTTGGGCAAGTCACTGAACTTCTCTGTGCCTCAGTTACCTCATCTGTAAAAATGGGGATTAAGATTTTGAGCCCCATGTGGGATATTGACAGTCTAACCTGATTAGCTTGCATAATAATAATAATAATGGTATTGGTTAAGAGCTATGTGCCAAGCACTGTTCTAAGCACTGGGAGAGATACAAGGTTATCAGGTTGTTTCTACCCCAGCACTTAGTACAGTGCCTGGCACATAGTAATGGCTTAAGAAATACCATTAAAAAAAATAAACTATGAGCTCCTGGAATTGTACCTTGATTTCAGAACACAGCAGGACCCAGCAGAAAAGCTCTATGTTGCAGGTCAGATACAGGAGAAATGCAAGCCTCGATATAGTGATTGTAAAAGTTGCAGACAAGTTTCACACCGTCTGAGGACTACTAAAATTGGCTGCCTTGAGGAGCTCATTAATCCCTTAAAATTGTTCCACCATGACATGGCTGGCTAAGGCCTGGTCTGGAACTTTGCCCCTCACCACTTGGTGCAGTTATATATCCTTCCATTGGCTGTGCTTTCATAAAGCAGCAAATTACTCAAAATATCTCTCTGTAAAATAATTAGAAAATGTAGTTTTATTAAATGGAAAGTGACATATGTACGCAGAACTCTGACTTTCTTGCAGATATATTTATGTAGCAACATCTTCTAGACTGTGAGCCCACTGTTGGGTAGGGACCGTCTCTATATGTTGCCAACTTGTACTTCCCAAGCTCTTAGTACAGTGCTCTGCACACAGTAAGAGCTCAATAAATACGACTGAATGAATGAATGAATCCTGGCAGGAAGAACAGAAGAAATCCCAGTGGCCCATGGATGTCGCCTGTCCGATAGCCAGCTTCCTCTCCAGGAACCCATGTTGGCTCGTTTCACATCCTTCTGGAGATTTCATCCCAATCTGCATTGTACCAACCCAAAGGGAAAGGCAGAAGCAGCCACAGCACGAGGGCTCCACAGAACATACAAGCTGGGGAACTGATGTAGCATTCCCTACGGCTGGTGGCTGATTGTGGATTCTGTGTCATAAGGAGCCTGAAATTCTACTCCCATAGACCCCAGTACCCTACTGGGGCTTTTGTTTTTACTTTATGTTGCTTTAGTGCTTCACTGTTTCATCTTCACTTCTGTGGCTGTCCCCACTCTGCTTTATATTCTTAGGTTATGAACCCCTTGAGGGCCAAGAATCATGTCTAATTTCCACCAAGCATTCTTTTCCAGCACTTAATTCAGGGCTCTATACACAGTAATCTGCTTAATAAATACTATTACTAGTCCTACCACTGCTGGTGCTCTGTTTTTAGAGAACAATGCAATGACGGGGGTTCGTGATGCCCATGGAAATACAGTAGGACATGCTTTCTTTCCTTTTCAATCAATCAATCAATCATATTTATTGAGCGCTTACTATGTGCAGAGCTTTTGCCTTCAGGGTGAGCATTTCTCAATAGGGAATGTGTCTACCAATGCTGTTTTATTGTATTCTCTCAAGTGCTTAGTACAGTGCTCAGCACACAATAAGTGCTCAAAAATATCACTGGTGATGATAACACCAGGATACTACTGAATGGCACTGTTCCCTCTCCCTCAGCAAGGAGCCAAAATGGGACTCTCTATGTTCCATATTATTTCAGTTATTGACTGAGGGCAGAAGATAAACCCTCCCATCACAGGCTTGTGGAGATCCTCCATCCTCTCTCCTGCCCTGTCCTCTATCAGCTCATGCCTTAATCTCCAACAACAGCTCAGGACTGATTGCTTTCTCTGAATTCTGCTTCTCCATCTCACACACACACACACACACACACACACACACACAAAAAAAAAAAATAATAATAATAATGATATTGGTTAAGCACTTACTATGTGTCAAACACTGTGACACTATGTGTCAAGCGTTGGAGTAGATAAAAGCTAATCAGGATGGACACAGTCCCTGTCCAACATGAGGCTCAGTCTGACTCCCAGGATTAGAACCCAGGTCCTTCTGACTCCGAGGCCCATGCTCTACCCACTAGTCCTCACTGCTTCAATTTCACCATTAGCAGCATCCATTTGAAGGGCCAAATTGTCTCAGCTGCTTCCTTACAACTGTGAATGCTATTGTGACCAGTGCGATCTGAGAGATGCACAAGCCCACGTGTCAAAAATCAATTCTTCTATTTTGAGTAATATATATTAGGACAAATGGGTTACCTAAGACAGCTGCTTCTGAAATTCAACATTTTGAATGAATAAATCCCATGTTTTTGCTAGGTTTTGCTCACATATACATACCTGATATAAACATGCACATGATACACATTCCACCAAACAAGTCTCCCTCGGGCACCAAAACACTTCAGAATCACCAGACACTGATCTTTCTGAAAGTGTCAAAGGAAGACCCTTGAGGCCATCTCTACCACAGATTAAACAGCAAATAGAAACAAGATGAGGGTATGGAATCAGGGAAACCAAACTAATAAGAAAATCAGAAGTAGGAATAAGGCTTTCATCTGTAACCAGTTTAGCAATGTCAACACATCTGGAAGACAAGGTCCTTTCCCATGTATTTCACATGATAAATATTTCATGTGTAAACTTCAGATTATCAACTAAAAAAGTTTAACATTAAAGGTAAATATTTCATTATGGGCATTTGGGAAAATGAATAATTGATTTGAAATTTTTTAGATGTGGGTCATCTCCCATTTTAGATCCTTTGAGAAGAAAAAAAATTTCCATTAAAGAGCTGAAGCCTCAAAACTGAACTATTTTTGCACATGATTGTAACCAAATTCTGATTTAGAGACATGAAGCAAATGATATCAAAGCTTTGGAATGTACTCTTATTGAATTGGATCTTATCTTGTGAAATAAATAAGGAAAATAAAATCAATCATATTTACTGAGCACCCATTGTGCAGAGTGCTGTACTAAGCACTTGGGAGAGAACAATACAGAAGAGTTGATAGACACATTCCCTGCCCATAAGGAAGTAAAATCAGTATAAAGAAAGAGTGATGAGTGTGTGTCTACCCCTTTCTCATGCTTTCTCTCTCTCTCTCTCTCTCTGTATATATATATATATATATATATATACACACCATCATTCAAGTTTGAAAATGATGCTAATGATGCTAAGATTTTCCTGGTGTGTGCATCTGATAGGGCTAACGTATGATTAACAATCCCTTCCCTACCACATTCTTACAACATGGGCTGTACTCCAGTCTGCTGCTTCCTGCAGCTGTTTCCCAACTGCCCCCAGTTAGTTATGCCACATCATCTGAGGTTCTGCTTCACTAGGTCTTTGCGTAACATTTGCCCACTTGGAGAAGGAGTGTAGCCTAGTGGAAAGTATACAGGACTGGTAGTCAAGAGAGCAGGGTCCTAATCCCATCTCCACCATTTACCTGGTTGTATGATCATGGGCTAGTCATTTATCTGGGCCTCAGTTTCCCCATCTGTAAAATGGGGATTCAATACCTGTTCGCACTCCCTTGTAGACAGTGAGCTCCATGAGGGACAGGGAATTTTGGGCACGGAATGTGTCTGTGATATTGTTGTGTTGTAGTATCCCAAGTGCTTAATACCATGCACAGTACACAATAAGCACTCAATAAATACAATTGATTGATTGACTGGGTCTGATGAATGAGAAGCAGCATGGCTTAGTGGATAGAGCATGGGCTTGGGAGTCAAAAAATCCCAGCTCAACCACTTGTCTGCTGTGTGACCTTGGGTAAGTCATTTAACTTCTTTGTGCCTAAGTTACCTCATTTGTAAAATGAGCTCTGTGAGCTCCATGTGGGACAGGGACTGCATCCAATTCAATTATCTTGTATCTACCCTAGTACCTAGAACAGTGCCTGGCAAATAGTAAGAGCTTAACGAATACCATAATAATAATAAGCTGCTTGTCTTTTATCTATCCAAGTGCCTAATATAGTGCATGGCACACAGTACTTAACAAATCATCAAATTGACAAATCACAATCATCGTCATCATAATTATTATCATAAAGCAGATGTTTTGGTATCCTGCTTTCATTCTGGCCTTAAGGAATTCAGGGTGAGCACTACATCCCTAGTGGGCTGCTCAGAAACCGAGCTGCTGTCAAATGGCCCTGTTGTCTCTCCTCTATCAACAAGAGACCCCACTGGTGGGTGGCTGCCTGAGTTTCATGTCATGGACAGTAAGCACTCAATAAATACGATTGAATGAATGAATGAATGGACTTTCTCCTCCCATGCATTCACATTCTCTTCACACAGATAAGGCATGATGTAATGAGCTTCATTTCCATACCCGGGAACTGATTTTGTTGCAGCGCCTAGTGCTTTGTAATCTTTCTTGTCAGACCAGGTTAGGTCCTGTCTGTAAGGGGTGGGGGCAGAAACGGCACACAGTCAGATGTAGGGTCTATGGTAGCTTCATGGATCATAGCCATAGTGAAGATAATTGGGTACCACCATTGCTTTCTGGGCCTTAAATTTGATCTAATCTAGATTCCATGCAGTCATCAACCTTCCAAAGCCATTTTTTATTATCTTGTCTTGTCCCCCTCACTTAGTTCAGTGCTTGGCACCAAGTAAATGCTTAACAAATATTATTGTTTTAAAATTCTAGCCTTCTTGATTCAATTGGATCACTGGATATTATAGTAGTGTTAGTAGTAGCAGCAGCAGTAATAGTAGTAGTAATAATAATAATGGCATTTGTTAAGCACTTACTATGTGCAAAGCACTGTTCTAAGTGCTAGGGAGAATACAAGGTGATCAGGTTGTCCCATGGAGGGCTCACAGTCTTATTCCCCATTTTACAGATGAGGGAACTGAGGCACAGAGAAGTGAAGTGGCTCGCCCAGAGTCACACAGCTGACAATTGGTGGAGCTGGGATTTGAACCCATGATTTCTGACTCCCAAGTCTGTGCTCTTTCCACTGAGCCATGCTGCTTCTCTGCAGGAGCAGCAGTAGTAGGAAAAAGCATTCACAAGTGAAAACTGAACACAGTTCCCGGACCTCAAGTACCACATCCTCAAAATAAAAAGGGGGCAGAGGGATTAGAGAGACACATGAAGAAAGTTGGAATGAAATTGCTAAAATAAAATACGACAAAATACAAAATTTAAAAAAGTAGGGTATTGCTGGCTCCAAGTCAGTCACAGAAATAAAGGTGTAAAGTGCTTATACTCTGCAGTACCCTGCACTGAGAAAGAGCACACTACTGGTGCTGTTCCCCTCATGGCAAAGCAAAGCAGGACAAGAGAGGGAGGGTGGTGGGATTATCAAATGTGATGAGAAAGTTTGGAGGAGGGAGTTAGGATGATGGATGAGGAGTCAATGATAAACATATTGGGCATGAACTGCCTGCAGGACATCTCCTCGCCCATCTCCCTCCCTTCACTCTCACCCACCTTCAGGTCAGAGCCTGTGGTGCTGCCAGGATCATCTTGCAGGGAAACATCCCTCAACATATGTCTCCTCCTCAAAACTCTCCACTGGTTGAATTCACTCCTTACCATTGCCAACGAGCTCTAGCAGTTCTTTCCACCCAATGTACAACTTACTTAACTTTCATCTTACTCTCCTTGTTTGCTACCACCTTTCACTCTTCCCCAGCTTACCTCCTCAAATCACACAAAACATCTTCCCAACTCCTACCCCTCACTCATGTTGCTCCTAGGCCCTGGAACTCTACCCCAATCTCAATCCTCCCCATTTGCAAAGTCCTCCTAAAAATCCCAACTCCTCCAGTAAACTTTTCCCAACTATGAGAACCTTGATTTTTTCCAACACTGCAGTCACCTCTTACACTTATGTATTTATCTTTGCCTATTCTCAGCACTTGTGTTGATGTGTACTTTTTATTGAGCATCCAAAAGAGTGTTCAATGAAATGTTCCAATTCCCCTGCTTGTGAATATTTCTATGCCTCTTCCTCCATTAAAGTGTAAGCTCTTTGTGGACTGGAAGTGTGTTTCTGTTGGACTTCCTGCACATTTTAGTACATCATTACATTCAGTGAGCACTCAACACAGTTACTATATCCATGAAGAAAAGTCCTAGAAGCAAAGTGTTCAATAAATAACATTAATTGCTTTTAATAAAAGCCATTGATTGATGGATTTTTCCTCTATACTGTAAATTCCTTTTAGGCAGGGAATATATCTACCAATTTGGTTGTATTGTATTCTCCCAAGTGCTTAGTACAGTGTTCCACATAAAGGATACGCTCAACAAATGCCATTAATTGATTGAGTTCAATAAATGACATTGACTGCCATTATTCTTCAAGAATATTTTGTGCACTGACTGCCATTATTCTTATAGACATGTAGGGAACAAACCAGGAAGAAACTGGATAATTTCATGATTCTCCTGCCTGGAAGCAGGAAAAGGAAAATAATTTCTCAAGAGCCCTTCCATTTCTTCATATCTGTAATTCCAGGATGGTGATCTCCCAACACATGTTACTCCCAGTTAAATTAAGAGAGACCCCCTGAGAGAGAAGTTTTCAAATGCCTTCAAGCTTAATGTCAAAAATGTAAAAATCAATGTAATAACAGGGACAGGGATTAATCTACCATTTGACAGGAAAGAGCATGGGATTGAGAGTCATAGGTCATGGGTTCTAATCCTGGCTCCACCTCATGTCTGTTGTATGACCTTGAGCAAGTCACTTAACTTCTCTGAGCCTCCGTTACCTTATCTATAAAATGGGGATTAAGACTGTGAGCCCCACATGGGACAAGCTGATCAATTTGTATTCCCCCTCCCCGCCCACCAGTACTCAGAACAGTGCTTGGCATGTAGTAAGTGATTAACAAATGCCATTATTATTATTATTTATTGAGTGGTTACTGTGTACAGAGCACTTCTAGTCACTTCATATGGAAGAGCATGTCTCCCAAGGAGTCTAGTGATTGGAAACTTCACACTGTCCTGGAGATGGACAGATGAGAATGGCCAAGTTTACCCACCTCCCCACCACTGAGGAGTAAGCTCCTTGCAGGCATGGAAATTATTCTGCACTCCTCCAGTGCCTGTTGCAATGCATTGTACCAACACTAAATGGCTACTCAATAAATGCTACTCTTACTACTAGAGCCACTCTGTTCCACCTTCCTCCTTGGGAAATCTGAACTCAAGTGTGAGGACCCTGTCAGGCCTCATTAGTCCCAAATAGCCATGTGGAAGAAGAGGATAATTATGTTCAACTTTAGTTAAGCCATATTGCTCTTCTTCACAAGAGCCTCTGATAACTCCCAAGGCTCTCACCAGCTGGTTCCTTGGGAATTGGCAGGTCCCTTTCTCCAGCTCACCTTCTCCATTTCTTTCAAGCCATGTGATTCCCCCCATCCTCCCTAGTCATCATTCATGCCATTCACCCAGTTTGAATCTCCAGCTCACTCTACTTCACCAATGCATTTGAGGAACTAATGAGCATTAGGCACTATAATAATTACTTCAGAGCATTCAACAGAAGACATAAGCTGCCTGCCCTCAAAAGCCTTACAGTCTAATGAGGGAGACAGACATCTGAAGCCAGATACCTTCCTTCCTTTCATCAAAATTCTATTAAATATTTTTTTTATGATACTGTTAAGTGCTTACTACGGAGCCAGGCATCTCACTAAGCGCTGGGGTAAATCCAAGATAATTAGGTTGGACACAGTCCCTATACACATAGGGCTCAGGGTCTCAATCCCCATTTTACAGAGGAGGTAACTGAGGCACAGAGAGGCTATGTGATTTGCCCAAGATTCACCCCCTATCTCAACCTTTCCCTTACTAAAAAGCAAAGATGATTATAATTATTCAGTGCTTAGGTGTCAAGTAATATGCTAAGCACTAAGATTCAGGATAATCAGATCAGACACAGTCTGACTCATTCGATCATATTTATTCAATAGTATTTATTGAGTGTTTACTGTGCACAGAACACTGTACTAAGTGCTTGGAAAGTACAATACAGCAATAAAGAGAGACAATCCCCACCCACAACGAGCTCACATGAAGCTCACTGTAAAAGAGGGTTGCATCATCTCTGCTTTACAGATGAGGAAATTGAAAAGGAGAGAGTTTAATTAATTTGCCTAAGGTTCTTCGGCAGGCCAGTGGCAGCCCTGAGATTAGAACCCAGGCCTCCTGACTCCCAGTTCCATTCTCTCTCCACCAGACCACCCCTCATCTTTACTCTTTTCTGATCCACCTTGTTGTTGCTAAGGGCACAGCTCTGAGAATTAGGAGACCAGGGTTCTAGTCCCGGGTCTGCTGTTGGAGCTCTGTCATCAGTGGAGGTGGTTTCTGACTGAAAAATTACTAGGGCATTCTGCAGGGTGAACAGGTCCAGCTGACATCCTGAAAAATAGCCGGCCAACATGCACGGCAAGGATTTCTACCAAGGCAACTGCTTTTCAGGACTGCTTATTGGCACAGAACTGGGGCAATGCCATGGTCGCTTAGGCTATAAATGGGTTCTGTAGATTAAAAAAAATACTGCAGACATTGCACAATGTGTTGCACCCCAGCCCTCCTATTTAATCATGGCATTTGTTACCCAGTGGAAATGTACCTGGCAAGAGAAGAGAATTTGGGTGATACTGCATATACATATAGTGCCTCCCTGTGTCTATATAAAGCAAAAACTCCTCTAGCCTCGCTGTACCTATCTGCTCTCCTCACCCATCATTCTCCATCTCACTTGTCTTCACTCCCTTTCAGAAACCTGCTAGCTATACTTCACTCTAGATTTTCCCACCTTTGTCTCCTCACTCACTGTCCCCTCAGCTTGAAAACTCCCTCCCTCCCCATTTAATTCAGAGCAAAGCACTCCCCACATCCAAATCCCCTTTAAAGTTCCACCTTCTCCAACAAGCTGTTCCTGAATCCTGAGCCATATCATACCCACTGAAGCACTTATAAATTTATTTACACTTAACACAACATACATCTGCTTGATTTATTCATTTTGACAACTCCAGTTATAAATATTTGTGTATTCTCCATTAGAGTGTAAACTCCTTGTTGGCAGGAAATATGTCACTGTTATTCTGTAGTTCCCAAGCATATAATAAAGTACCCTGTGCCAAACAGGTGTTAATTAAATGCTACAACCTCTACAGTCTTCCTTAACATTACCTAACCCATTTTACCATAAATAACTTTCCTTTTCATTCAACAAAGTCCTCTGGCAATTTTGTTGGAATTGCCTGTACATAATAATAGCATAGGTATTTTCTTAATACATTTGCTGTCATTGTATACCTTTCTTTACATGCTGCTAAATTTTATATATATATATATACATATACACACATATATATATATACACATGTATATAAAGATAGATTGATAGATATGTGGATAGAGGAGTGGGGAAAGAGAGAGAGATCTACCCTTCATTTTCAAAAATGACATGGTGAAAACTCAACCATAAGTGTAAATGAGACTGAGAAAAAATCTCCCACCCCTATTGTTTACAATTCTCCCAAGTGCTTAGTATAGTGTTCTGCATACAGTAAGAGCTCAGTAAATACCATTTTTAAAGTATTCGTTAAGAATTTACTGTGTGTCAAGCTGTGTTCTAAGTGCTGGGGTAGATACAGTTTCATCAGGCCAGATACCATTCCTGTCCTAAATGGGGCTCATGATCTAAGTAGGAGGGAGTACAGATATTGAATCCCCATTTTGCAGTTGAGACACAAGAGATGTTAAGTGACTTGCCCACACCGTAGGCGTGCCGGGATTAGAACCCAGGTCCTCTGGATCCCAGGCATATGCTTTAGGTTGCACTGCTTCCCATTTACTGTCATCATTGTCAGTGGGTCTGTCCCATGCAAGACCTGTCATTTTATCAGGACTGACACCATTGAAGAGGCGGAAAGCTTTTATTCAGCTCTGGAGAGACTACACACAGTGGCTCCAATATCAGATAAATTGACATTCATGGGAGATTTCAATACATGTGGACAGTGTGGCTGAAATATGAAGAAAAAACTCTGGACAACTTGGGATAGGTAAACTAAATTACACTGGCCTATTCTTGTTCAGAGACCATGCCAAGAACTAGCTCATAATCATCAGCGCAGCTCAGCACTTATCGTATGAGATAAACACCTCTTGAATACTCCATGATCTCAGCATTCAAAATCTGTCATCACCAGTCAGCGAGACCTCAAGGATACTCTTATTACTGTTGCTAGGTTTTTCCCCAAGTGTTTGGCTAAATATCGCCTGATCATTTTGAGAATCATTAATGATAGATACAAATGTATTATAAAATGGCACTCAGACCAAGCAGGTGGCTGAAAATTCAAAAAATCAAGATATGTGCAAGGTTCATGTCAAATTGAAGCAGTCCTTTTAATGCAAGAAATCCCATTTTTCTCTCTCACTGTGCTAATAATAACAATAATAATAATAATAATAATAGGCATTTGTTCAGTGCTTACTATATGCCAGGCACTGTCTTAAGTACTGGTGTAGATACAGGATAATCAGGTCTCATGTGGAGCTCACAGTCTAAGAGGAAGAACTCATACTGAATCTCCACTTTGTAGAGGAGGGAACTGAGGCACAGAGAAGTTAAGTGGCTTGCTCAGGGTCACACAGCAGACAAGTGGCAGAGCTGGGATTAGAACCCAGGTCCTCTGACTTCCAGGCTCATGCTTTTTCTGCTAGGTCAAAATATTTCTCACTGATTGGCCATCTCTACCAGGTGACCTTAATAATAATAATGGTATTAAGTGCTTACTATGTGCCAGAACTGTTCTAAGCACTGGAGTAGATAGAAGGTAATCACATTGTCCCACGTGGGGCTCACAGACTTCATCCCCATTTTACAGATGAGGTAACAGGCACAGAGAAGTTAAATGACTCGCCCAAAGTCACACAGCTGACAAATGGCAGAGCTGGAATTAGAACCCATGACCTCTGACTCCCAAGCCAGTGCTCTTTCCACTAAGCCATGCTGCTTCTGACTGCTTCAGTCCTTAAGACTGGATACTTTCACTAGGACACTTTGTTGAGTAAGACTCCAAGATCAAAATAGCTCTTTGCAGCAAACAAGCAACGCACCACTAATTAGCAAATTTTCAGAAGCCCGACAAAAGATCTGTGTATCCAAGTCAATGTTACGGAATACAGAACAAGCTCAGAAGCCTGTGTGACTAGTGATGGACCTCCAGACTGAAGAGGAACAAGGCTTTCTAGGCCAAAATCAACCCAAGTATATTTTCACATCTCTGAAGAGTGAATATGGACCAACCCACAACTTGACTGCACCATTGAAGATGGCCCCATCCTCACCACAAGCAGCAGCGTGGTTTAGTGGAAAGAGCTCGGGCATGGGAGTCCAGAGGTCGTGGGTTCTAATCCTGACTCCGCCACTTGTCTGCTATGTGACTTCGGGCAAGTCATTTAACTTCTCTGTGCCTCGGTTACCTGGTCTGTAAAATGGAGATTAAAAGTGTGAGCCCCATTTGGGACAACCTGATTACCCTGTATCTACTCCAGTGCTTAGAACAGTGCTTGGCACATAGTAAGTGCTTAACAATTACAGTAGTTATTATCATTATTATTATTATTATTAGACTGTGAGCCCGCTGTTGGGTAGGGATCGTCTCTATATTTTCCAAACTTGTACTTCCCAAGTGCTTAGTACGGTGCTCTGCACACAGTAAGTGCTCAATAAATACAACTGAATGAATGAATACCACAAAAAGGAATCTTAAAGAGGTGGCAATACTTGTCAATGATCTTAACTCACCTTCCACCATTGCCAGCCCATTTTTCAGCACATGAAATTATAATTTACGCTTCAGCATTGTAGGTATTGTGATGCAGACGTCCTGGATACCTAACATCCCCAACATTTCTAATAAGGCATCATACACCTATCTTCCCTGAATCGATTAATAATATTTATATTATAAATATATGTATTATATATTTAATAAAGACCATTGAGTATTCATTGTGCAGACTATTGTATTAGAAGCTTGGGAGAACGCGATTAAGGTAAAAGGTTCTGCCTTCAAAAGCTTACAATCTGATGGAGGAGACTGACAAAATTATTCACAAAGAAGGAAAGAGAAAATGGAAAGATGGATAATAATAATAGTATTTATTAAGCGCTTAATATGTGCCAGGCACTGTACTAAACAATGGGGCGGATACAAGCAAATAAGGTTGGACACAGTTCCTGTTCCACATAGGGCTCTCATTCTCAATCCCCATTTTACAGATGAGGTAATTGAGGCTCCTGGAGGAGGTGACTTGCCTAAGGTCACACAGCAGACAAGTGGCAGATTGAGGATCAGAACCCATAACCTTCTGACTACGTCATGCTGCTTCTCCTAAGTGGATAAATGAATGCTTAAGTAGCAATAATATTATAGTTATAGTATTATTTATTAAGCACTCACCAGAGCACTGTACTGAGTACTGGAAAAGTATAGAGAGGTAGGAATTAGACACCTTCCCTGGCCCTCAAAGAGTGATCAATCTATGAATACAAGATGGAAGGGTATTGACGACAGATACATAAGGAGCAATGAAACGCTAATACTCTGAAGCAGGGTGCAAGACAGGAATGAATACACAAAATAAAAACAAAAGCAGTAGGCATTGGGGCTGGAAGGTAGAATTTCAGGCTCTCTGTAGCTCAGAGTCTTAGGCACACCTGGAACTACAACAACTGCTGCAGCACCCATGAGTCTTCACAAGGCTTGGCGGAGGCCTCATTCTGAGGGACTTTTCCCTTTCCTGCAAGGATGATAGCAAGTGGGTTGAGATGGAGGTGCGTCAATGGTGCAGAGGAGAGCAGGCCCTCAGCCTGGTGGCCTGGATGGTGTGCACAGAGCATGTTGGAAGCCAGGATCTGGGCGATGGAGGGGGAAGGAAGCAGGGTTGGCTTGGTAAGACGTACATTAATTTGAACAAAAGCGCCATAGATCGCTGCAAATGCAAAAATCCTACATGAGGCATGTAATAGGAATGCATCAACTCCTGGAAGACCAGGCATTACAAGGGAAAATGGGGTGGTAGCTGTAAATGCATGAATTCTAGGCATTATTCATTCAATGGTATTTCATGCAATCTTATTTATTCAGCACTTACTGCATACAGAGCACTTTACTAAGCACTTGGGAGACTACTTCCTTCAAAGCCCTACTGAGAGCTCACCTCCATCAGGAGGCCTTCCCAGACTGAGCCCCCTCCTTCCTCTCCCCATCCTCATCTCCCCCGCCCTACCTCCTTCCCCTCCCCACAGTACCTGTACATATGTTTGTACAGATTTATTACTCTATTTTACTTGTACATATTTAGTATTCTATTTATTTTATTTTGTTAATATGTTTTGTTGTCTGTCTCCCCCTTCTAGACTGCTAGCCCGCTGTTGGGTAGGGACCGTCTCTATATGTTGCCCACTTGTACTTCCCAAGCACTTAGTACAGTGCTCTGCTCACAGTAAGCACTCAATAAATATGATTGATTGAATGAATGAATGAACTACAATATAACAGAGTTGGTAGACACATTCCCTGCCCACAATGGACTTTCAAATTAATCAGGGAATGGCTTCTGGAGGAAATGGATTTTCACAAGAGTCTTGAATACTGGGAATGCTACTGCAAGTTTCCCTGTAGACTTCTTGTGGGCGGTGATTGTGTGCTTGGCACATAGGAAGCACTTAAATACTATTATTATTATTATTATTATTATTATTATTATTATTATTATTATTATTATTATTATTATGAGAAGCAGCATGGCTCAGTGGAAAGAGCACAGGCTTTGGAGTCAGAGGTCATGGGTTCAAATCCCGGCTCCGCCACTTGTCAGCTGAGTGACTTTGGGCAAGTCACTTAACTTCTCTGGGCTTCAGTTACCTCATCTGTAAAATGGGGATTAAAACTGTAAACACCCCGTGGGACAACCTGATCACTTTGTAACCTCCCCAGTGCTTAGAATAGTACTTTGCACATAGTAAGCACTTAATAAATGCCATCATTATTATTATTAAAAGCTCTATTTTACTGTACATGCCCAAGCACTTAGTACAGTGTCTGCACACAGTAAGAACTCAAAAAATACCATTGATTGATTGAACCCTCTAGAATGTAAGCTTGTGGTCGGGGAATATGTCTTAGTATACTGAACTCTCCTCAGTGCTCAGTACAGTGCTCTGCACACTGTAAGTGCTCAATAAATACAACTGATTGACTGATCATGGTCTGGCAAATTTGAAAGAGGGCGTTAAATCTACCTAAAATCTTTCCTGACCCTTATCACAACCTAACTTTGCCCTTTGGCAGCCCTAACTTTCCCTCTTGTACACATCTTGCATGAAGATTTTGTCCATCAAGTATCCATTCTTTCAGATTCACCAGGCACCAGCAGGAAGGGCGTCAAGAAGCTTCAAACCTATGAGCAGTTCCAAACTGGACAACCTGGAGAACTGGTCTAGGATCACTGTCCAATCAGTGAATATTACTCTAGTAAATGGTGGTAAGGAAAGAAACAATGTGGCATAACTTTGAAATTCAGATAAGGTGGTTTCATGGTTTTAATTACATTGTAATAACTACATAAAAGTAAATGTATTTTCCTGTTTTAAGTTATATGAACATCTGTCATAAATAACTTCAATGCCTTTCCTTTTGTAAACTAATTACACAATGGATCCTATAAATTCCTGGAGTGTTAGGATTCAGAATTTAATTATATAATTCACTTAGCCAAAGTTTCTCTCGTACTTCAAGGGGGTTCATGATTCTCCATTTTCATGAGACATGTAGTTGGAATGTACTGCCTCATGGAAGTCCAGGAGATTACAAGAGGGAAGAGACAGAAAGTTCAAAATGATCCATTTCTTTTAATACATAATATCATTTGAACTTCCAGAGAGACATTTTAGTGTCACCTATAGAGGTGATTGGTCTATATAAACTTCCTAATAATAATAATAATGGTGATGGTATTAAGTGCTTATTATGTGCCAGGCACTGTTCTAAATTCTGGGGTAGACACTAGATAATCAGGTTGGACACAGTCCTTGTCCCAGTCTTAATCCCCATTTTACAGATGAGGGAGGCGAAGCACAGAGAGGTTAAGCGACTTGCCCAAGGTCACACGGCAGACAAGTGGTGGAGCTGGAATTAGAACCCATAACATTCTGATTCCCTGGCCAGTGCTCTATCCACTAGGCCACGCTGTCTCTCAAAGCTACCTGACTTGTCAATTATCCACTTCCCCGAATGAAGACTGAAAACGACTGTGTCTTCTAGGGGACAATAGAAGCAATAAGCATGGTCTCATTTGCACTGCTCAGTTCTTCAGCGTGTTAGCATGATCATCAAAAGATCCCTAAGTATGGCCAACACAAGTTTTGCCCTCAACAACAGTGGATGAAACAGGTGAGGGCACTGTAATAATGTTTGTTACTGGGAGGTCCCCCAGAGATGTCCTATTCAGTCTCCACCTGCCCCATTTGCTTACCATCTTGCAAATTAAGCTATTCACCACATGAGGACAGTAGAGCAAGGATAACAGTATAGTAATTGCGGCACTTATTAAGGGCTTACTATGTCCCAGGCACTGTACTAAACACAGGGGTGGACACGGAAATCATTTTGGACACAGTCTTTGTCCCACATAGGGCTCACAGTCTTAATCCTAATTTTAGAGATGAGGGAACTGAGGCACAGGTAAGTGGAGTGACTTGCCCAAGGTCACATAGCAGACATGTGAGGGAGCTGGGATTAGAACCCAGGTTCCCAGGTTTGTGCTCAGTCCACTAGGCCACGCTGCTTCTCTAAGGCTTCAAGCAACCCATCACCACTATAGGACACACAAGTCAAATAAAGAGTGGCAGGATAATGTTATTCTCCAATTCGCTCTCCAGCTTGAACTAAAGTCCTTTCAAAATGGCCAATTTATTGTCGTTGTCGGCACCTTTGGGATCTGAACCATCTTACTGAGCAATGTTAACCTTGGGGAGGAAAGACCTCAGAATGGTACCCTACTCTAGTTTTCAGTAGAAGAGTTTATTCTACAGTGACATTCCCCTGCTCATGTGAAATTCCATCAACAACATCCTGTTCCATTACCATGACACTGCCTACCTGCTTCTTATCCTCATTGGTTTCTCACTATACCCCAGCTCTAACGCTTCACTCCTCTACAGCCAAAAAACTAACTGTGCCCCGTTCTTGCCTCTCGCCACTGATCATTCACTCACACCCTCCCTGGACCTCCCTCTTCCTACACATCTGGCAAACCACTTTCAAAGTCCTTCTGTTATAACATCTCCTCCAAGAGGTCTTCTCTGATCATTCGCTCAACTCCTCACCCTATTTACCTTGTTACTGACACACTAGCACTTCCAGGTTGCCTAATGATAGCAATCATCTGACGATTTGACACCTGTCCACATGTTTTGTTTTGTTGTCCGTCTCCCACTTCTAGATTGTGAGCCCGTCGGTAGGTAAGGACCGTCTCTATATGTTGCCAACTTGTACTTCCCAAGCGCTTAGTACAATGCTCTGCACACAGTAAGTGCTCAATAAATATGATCGAATGAATGAATGAATAATAATAATGATGATTTTGGTACTTGTTAAGTGCTTATTATGTGCGAAGTACTGTTCTATGTTCCGGGGTAGATACAAGTTAATCAGGTTGGGCATAGTCCCTCTCCCACATTGGGCTCAAACCCTTAATCCCCATTTTTTTTTTTTTTTTTTTTTTTTTACAAATGAGGTAACAGGCAAAAAGAAGTGACTAGCCCAAGGTCACACAGCAGACATGTGGAAGAGCTGGGATTAGAACCCGGATCCTTCTGACTCCCAGAAACTCTATCCACAAAGCCATATGCACTTTGATATTCAATCCACAACTCCCATACCACTCCTCTACATTTAAACTGTATTGTTTCCCCCGACCTGAAGTGACTTTTAGTGTGGTGCCTCCACTAGATTGCAAGCTGTTTGAGGACAAGAATCATGTTTATAAAGTCTACTATACTCTCTCAAGCACTCAGTACAGTGCTCTGTAAAGAGTAACTGGTCACATAGACACATGCACACCCACACAAAAAAAATACAGTTATTACCGATTATAGATTTCACTTAGGGCGAGTAACTTTTCCCTTCAAAAATTGAAGCCTGCTTGTAGGCTTCTTTGCTAAATACCCACTAAAGTATAAGCTTTCTTGTAGGAAAGTCACTTCATTATTCTTAACTTCCCAAGTCCTTAGTTCCATGCACTGCACTGAGTGCTCAATAACTGCTAGTGCAATTATGAAATAGAGAAGAGTACATCACAGTTATTTTACGTGTGATGTAGCAAACACAATGATCACTGTACCAGACCTTTCATCTCTAACTGGTTTGGCCTGTAACCCAACAAAAATTCCTTTATTTGTATTATCTCTCTCATCTCAGTGGCAAAGTCTATTAATCATAGCATAGAGATATGACAGGGATGAACTGGTTACGATGTCCCGCTAACAATCATATAGAAGGGATTTTATCATCATAATCAAGGTTTGATGACTGTAGCAGGATTAGTTAGGTTTAAAACAACAAATCATTCATTCATTCAATCGTATTTATTGAGCGCTTACTGTGTGCAGAGCACTGTACTAAGAGCTTGGGAAGTACAAGTTGGCAACATATAGAGATGGTCCCTATGCAACGGTGGGCTCACAGTCTAGAAATCCTTCATTATAGCAACTCAAGCACTGATCGCTACACAGAGGCAGCTAAATTTCTTAACAAAAAAAGGGAAGGTTTTTCCTAATCAATCATATTTATTGAGCGCTTACTGTGTGCAGAGCACTGTACTAAGCGCTTGGGAAGTACAAGTTGGCAACATATAGTGACGGTCCCTACCCAACAGTGGGCTCACAGTCTAGAAGGGGGAGGCAGAGAACCAAACATATTAACAGAATAAAATAAATAGAATAAATATGTGCAAGTAAAATAAATAGAGTAATAAATACTTACAAACATATATACATATGTACAGGTGCTGTGGGGAAGGGAAGGAGGTAAGGCGGGGGCATGGATGGGGAGGAGGGGGAGAGGAAAGAGGGGGCTCAGTCTGGGAAGGCCTCCTGGAGGAGGTGAGCTCTCAGTAGGGCTATGAAGGGAGGAGGAGAGCTAGCTTGCCGGATGTGCGGAGGGAGGGCATTCCAGGCCAGGGGGAGGACGTGGGCGGGATAGGCAAGAACGAGGCATGCTGAGGAGATTAGCAGCAGAGGAGCAGAGGGGGCAGGCTGGGCTGTAGAAGGACCGAAGGGAGGTGCGGTAGGAGGGGGCGAGGTGATGGACAGCCTTGAAGCCCAGGGTGAGGAGTTTCAGCCTGATGCGTAGGTTGATTGGTAGCCACTGGAGATTTTTGAGGAGGAGAGTAACATGCCCAGAGCGTTTCTGGACAAAGACAATCCAGGCAGCAGCGTAAAGCATGGATTGAAGTGGGGAGAAACAAGAGGATGGGAGATTGGAGAGGAGGCTGATAAAGTAGTCCAGACGGGATAGGATGAGAGCTTGAATGAGCAAGATAGCGATTTGGATGAAGAGGAAAGGGCAGATCTTGGCAATGTTGAGGAGCTGAGACTGGCAGGTTTTGGTGACGGCTTGGATGTGAGGGGTGAACGAGAGAGCGGAGTCGAGGATGACACCAGGTTTGCGGGCTTGTGAGACGGGAAGGATGGTAGTGTCGTCAACAGTGATGGGAAAGTCAGGGAGAGGGCAGGGTTTGGGAGGGAAGACAAGGAGTTCAGTCTTGGACATGTTGAGTTTTAGGTGGCGGGCAGACATCCAGATGCAGATGTCCTAAAGGCAGGAGGAGACGCGAGCCTGGAGGGAGGGGGAGAGAGCAGGGGCAGAAATGTAGATTTGCATCTACAAAGGAAAGCAACCTTTTCACTTCATCCCATAAGAAAAGCTTCTCATTGGTTTTGAAGTTCAGCAGAAATGAGAAAGCTATGACATTCAAAAGCTATTACTTTTGTTTTTGTTAAGCATTTTTATTTCAGTGTGTAGTAAAGTGGAGTAATTTCTGAAGTCATGCCTTGCTTATAGGCCTACAACAAAAATGCATGTGTGATGTTTTCTCTGTCTGGGAGTGGATCCTACCACAATATGTGGGCTTAACTTCTCCCTTATATCCATGTTTTGCTCCCCCTCCACATACCATTTTATTGGATAATCAGAGAAGCAGCGTGGCCTAGTTAGCAGGAAGAGCATAGAGCTGGGAGTCAATCTGTGTTCTAATCCTGGCTCTGGCATTTGCCCACTGTGTGATGGCGGACAAGTCACTTCACTTTTCTCTACCTCAGTTTCCTCATTTGTAAAATCAGGATTCCTGCTCTCCCTCTCCTCTGGACTATGAGCCCCATGAGGGACAGGGACTTCCTCTGACTGATTAACTTGTTATCTGCCCGGTGCCTAGGACAGTGATCAATACATAGAAAGAGCTTTAATGCCATAATTATTGTTAATTAGCAATCAGAGCCAGTTTGGTTGGTTCTTCAGCAAGCCAGTGAACAAATTCCACAAAATGTCTGCCAGAGTTTCACAAGCAACAAAAATGGGCATTAATTAATGATGGGAAACACTGCAAGCTCTGCCAAATTATCCACCCACTGATTCCTGAATGTTCTTTCCCCAACACCATTCCAACATTCCCCAATGGAAATCTGGTAGCCAGTTTAGTTAATGTTTTCTGTTTTGGTTTTTTTTGTATGGTGTTTGTTAAGTGCTAAATATGTGCCAGGCACTGTACTGGGCACTGGGTTAGATACACAATCATCATGTCAGACGCAGTCCACGTCCCCTGTGGGGCACACAATCTTAATCTCCATTTTACAGATAAAATAAATGAAGCCCAGAAAAGTGAAGTGACTTGCCCAAGGTCAAACAGAAGACAAGTGGTGGAGTCAGGATTAGAACCCAGGTCTTCTGACTCCCAGTCCTGGACTCCTTCCCCTCGGCCATAGAACCAACTAGATTAAAAATCACCAATAACAAAGGATCTGTGGATTCCTTATTCCCTACATACCATGGTCATCTTCACAAATACAGGGCAAGTGTTTTTATTCCTAAAGAAAAGAGCTAGACTAGAAGCTCTTTGTGGACAGGGATTTTGTCTACCAACTCTATTGTGTTGTACTTTCCCAAGGCTTAGTACAGTGCTATGCACACACTAAGCACACAATAAATACCATAGACTGAAGTCAATACTCAGAAGTTTCTGCTTGTTACAGAGTTAATGGGTTGTTTATGAAGAATTGAGTGATCTGTTGAGAATGGCATTTTATAAAGATGTCTCAGAGTGGAGTGTGGAAAAAACTGAAAAGGGGAGAAGCTGGAGGCAGGGAGATCAGTGAGCTGATTGCTACAGTCAAAATAAGAGTAACTGAGTTAACTGAGACAATCAAGGGTACTCTTGCCTTCTCAAGTGCCTCTCCCAACCAATCAGTAGCATTTATCAAGCACTTACTCCTTGCAGTCTGTTTCACATTAGTCTCTTCCTTTAGACTTTAAACTCCTTGTGGGCAAGGATTATGTTTACCAACTTTGTTATATTGTGCTCTCCAAAGCATTTAATACAGTGCTCTACATAAAGTGCTCAATAAATACCATTGATTGATTGCAGAGCACTGCACTAAGCACGTGGAAAAGTACAACTCAAGAAATAGTTCATTAATGTCTGCAACAATTCACCCAAAAGCTGCACTATTTCCTCAAAGACCACTGCCTTTCTTCCCTCTCCAACTCCAGGAGATCGAAGAAGTTACTAGAGAAATGTTTTTCTCTTCCTATCGTTTAAGAAATTCTACACTAGTTGGACTAATGATCCATCCATCCCTAAATGGCTTTCCACTATGGCACCTGGGGACCCCGGTAGGATTGGTGTAACCATTTCCCACTTCATATCCATCCTCACATTTCAGGAAATCCTTTCTAAATCCCTAACTCTTCTCCACTCAGATTAATGGACAATAGATCCATGGCTGCTGTATCTACCCCTTCTTGCACTTTCTTTGGAAGTCCATCTGGGGTTACCGCAACCCAGGGCATTTCTTCTCTGACCCCCCAACTCCCCCCCACAATTTGCTCAAGAGTCAGCAGCATGGCTCAGTGGAAAGAGCAAGGGCTTTGGAGTCAGAGGTCATGGGTTCAAATCCCAGCTCCGCCAATTGTCAGCTGT
This sequence comes from Tachyglossus aculeatus, assembly GCF_015852505.1. Classification (NCBI taxonomy): domain Eukaryota; kingdom Metazoa; phylum Chordata; class Mammalia; order Monotremata; family Tachyglossidae; genus Tachyglossus; species Tachyglossus aculeatus. Next base: position 70,211,608 of record NC_052068.1, on the reverse strand, counting down.
GTGAATTTGGACAAGTTACTTAACAGAAGTTGTGTGCCTCAGCTACCTCATCTGTAAAATGGGGATTAAGACCGTGAGCCCCCTGTGGGACAACCAGATCACCTTGTAACCTCACCAGCGCTTAGAACAGTGCTTTGCACATATCAGGCAGAAACTTCTCACCCTCGGCTTCAAGGCTGTCCATCACCTCGCCTCCTCCTACCTCACCTCCCTTCTCTCCTTCTACAGCCCAGCCCGCACCCTCTGCTCCTCCATTGCTAATCTCCTCACCGTACCTCGTTCTCGCCTGTCCCGCCATCGACCCCCAGCCCACGTCATCCCCCGGGCCTGGAATGCCCTCCCTCTGCCCATCCGCCAAGCTAGCTCTCTTCCTCCCTTCAAGGCCCTGCTGAGAGCTCACCTCCTCCAGGAGGCCTTCCCAGACTGAGCCCCTTCCTTCCTCTCCCCCTCGTCCCACTCTCCATCCCCCCCATCTTACCTCCTCCCCTTCCCCACAGCACCTGTATATATGTATATATGTTTGTACATATTTATTACTCTATTTATTTGTTTATTTTACTTGTACATATCTATCCTATTTAATTTTGTTAGTATGTTTGGTTTTGTTCTCTGTCTCCCCCTTTTAGACTGTGAGCCCACTGTTGGGTAGGGACTGTCTCTATAGGTTGCCAATTTGTACTTCCCAAGCACTTAGTACAGTGCTCTGCACATAGTAAGCGCTCAATAAATATGATTGATGATGATGATGATGATAAGAGCTTAATAAATGCCATCATTATCATCCTTCCAAATTTCCTGGGAATGCAGATCTCACTTCCCAGGCCACGAAACCTGGTGACAAGAGCCTAGGCAGAAGGAAGACTGTTCCAGACTGGGGAATCAACCATCTGAAAACTAGACTGTCTGGTTTTCCATTGGATGAATGGCCACACTAATGCAGGACCTATCCAGGAATTTAACCCTGTCCTGGGAGGTATTTGTGTCTCAATCCACAGTTCTCAATCCTCAATTCACCTGTCTACATGTTTTGTTTTTGTTGTCTGTCTCTCCCTTCTAGACTGTAAGTCCATTGTTGGGTAGGGACTGTCTCTATATGTTGCTGACTTGTACTTCCCAAGTGCTTAGTAAAGGGCTCTGCACACAGTAAGCACTCAATAAATATGATTGAATGAATGAATCCAAACAAATGGTGTTTGCAGGATATAGATCTCCAAGTCAAAATGAAAAACTACTCAGTTCTGATGAGAATCAATTGATCCATCAATGGTATTTGTTGAGCATTTATGTATTAAGAGCTTGGGAGAGTACAATGCAACAGTATTAACAGGCATGTTCCTACCCATAGTGAGCTCTCAGTCTAGAGGGGGAAACAGACATTAATATAATTTATAATATATAATTTGAAGATATGCACATAAGTGCTGTGGAGTTGGTGGTGGGACAAATATCAAATGGTTACTGATCCAAGTATATAGGTGATGCAGAAGGGAAAGCCAACTGGGGAAAAGAGGGCTTAATTGGAGAAGGCCTCTTGGAAAATATGTGACCTTAATAATTCTTTGAAGGTAGAGAGAGCAGGGGTTTGGCATATATGGAGGGGGAAGGAATTCCAGGTTAGGGGGAGGACATGAGACAGGGGTCAGTGGCAAAATAGATGAGACTGGGGCACAGGGAACATTTCTAAACAGTGGGCCATCTAGGTGGGAAATAATCTTTGCTTCAAAAAACTCACCAATGCACAGATTTGTTTTCCATTCTAGCTATAGTCACAAGTTTTTCCCTGAAATAATCAAATGTGCATTACAGAGACACTCTTCCAACAGAATGAAAGAAAATTAACCAGTTGGTATTGGAGGTTTTGTGTAGCCAAGTGCTTTTACTAGAATATCAGACTGAGAAGTCCCAACTATTGGTTGGCTCAAGCTTTACTTTGAAGATATTTTATAATACAAATGTGCACCAGACCCTTTTGGAGAAAATGTTTGGTTACAAAGCAAACTCCACTAGACTCAGTTTCACCCTGCATTTCATACTAGGGTGAGTTTCTTTATTTTTGGATCCCTACATTTTGCCACATATTTCCAGCTATTAGTGAAGTTTCAGAATCATGAGATGTACTTGGCTACCACGTGGAAATGGAGAAGGAGGAGAAAGACATCACTTCTAATTTTTATTCATGAGGCACACCCTTCCTATGATCTACATCCTCGTTCTATTAAAGCATATGGCATCAATTCTGCCTTCCTATTGTGATGGAGAGATGGAGTCCAGGCATATGCATCAGAAGAAGATGTTTCAATTAAAAATAATAGCAAGTTTCACATGCAATTCTCAAAAGGGCAGAGCACGATCCCAACTAGATTTCAATGCAACAAAACCTCTCGGTTCTGGGGATTCAACAATACCTTGGCCCTTTGGGGTTTACATGCATTGTTTCCTGATTCTGGTGACCTCCTTCTTCTATGGAAAAATGGAAAAGGAGTTATGCAGGTGCTTTAGGTAAAGGTAAAGGATTTTAAAAAAAGGATTCTTGGCAATCAATCAGACTCCTTAAAATTGCATTTTGATGAGGCAAGGGTAAATTAACCAGAAACATATGATTCAAATTTTGCTTTGAGAAGACAGATAAATAAGTAATGGAAATGGTAAAATGTTTAAAAAATCCATTTGGGGTTTTAACTGATAAAAATGTATTCAATAACACACAATATTTGGGGCATTCAATGAACACCAAATGTGGTACAGCTAACAAAAATATTGATACATTCAAGAGTGTTCATGGACCCTGAGTGCAGTACACTGTACTAAGAGCTTGGGAAAATGCAAGAGAACCTCAAGGCATGCTCCCAACCCGTAAGGCATTTAAAATTTAACGGGCAAGATGGACATCAAAATATTTACAAATAATGGTCTCAGAATAAATGTGAGTACAACTGAATATACATACACACCAAGGATGGATTTGAATCGACATCTCTAGGCTAGAGTAGGTTTTGTGGAGATACAAATCAGGATGTAAAGAATAAAATCAGTAAAGGCTTCTTGGAGGAGCTAGGATTTTAGGAAGGCTTTGAAAATAGAGAGGCCTGAAGTCCAGCAGATTTAGGGGAGGAGAGTGTTACAGGATAGGGGTACAGCATGAGTAAGGGATAGGAGGTGGTCAAGATCTGAGTGGGGTATAGGTGGAAAGTAAGAGGAGCAAAGCGTGAGAATAGAATATGCAAAATGAAGAGTGGTGGTGGAAAGCCTTAAAGCAAATAATGAGGACTTTCTGTTTCATGTGAAGGGAGATGGGCAGCCAATGGAGGTTTATGGGGAGAGGAGAGCTGTGTGCTGACTAATGTTTAGGAAGATGATCCCATCAACACTTTAGAATATGGGTTCAAGTTGGGTGAGGCTAGAGGCAAGGATAACTGTGAGAAAACTGATTCATTAGTCTAGTGAGAGCTTGAATGGAGATGGTGGCTGTTTGGGTGGAATAGAAGGAGCAGGTTTGAAGGAAAAATAGCTAGGATTTAACAGTTGGTTGGAGTGAAGAGTCCAGGATGACTCTGAGTTTCTGGGATTCAGAGATAGAGAGGATAGTGGTGCTTGCTAATGGAAAAACTTGGGAGGAGGGCAGGGTTTAGGAGGAAATATGTAGTTTGGTCTAGTGGAAAGGGCATGGTCTCTGGAATCACAGGGACCTGGGTTCTAATCCCAGCTCCACCACTTATCTGCTGTGCAACCTTGGGCAAGTTACTTAATATCTCCTTGCCTCAGTTACCTCATCTTTAAATGGGGATTAAGACTGTAAGCCCCATGTGGAACATGGACTGTGTCCAACTAGATTAGCTTGTATCTAGCCTAATGCTTAGTAAAGTGCTTGATGCATAGTAAATGCTTAACAAAGTAAAAATAAATACAGAAAAAGATGTGAAGTTTAGTTTGGACATATTTAAGGTGCTAAAAGGCTAGAAGTTGTGGTGTCCTAGACTGTGAGTTCATTGCTGGGTAGGGACTGTCTTTATATATTGCCAACTTGTACTTCCCAAGCACTTAGTACAGTGTTGGGCACACAGTAAGTGCTCAATTAATACGATTGAGTGAATGAATGAAGGTGTCAGGTTGGGAGTAATCTGAAGTAGCTGAAGCCATGTGAGTGGCTAGGTTTCCAAAGAAGGTAAGTACAGAGTGAAAAGACTGAGGACTCAAGACTAAGCTCACTGTGGGCAAGGAATGTGTCTACCAACTCTGTTACACTGTTATATTGTAATTTCCCAAGTGTTTAATACAGTGCTCTGCACAAAGTAAGCACTCAATAAATATAATTGATCGATTGACTGCTCAACATAAGCACTCAATAACAATTGACGCAGAACAAAGCTCCGCAGGACACCCGCAGTTAAGGTATGAGGTACAATGAAATAAGAAAGAGCTGTTAGAGAGATAGGAAGAGAATCAAAAGGCTGCTGTGTTGGTCAGCTCAAAATCTGATAGCATTCCAAGGAGAAAGTGGTGGTCAAAAGCAATAATAGTATTTATTAACTGCCCTCTGTATGCAAAGTCCTGTTCCAAACTCTTCAAAACTGTGTCGAAGGCAACTGACAGGTAAAGGAAGATTAGAATACAGTCACCTTGGACTCAGACTTGAGGAAATCATTGATAATTCTTTAGCTGTCTCTAGAAACACCCCCAGTATTGAAACAGAAAGTTTCTCTGCTATAAAACAGAACCTTATCACCCACATCTGTATTTGAAATCATGAAACATAAGAAAACCTAGTCATTGTGACTTAATTTTGTTTCATAATTCCTAATATGTTCATTTCTGTTGCGGTATTGTACATATTTTATATATGATATTTTTTATACATATACCTTAGTCGGACCACAAAAAAAAAATCAAGAAATGTCAATGAGGTTTGAAGTTGAGTCCCAGTCAAGGAATTCCAAAGCTAGCCAGCAGGACTTTATATCACCTTAAGGCATATTTTTTCAATAGCCCAAGTTACCATTTGCTCCACTATGTTCTGTTTGTTGGAGGTAGTTATAAAAGCTCATATATTTCATGTCCTCCTAACCTCTATCCTGTAATTTCCTCTGTGGAGCTTGAGTCAGGTATTTCAAATGAGTTCAGGAATGTTCGCTCTTTTCTTTGCTCCGTATAACAACGAAAAAGAGATTGACTCTGTTTAAATGACACAGCTGCAGGTACAAGGTCAAGGACAATGTGATGAATGTTCCCTCTGACCACTTGCAACGTCAAGGGTAGGGCAATGAATGCATTACATCTGGTAAAGAAAGGCACTTTCCTCCTGAGTGAGAATCATAATCTACAGCTAGAGTGACAGTGGCAGGAATCCCTCCCCGCAACCCCCAGCTCAATCCATAATATAGCACTACCACCTTTCTTAATTAGTCAGGGAAAGGGGATAAGAGGGAAAGGAAGAGGCTCACCGAGAGGAAGAAACAAAAACTCCTCAAAATTTCCACCACTCAATCATTTAATCGATGAATGCTATTTCATGAGCACTTATTCTGAGCAGAGCACTGAATTACTTGGAGAGTACAATCTCCATCCGCCCTCTTCACCCACTATTTTCTCAACTCAGTTACTTTATTCCTTCCAAGCTGAACCTAATCGTACTCCTCCCTCAACTCCCTGTCCTCTATCGCCTGTGCCTTCAACTTGGAAATAATTTAGATGACAGCTGCTGCCAAACCGAAAGCCTTTCTAAAATCTCACCTCCTCCTATAAGTCCCCCCTGATTAGTTCTCAGCACCCAAAGACAAATAAACCTATCAGCTAACTGTAGATCTTGCAAATTTATATCTAATCCTCCTTATTTATTCTGAACACTCTGTAGGTAAATACTAATATGTCGGTTTTCCTCACTGAAGAGCCTGTGGGCAAAGAACATGTTACTTCTTTGTTGTATACTTCTCAAACACTTGGGACAGGCTGTTGGATGCAGTGGGCACTTAACTTATATTACTTATATTACTATTATCCATGTAGCGGGGGGACTCTGAGCAGTAGCTTCATGTGGATCAAAGATAAAACTGAAAATAAAGGCCAGCACAACAAAAAGCAATCTGTCCAGCAAAGATGGTCAATCTGTGTGCAAAAATGGTCAGAAAAGTCACTCCTCAGCAACATTCCCATCCAAGATCAGAATTCACCATCTTAATCTTCAAATATTGAAGACAATTAAATATAGCAAGACTGAACAGGTATATTTTAGGCAAAATTTAATGCTTTAAATTTATAAATGCTTTTAAAATGTAATATTCCACAAGCAAGCTACCAATTAATCTTTAAAACCTAATTCAATGCAGTTATCTATTTTTGAATAATTATAAAAATCAACAATATTTACTGAGCTCTGTCTTACCATGTAGAGAGCACTGCTATAGGTGCTCAGCAGAACACAATTCAGCTAGCAAACCCACTCCCTGCCCTTAAGGAATTTTTTTCCAATTTGGTGGAAAAATTTGGAATATCCCAAAGCACCTCTGTAGCCTGTTGTTGTCTTATGCTCTCGAGTTGTGTCTGACCCATAGTTACGCCATGGACATATCTCTCCCAGAATGTCCCACCTCTATCTGCAATCATTTTGGTAGTGTATCCATAGAGTTTAATTGGTAAAAACATGTAAGTGGTTTACCATTACCTCCGTCTGCACAGTAAACCCAAATCTCCAGCCTTGAATCCCTCCCATGCCGCTGCTGCCCAGCACAGGGGAGTTTTGAATTGTAACAGATTGCCTTCCACTTGCTAGCCACTGCCCAAGCCAGGTATGGAGATGCCTCTGCTTTACTCTCCCTCTCATAGTTGAGAATGATAGAGTACTGGAAACTCTCCAGGTGCGACCCTGAGAGGTGCTGTAGTCTGTACTAACTGTAGTAAACAAGATAAATTCACCCGGCCTTGTTTAAGGTTTTAGACCTGAGAGATAGTTAAACGGGTAATTGTACATATCTTCAAAGGCAGGGGTTCATAAATTAAATCCCAGACAAACCAAAATGATAAAACCTATTAGGAAACCACCTTAATGATACTATTGGCAAAGCACAGCCATCTCACTTTGTGTAAGGTACTAGGCAGAGAAAGTATTCTAGCAACGGTCAAAATAGAACCTTGAATAATATGTAATATGCCCTGTAAATCTGTTCATTCATTCAATAGTAATGAGATCCTGTGTGCAGAGTACTGAACTAGGCATTTGGAAGAGAACAATAAAAACTAAATATATACTCCCTTCCTATGAAGAGTTTACAATCCCAAAGAGAAACAGGCAGACACAGATAATATATATACACAGGGGAAGCAAGAGGAAAATTATAGAACTTGGCAACAGCACGAGTATGGAAAAGTAATGTGTAAATATGTGGAATATGTCAATGAAAAAATATGCCAAAAGTGGTAAGGATGGCTTTGGGTGTAATTATCCCAAAGTAATGAAAATTAAATGGGGAAAACTTCTTGGAGGATGCGTGATTTTAGGAGGGCTTGGAAGCTGAAGAGTAGGGTGGTCTGGACAATTTGAATAGGAAGTTCTAGGTAGGGAGAAGGGGAAACAAGTGATAAGAGACAGGAGAGACAAGACCAAGATACAGTTATGGATTTCAATCACAATATTTTGTGCATATCTGTTGAAAGAACTTGACAGAGTGATTAAACAGTAAAGTGACCCAATGCATCATTCATATTTCTCTAGTGCTTACTGTGTTGAGAGCACTGTACCAAGCACTTGGGAGAGTACACTATAATATAACATTGTGTGTCCACAGTTAGCTTACAGTCTCAAGGGGGGAGACAGACAATAATATAAATAAATTATGGATATGTGGGGCTAAGGGAGAGGTGAAAAAGGGAGTAAATCCAAGTGCAAGGATGATTCAGAAGGGAAGGGGAAATGAGGGAAGTCCTCTTGGAGATATGCCTTCAACAAGATTTTGAAGATGGGGAGAGAAATAGTCTGTCAGATATGAACCACTGGAGATTCTTGAGGAGTGGGGAAACATGGACTGAACATTTTTAGAGAAAAAGATCCGGGCAGCAGAGGGAAATATGGTTTGGAGTGGGAGACACAGGAAGCAGGGAGGTCAGCAAGGAGGTTGATACAGTAATCAAGGCATTTCTATATATGGGTAATCAACACATTTCTTTTTGTAAACAAAACATTTGTTATTGCTCATAAACTTTTTATTCATTTGGATACAACTCTCTTCATGGATTTTGAACTTTGGGTTAATGAATTCAATCCTACTTAGCTAAAGCTAAAAGACAGATGATGATTTTCCTTTAATTGTCTTTGGAGCCAGTTCCAAATGAGTGTATTTTCATTAATGAAATGTGCCAGAAGGACTCCTAAAAAGAGTAACTGAGTTCATTGAACAGATACTGCCAAATAATTACAATCTGCTTGGCCTTCTGACTCCTAGGCTACTGTCTAGGTGCCAATAGTGCATTTGCAAAAGTATTAACTCTTTCAGGACCTCAGGAGATTACACTAAATCAGTAATTTGTTTTCTCCTGCCCTGGAATTCCACTCTATATAGCTGAAAGATTACTTGATCATCTTTGAAACTGCCTAAATCTGGGTCAATACTAGGAAGAAATCAGCAATGCTAATTCAAGTGTTTTGAAATCTTCTCAGTCTGACTGACCAAAAGCAAGGGGTTCTTTTGATGCTACCCTTTTCCCAGTGCAGCACGCTAAGATGAGCAAATTTTGGAGATGTCTAAGTGGGACAGGCAGGGGAACCAAGAGAAGGAAAGAAGGACAGAGATTATGATGAGGAGAGAATGGGAGAGGAATAACTGAGCTGAGTGCTTGGGAGAGTAGGATGTGGTTCTTGGCTACAAGGGGCACCCAATCTAATGGGGGAGACAGACAGAAACAGATGATATATGCACAGTGGGAATGGGAGGACAAACATAGATACAATTGACAACAAAAATATGGAGAATGAGTAAAGGGAACCCACAAATCTGTATGTACGCAATAAAACCGAACAAATTAACTGCGGGAATTTGGGCTTAAATTATTCACAAGATGTGGCTTATTTCCTCACTGGCTTTGGCCTTTAAGCAGATCTGCATGTGGGGGGATGCTTCTTTGTTCTTATTGGAGGAAACCATAGGAGTGTAAGAAAGTTCATCCTGTACCACGAGGATGGATGACAAGAAGGGCAACGCACACACATTAGTTGGCACCACCAGCCTCAGCCAAGTGTCCAGGCTAGATGAACTTCCTAACAGTCTCCGTTTTCATGGTTTTGGCCTAAATCTGCACCAAGCAAACCGGCTAACAAACGCTAAATATTACAACATCAGTGGCGTAGCAACTTGCTTCCTGGAAGGGGCTGGCCATCCTGAAGCCCCCAGCTCTGAAATCATGAAAACTCTGAAGGTCTGCAACTCAAGGAAGAAAGAGGCACCATTGCCATCATCAAGAGCCTTTTAAAAGCCAATCCAAAGTGAGCTTTCAAATGGAGAAAAGAAATGTTTCACTTCCCAGATCTGACCTGCTAACCTCCTCTATCCCCTTCTGGGGGCCTATTTAAGTAGGTTAAGTCAGTATGTCATCCTCTGAAAGTTTCTTGTGGGCAAAATAGCTAACATTTCCAGGAGGCCAGCCTAACGTCCTGCTAATAAAAAGGACTCTGATCGTATGAGAAAGAACTGGAGGGTGGAAATTATGAAAACAAACATTCAACCACATTTCAATTTTGTGGTGCAAAATGGAGAGACACAAAATTACATGAAATCTTGCCAAAGCTCATAGCAAGCTAGTTGGTTCCTAAAACACAGGGTGGGATCTCAAAACCATCCACAACACAGCTTAATCCCAAACAATAGTTTGTTAATACAAAGAAGGTGTTTTTGGGGGAGAAAAAAAGTTTCCACAATTTAACTCCTTGAAAGAACAATGAATCAGTGCAATAGGTCAAATACAGTGTAATTTCCCTCTCTTTGGCTCCTCTGGGAGATGAACCACTTTTCAGCACAAACTAGAATTTCCACTTCACTCTTAAGAGCACTCACCAAGTTCAGCAGTCCACGAAGCACATGGATTTCTTCATTAGGCTGAACAGGCACTCTTCCAGAGAAAAGGATCTAATACCATCCATTCTCCTCTTCCAAGACAAAATGGTAGTCAACAGGAGGAAGAGTGAATCTGTATAGAACACAGCAAAGGACCACAGTAAGACGACCCCTGCACGAATGTTCATAGATCAAAAAACATCCTTGAAAAACTGGGATGGATATTCTTAATGAAATATTGATTGAGATTCTCTCAGACTGTACTAACCTACTCACCACTGATTAGCCACTACTCTGCACACAGGAAGTGCTCAATAGATTGGATTATTAAAACTGCATTAACATCTTTATATAAATAAGATTCCTGTAAGCACAGTACTACTAATCGTCTGTCAAGTGTGCATTATTGCGCCAAACATTATACAAAGCTCTGAAGGGAATACCAGGTAACTGGGTTGGACATAGCACCTGTCTCACATAGGACTCACAGTCTCTGTAGGAGGAAGAACAGCTATTGAATCTCCATGTTGCAGTACGGGAAATTGAGGCACAGAAAAGTTAAGTGACTTGTGCAAGGTCACACAGCAGGCAAGTAGTGGAGCTGGGATTAGAACCCAGGTCTTTTAATTCCCAGGCCCATGATCTTTCTAAGGCCATGGTGTTTCCCCAGCACCAAACTTTGCTGGCTCTGGACTGATAAGGGGAGGGAAGTAGTGAGTAAGATGGTTATTTTTCTCTGCTTAACTCCCCTCATGAATTACAAACTCTTTGTGGTCAGGGACGGCCTTCAATTTACATGCATTACATATATCCCTAAGTGCTTAGTAGAGTGCTCTATGCTTGAGACATATACTCAATAAATGTTAGCAATAAGGATAATAGTAACATTAAAAATAAGTGAAGCGGGCCATCATCGAAGGCACAAGACTGAGTGCATAAAAGTCCAAGTTTTAAGAACCTCATACTAACAGTGGGTGGATGCAGACCAGAGACTTCTAACAACCACAACCCTTCCCTCTCCTTTTTACACCTTCTGATAATTTCTCTGCATCATTTTAGCAGCAGTGGGTTAAACTGTGAATTCAACAGCAACAGACACTGGGAGAAATTCCCTTCTGGAGTTGGGGCATACCCAGCTTTCGAAGGATCTGTGAAACCAGAGTTTTCTGCCTCTACTGTCTGTTGTCTCTGGAAGTTCAAATGAAATAAAGGAAGGGATTTCATTCATTCAATCGTATTTAAGTGCTTACTCTGTGCAGAACACTGCACTAAGCACATGGGAGAGTACAATATAAGACCCTTTCCCTGCCCACAACAAGGTTACAGTCTAGAAGGGGAGGCAGACAGTACTATAGATAAATTACAGATGCGTATGTAAGTGCGGTGGGGCTGGGAGCAGGAATGAATAAAGGGAACAAGTCAGGGTGATGCAGAAGGGAGTGAGAAAATAAAAAGGGCTTAATCAGGGAAGGCCTCTAGTAGGAAGTGTGAGAAGCAGCGTGGCTCAATGGAAAAGAGCCCGGGCTTTGAAGTCAGAGGTCATGGGTTCAAATCCTGGCTCTGCCAATTGTCAGCTGTGTGACTTTGGGCAAGTCACTTAACTTCTCTGTGCTTCAGTTACCTCATCTGTAAAATGAGGATGAAGACTGTGAGCCCCACGTGGGACAACCTGATTACCTTGCAACCTCCCCAGCGCTTAGAACAGTGCTTTGCACATAGTAAGCGCTTAATAAATGCCATTATTATTATTATTATTATTATTATTAAGTGTGCCTTTAATAAAGCTTTGAAGACGAGGAGGATAATTGTCTTTTGGATTTGAAGAGGGGGGGCATTCCAGGCCAGAGGGAGGATGTGGGTGAGAAGTAGGAGGTGAGCTAAACAAGATCGAGGTACAGTTTTTGATGAGATGTGAATTTCACGCACTACAATTAAAGTTGTAGGTTTGAAGGAAGGGGTTTGTTAGAGCTCCAAGCACTGTCCCAGGAAGGAACCCTTTTTATTTGATTATTTATAAGCACTTACTTCACAAGGGACAGCGATTAGATGGGCTTGGCTTCTTAAAATTTGCTTAATATGATCCAGATTCTTGCAAAAGTCCCTCATCCAGAACTGCACCACATGGAAAACATTCACCTACTGAACCCAAAGCCTCATGAACAGATTCCCAAGTTTTCTTGCTGAGCTTCTCAACCCAGAGCCCAGCTTCTCCCACATCTATTTCCATCTTCTACTTGCCCTTCCACTATGCACCATGGCCACACCTCACCCAGTATACAAGCAAATCACGTCACAAATATCCTTAATATTTCAGTCAGTCAATCGTATTTATTGAGTGCTCACTTTGTGCAGAGCACTAAGTGCTTGGAAGAATACAGTATATTAACAGACACATTCCTTGCCCACAAGTCCACCATAATAATAATAATAATGACATTTACTAAGCGCTTACTATGTGCAAAGCATGGTTCTAAGCGCTGGGTGGTTACAAGGTGAGCAGGTTGCCCCACGGGGGCATCACAGTCTTAATCTCCATTTGACAGATCAGATAACTGAGGCACAGAGAAGTTAAGTGACTTGCCCAAAGTCACACAGCTGACAATTGGCAGAGCTGGGATTTGAACCCCTGACCTCTGACTCCAAAGCCCTTGCTCTTTCCACTGAGCCATGCTGCTTCTCCTAGCAATGATATCAATAGCAATCAACCATAGTAATGATGCCGAAAGCTGAGGCAACTCTGAATAAATCTGTAGCGTTATTCCAGGGCTATTTTAATAGGGGATCCAGGGGATGTGGGGCTGATAAAGGCACATTGGGTCTGAACCCCTAATCCCCAACATCCAACCACACCGTGGCTTCCCATAATACCATCCATTCTCCTTTTCCAGGACAAAATGGTAGTCAACAGGAGGAAGACTGAATCTGTACAGAATACAGTAAAAGACTTCAGTAAGACGACCCCTGCACAAATGTCCATAGATCAAAAAACATCCTTAAAAAACTGGGGTGGGTAGATAGAGATTTGAAGAAATTTCAGAAGTTGGACTATTCTTAGTGAAGTAATGATTGAGATTCTCCCAGACTGTACTAACCTACTTACCACTGATTAGCCACTACTCTGCACACAGCAAGTGCTCAATTAGATTGGATTATTAAAACTGCATTAACATCTTTAAATAAATAAGATTCTTGTAAGTACAATACTACTAATGTTATGTTAGTCAAAGAGTGGTTGAAATCACCGAGCCACCAGTCTCCCTGGGTGGTCATCTGAAAGCCGGGTCAGCCTCTCTCATCATCCCAAATATCACGGGAACCAAGGCCCCACGTAACAGTACACAAGATGGGAAGATTGTTGCAGCATCTAAGCAAGGACCGTGCCCTGTATGGAGAGGTTTTCATTAACTGCCCCCTCCAAGGACTTCTCTATAACTTTGTTGTTTGTGATACTGCCTTGGCCCTTGATGTTGAGTGTAGCAGGTCAGTGATGCTGAGATTTCCTTAAGGAGTCAGACATTGCATATTTGGTGGATAGAAGTACCATGGCCATAGAGAAGATCAGAAAGCATAGTAGCTCTATAGACTGTTGGTATGGTCTGGAGCTTAAAACCATGCTGCAGCTATATTCTGTTTGATCTCTGAATGGAAATGTTGGCCTTCTTGGTTCAATTTTCTACTTCATTATCTACTTGTCTATCACTGCATTAATAAAATAATAATATTGATGATGATGATGGTATTTGTTAAGCACTTACTATGTGCCAAGCACTGTTCTGAGCGTTGGGGTAGATCCAAGCTAATCAAGTTGTCCCACGTGGGCCTCACAGTCTTAATCCTCATTTTACAGATGAGGTAACTGAGGCACAGAGAAGTTAAGTGACTTGCCCAAAGTCACACAGCTGATAAGTGGTGAAGCTGGGATTAGACTCGGACTCCCAAGCCCGAGCTTGTTCCACTAAGCTACACTGCTTCTCTAAGCCACGTATTATTGGACTCTGTGCTGCCTAGGTAACAGAATTTTGAGTCAGCATTCAGATCTGGGTTACCAGTGAAGATCTTGGTGCTTTGTGTGTTTCCTTGGTGAGAGGCGATAATTCCCAGTTTTCCTCAGACCATTCCATCTGTCTGTGACACCGGGTTTACAATCAACTGAGGTCACATCTCCTCCAAGATGCCTTTTTACCCCTGCTTGCTCTCCCTTCAGTGTTGGCTATGCAGTTGGATCTGTGACCTTAGGACACTTAATATTTCCCCCACCCCCAGCCCCACAACCTTTATGTGCATATCTTTATATGTTCTAAATTATTCATTTATATTAAAATGTGAGTTCATTGTGGGCAGAGAATGTGTCTGCCAACTCTGTTAAATTGGACTCTCCCAAGCACTTAGTACAGTATTCTGCACACAGTAAGTGCTCAATAAATACAATTGATTACGTACATAACTTTAAATTGTTATAAATTATTCATTTATAATAATACCTGTCTCCCTCTCTAGATTGTAAACTCATTATGGGCAGAGAGCATTTCTGCTCCTTTTGTTATATTGTACTATCCCAAATGCTTAGTATAGTGTTCTGGACATAGTAAGCACTCAATAAATACCACTGATTTATCTATGCTGCTGCCTCTTAGCCATTTATTGAGATCAATACTTTGGACCCACCAACTTTTGTGGGATTTCTACAAGTGTGTTGTCATTTCTGATGCAGGGAACATGTCTACCAACTCTGTTGTACTGTACTGTCCCAAGTGCTTAGTATAGTGCTCGGTCCACAGTAAGCGCTCAATACGATTGATTGATGCTACCAGCTTTCCACTCAGGTTTTGATATTTAAAATATTTCCTGCCTCAAAGGACCCAGAGAGAAGTGACAAGGGGACAGTTAGCCAGTAGCCCCTCTGCCCCAGGCCATACTGCAGGAATGCATGGCCAAACCTGTGGTCCAGCCAACCTTCTAGGTCTATTGCCTCTCCCCTTCCAAGGGAGAGGGCTGGGTTCAGTTTGCTGAAATCTTAATCCCATTTTCCTTTCAATGATCTTGAGAAGCAGTATGGCCTAATGGATACAGCATGGGCCCGGGAATCTGAAGGACCTGGGTTCTAATCCCAGCTCTGTCACTCCTTTGCTGTGTGACTTTGGGCAAGTCACTTCACTTCTCTGTGCCTCAGTTACCTCATCTGTAAAATGGCAATCAAAACTATGAGGGCTATGTGGGACGGGGACTGCATCCAACCTCATTAACTTCTATCTGAGCCCGGGCTTTGGAGTCAGAGGTCATGGGTTTGAATTCTGGCTCTGCCACATGTCTGCTGTGTGATCTTGCGCAAGTCACTTAACTTCTCTGGGCCTCAGTTCCCTCATCTGTAAAATGGAGATGAAGACTGTGAGCCCCACGTGGGACAACCTGATCAACTTGTATCCCCCCCAGCGCTTAGAACAGTGCTTAGAACAGAAAACCAAATTAACATAGATGAAAGAAACAAAAAAAAGCCAAGTAACAAAATACATTTGGAACTCTATTTATCTGCCTTTTCCAGAAGGGAAGTCTGCATTTTCAGGGAAATGGAATATCTTGTTTATTGGATATTCAATCAGATATGCACCACTTAATCTTTAAAATTGTATCTTTTATTTGTTCAGCATTTATTGGCTACAGATAAAGAAAAATATTTTAAAATAAGACGCTGGCCTGAACATCAAAGATTAAATGGGACCTTTTAATGCTTGATTTTCCAGTGAGGAAAAAAGTCCAAACTCTTTAGTGTTTTCACACAGTCTTAAAAGGCTCCATCCCTGTACTCACTCTCATATCTCAAAGCAAATATCCTCCAGAAGACAATGGAAATATTTCCTAAGACTTTTATGGAGGTAAAACGCAGGTTTTAATCTGTAAGAGTTGGAAAATGATACTTTTTTTATGCCGTTTCCTGTCTCGTCCACTGAAGGAGCTATGCTCACAAGAGGTCTGAGCAAGAAGCTCTGGAAGCGTAACATGATATAAAGGACGTTAAGAGTAATCTCATCATCCATAGTCACCGAAAGAGAGTGAGTGAAAGAAAAAAGATCTCGAAATCACATAATAGAAAAACAGGAATCAGTTGGAGATGAAAGGAGAGAATCAATTGGAGATGAAAGGAGACCATCCTTTCCTTTCTTGTCAATATTGCCAATCGTGTTAATAGAATGCAGGAGGAAGGAAAAGGAGCCCTCACAGGCAGAACTGTAAGTGAAATGTTTTTCAAACATTATAAAGGAGGTGGTGGTAGGTCTTTGAACTTGGGAGGAATATGGTTCTCACCCTTTACAATGGTCTGTTGGTTCTGTGGGGCCACACCGGGAACATTTTGAGGGTAGAAACCCCCCAGATATCTTATAATCGTTTTAATTTCTAGAATGTTCAGGAGGACAACTTTGTTAAATGAAAAGCATTTTACAACCTGGGAATTAGGTAACCTGGGTCCTAGTCGCTACTCTGTCACTTGCTACTGTGTGACCAGGGGAAGATACTTAATATCCCTGTACCTCAGTTTCCTCATCTGTAAAATGGGGATTAAAAACATGTTCTCCCTCCTATTTAGACTGAGAGTCCTATGTGGGACAGGGACTGCGTCCGATCCAATCATCTTGTAACTACCCCAGTGCTTAGAACAGTGCTTTACACATAGTAATCACTTAAAATAATGAGTACTGGACAGGAGGCAGACCAGTAAAATCTTGCACTAATGAACACCCAAACCATAGCAGCAGAATTATCTGACCAGTTCACCCTTTCAGGCCACTGGGGACCACATAGGAGTTGAGTACTGCAATTCATTCAACTAGGAAGTCACCAATGTAGTTTGTTTTTTCACTCCTGATTTGGACTTCTGACAATCTTTAAGGTCCTTGAAAAGATGTGCAGTTTGCACTAAAAGCCAATCTACCCATCTAAATAGATAACTCCATCCACTATTGGAAAGATGCTGGGAGTCAGGAAATCTACAATCTAACTCCAGCTTTGCCACTAGCCTGCTATGTAACCTCAGGAAGATCATTTAATATATTTGCCCTTCAATTTCCTCTTCTGCTAAATGGGGATAAGAAACCAGCTACAGCTACTTCTTAGAGTATTAGCTCTATGTGAGGATGCAGAAACTGTCTAGCTGATTAATTTGTATCAACCACAGAACTTAGCACAGTGCTTGTCACAAAACAAGGGCTTAGTATACACTATTGGTTTCCTTATGTGTATTCAGAACGCATCGTGTGTTTTGTAATTAAATCCATTCATAAAATATATAAAGCAGTTCTAACCTCTCTTTTATACCCTGAAAAGTGTTAGGAATTTTCCAACAGCCTCTTCCTGTGCTTTGAGCACAGTACAGCTTCCCACACCCAAAAGGACACACAAATACTTAATCATAATCATTAGTGCTTATCAAGTGCCTTCTGGCACTTGGAAACATAATAGAAGTAAAAGATAATATCTCTGACAGGGAAGTTTGCAACCTATGATGCCCACCTGTACTCTCCGTGTTATTAATCCTTATGACCATGCAACATTATGCTAACAGTTTGTCATTTGGAATAATTCAAGTGGATGGCACTAAAACACAGCAAATCAGGACAAAAGGTAGAAGCCATAGGAGAACAAGTTGAAAAGTAAGGAACATGACTGGCAGGAAGGAGGGATTGCTAGTGATACTCCATAAGCCTCTAGCACTATTATCAACTCCTCTGATCAGATGCTTCATCTTGAAACTTCAAGACTGAGACTCATTCATCTTTCCTGATGGGAGATTCCATCAGACTCCATTCCACTGATACCTCAAAGATAATACCTCAAACTTAACACTGCCCCTCAACTTAACTCAAACTTAACACTGCCCCTTCTAATTATTGCCCTATATCCCTCCTATCCTTCCTTTCCAAACTCCTAGAACGAGTGGTCTACACTTGCTGCCTTGAATTTCTCCACTCCAACTCTCTCCTAGACCCCCTCCAATCTGGCTTCCATCCCCTACACTCCATCAAAACTGCCTTCTCAAAGGTGACCAATGACCTCCTTCTTGCCAAATCCAGTGGCTCCTACTCTATCCTAATCCTCCTTGACCTCTCAGCTGCCTTCAACACTGAACCACCCCCTTCTCCTCCACACGCTATCCAGCCTTGGCTTCACAGACTCTGTCCTGGTTCTCCTCTTATCCCTCTGGCCGTACATTCTCAGTCTTCTTCACAGGCTCCTCCTCCCCCTCACTGAAGGGGTTCCTCAAGGGTCAGTTCCTGGTCCCCTTCTGTTCTCTATCTATACTCACTCCCTTGGTGAACTCATTCACTCCCACGGTTTCAACTACCATCTCTACACTGATGACACCCAAATCTACAACTCCACTCCTGTTCTCTCTCCCTCCCTTCAGGCTCAATTCTCCTCCTGTCTTCAGGACATCTCCATCTGGATGTCTGCCCACCATCTAAAACTCAACAAGTCCAAGACTGAGGTCTTCATCTTCCCTCCCAAACCCTGTCCTCTCCCTGACTTTCCCATCACTATAAATGGCACTACCATCCTTCCCATCTCACAAGCCCGCAACCTTGGTGTCATCCTTGACTCCGTTCTCTCATTCACCCCAACACATCCAATCTTTCACCAAAACCTGCCGGTCTCACCTCCACAACATCGCCAAAATCTGCCCTTTCCTCTCCATCCAGACTGCTACCTTGCTGACTCAACCTCTCATCCTGTCCTGACTGGATTACTGCATCAGCCTCCTTTCTGATCTCCCATCCTCCTGTCTCTCCCTGCTTCAGTCTATATTTCACTCTGCTCCCCAGATTATCTTTGTACAGAAACGCTCTGGACATGTCACTCCCCTCCTCAAAAATCTCCAGTGGTTGCCTGTCAACCTTCGAATCAAGCAAAGATTCCTCACTCTCAGCTTCAAGGCTCTCCATCACCTCGGCCCCTCCTACCTCACCTCCCTTCTTTCCTTCCACAGCCCAGCCCGTACCCTCCATTCCTCTGTTGCTGACCTCCTCACTGTGCCTCGTTCTTGCCTGTCCTGCCATCGACCCCTGGCCCATGTCCTTCCTCTTGCCTGGAAATCCTCCCTCTGCACATCCACCAAGCTAGCTCTCTTCCTCCCTTCAAAGCCCTACTGAGAGCTCACCTCCACCAGGAGGCCTTCCCAGACTGAGCCACCCCTTTTTCCTCCTCTCTTCCTTCTCCGCTCCCCATTGCCCCTCCTCCCCACTTCTCTTCTGCACCCTTCCCCTCCCCAGAGCACTTGTATATATTTCTACACATTTCTCTATTTTATCTGTACATACTTACTATATTTATTTTATTAATGATGTGTATATATCTATAATTCTATTTATTCTGATAATATTGACTAAATATATATAATATATATTATTATATATATTGATTAGATTGATGGTATTGATTAGAGAAGCAGCATGGCTCAGTGGAAAGAGCCCGGGCTTGGGAGTCAGAGGTCATGGGTTCTAATCCCAGCTCCGCCACTTGTCAGCTGTGTGACTTTGGGCAAGTCACTTAACTTATCTGTGCCTCAATTACCTCATCTGCAAAATGGGAATTAAAACTGTGAGCCCCATGTGGAACAACCTGATCACCTTGTATCCCCCCAGTGCTTAGAACAGTGCTTTGCACATAATAAACGCTTAATACCATTATTATTATTATTATTATTGACACATCTACTTGTTTTGTGTTGTCTGTCTCCCCCTTCTAGACTGTGAGCCCATTTTTGGGTAGGGACCAATCTCTATATGTTGCCCATTTGTACTTCCCAAGCTCTTTGTACAGTGCTGTGCATACAGTAAGCGCTCGATAAAGCACTCAAGTACAATCGAGTAAATGAATGAACATGTCCAAAACAGAACTCCCTATCATCCCTCCCTAACCCTGTACTTCCCTTGACTTTCCCCATCACTGTTGACAGCACCGCCACGCTTCCTGCCTCACAAACCCTTAATGTGGGTTTTACTTCGACTCATCTCTCTCATTCGAACCACATATTCAATCAGACACTAAATCCTACTGGTTCAGCCTCACAACATTACTAAAATCTACCCTTTCCTCTCAATCCAGCTACCATATTAATCCAATCCTATATAATCCCACTTTGATTAGTGTATCATTCTCCTTGTTGACCTCCCGGCCTCCTGTCTCTCCCCACTCCTGTCCAGATCATTCTTCTACAAAACATTCAGTCCGTGTTTCCCCATTCCTCAAGAACCTCAAGTGGTCATCCAGCTACCTCAGCATCGAACAGAATCACTTTACCATCGATTTTAAAGTATTCAACCACCTTGCCTCCTCCTTCCTTAATTCGCTGCTCTTCCTACAACCCAGCCCACACACTACACTCTTCTAATGCCAGCCTACTCATTGAACCTCAATCTCATCTATCTCACTGCTGATCTCTCACCCATGTCCTGCCTCCCTCTTCATATCCGACAATCACCCTCCCAACCTTCAAAATCTTACTGAAGGCCTACCTCTTCCAAGAGGCCTTCCCCAAATAGGCCCTCATTTCTTCTATTTCCACTTCCTTCTGTATCACCCTTGCACTTGGTCCCCTCATTCATCCCTCCCTCAGCCCCAAAACACTTTTGTAAATTTCTATAATTAATTTATATTAATATCTGACTCCCCCTCTAGACGATAAGCTCATTTGGTCAGGAAGTGTGTCTACCAACAGTGTATTATTTTACCCTCCAAAACACTTGGTACAATGTTCTGCTTACAGGAAGTGTTCAATAAATGAAATTGACTGACTGAAAATTAGCAAGCATCAAAGTACTTAAGGAGCTCACAGCCAAGAACGTAGGTGACACAGACGGGAAGACAGATTTGGGAAAATGAGGGCTTTGTCAGGGAAAGCCTCTTGAAGGAGATGTGATTTCAGGAGGGTTTTGAATGTGGGGAGAGTGATTGTCTACCTATTTTACAAGTAATGATCTTTTTTAGTTGGCAGTATCTAGGAAGCTTACAGTGATTTATCACTCCTCACTTGTTCCGTGGAAGAGGAGAAGCTGCCTCATTCTGTTTTAGAATTTAACTAAGCCAGCAAAATTTGAGAAATGCTTAACCTGGATGGGTGAATGGAGGAACAAAAAGGGTAGCAGCATAATCTGCTGTTTGACTAGGGAAAAAGCCTAGCAATTCTTATAAATTCAACCAGCATTTTCAAAAAGGAGAATGCTGGATTTGCATCTGTTACACAGCTATATCTGATTTTGATTCCTCTAACACACCTTTAATTTGCAATAGTAGTTTTGTTGCTGTCATTGTTTTGCTTTAATTTGTTGCTCAAAGATAGCTTTATTCTCTGCTCCTAGGAAATGCGATTTTATAAGATTAAAAGACTAGCCTCAACTTCGCTTTCGTTTAGTCTAGGATTGTAACACCTCCAAATTAATATTTTCTGTAGATTTAACTTTTACTAAGCTTCAAAGCAAACAAATCTGAGCCACAAACTCTGTTCTTTAGTTACAGTACCCTATTGATCTTACTGTATTATTTTCCTTATCTTTTATGCTGTTTTGTGCTTTTATTGTTTCCTATTAGCTTGTGTATCCATTCCTAATCTGCTTTCCTTTACTCTAAGATTGTTCTTAGAGCACTTTGGGAGTCAGGGACAGTGCCTTATTCTTACCTACAGTTTTTCCAGCACTTAGTACAGTGCTTTGCATACAGTAGAGGACTGGAAGTCAGGAGACTTCTACTCCCAGCTCTTCCACTAGCCTACCATGTGACCTTGTGCAAGTCACTTTACATTTCTGGACCTCAATTTCCTCATCTATGAAATGGGCAGACTAGTCTCTGCCTCTTCCTACCTCACAGGGATGTGGTGAGGAAAAGGTGGCATGACTGATGTGAAAGGGAACAAAATATTTCGTTAGGTGAAAATGATTACATACATATAAAAAACACAGCCTACTTTCCCAGGGCTCTGCAAAAAAAATAAGGCAAGACTACTCCATTTGAGAACAGAGAAACCTATTGTACTGCCTACCAGTCAGTGATACTACTGAGTTTCTAGTGAGCGGGGGCTTGAATCAAGTTACAAAAGAAGAACAAGGGGCAGCATAAGCCCCTGAGCAGCTTACAGTCCTCTGGGGAAAACCCAAATGCACAAACACTCCAGAAGCAGTGTTGCCTAATAAATAGAGCAGGTGCCTGGAACTCAGAAGGACCTGGCTTCTAATCCCCACTCCACCCCTTGTCTTCACTTATCTGTGCCTCAATTACCTCATCTGTAAAATGGGGATTGAGACTGTGAGCCCCACATAAAACAGAGACTGTGTCCAACTCGATTTGCTTGTATCCACCGCAGTGCTTAGAACAATGACTGGCACCTTAGCAATTGGCACTGGCACATTGTAAGTGCTTAAGAAATATCACAAATACCCAAATGAACCTGTCCCTGGGTGACGGGTGACACCAGGCCAATACTATAGTGGACAGTTATTCTGTCCAACCCCATCCCTTCAACATGGATTCATTCACTGACCCCGAAGAGAAACACGTCACTCATTTGGAATCCATCATGCTAGACTTGACCAGGTCCTGGGTATGGCAGATGGGCAATGGGAGCATTATGCCTTTCTCTTCGATAGGGCCTGCTCTTGAGAGTGGGTCATTATTCAAGTCATTAAGTCCCTGCCTGAACATTCTGAAGTGGCTCAGGGTATGGAAACATCAGTAAACAAACCGCCAGTCCAATCTACAGTGCCCAAACATTCAATTAGAAGCTACTCGAGGACAGGAACTCTGTCTTCTATTTTTAAGTTCCCCAGGTGCTCAATCCTGTATTCCTCTAGAATACTGTATTCCTCCAAAATGACGGCTTGTTATGGGCAGGGGATGTCTCTTATACTGTAATCTCCCAAGCACTTAGTACAGTGCTCTGTACACAGTAAACTTTCAATAAATACAACTGACTATTCTACCTTGGGTAGGGGTCTGATACCGTGTTCCGCCCGTGGTGGGCACCCAACACTCCACTCCATCTGTGGTAGGTTGTCAGGCACCATTTCTTCCACAAAATGGGAATCCAGGAGGGTGCTATGCAAATGGTAGATTATCACATCAGTGCTTTGTACAAAATAGGCAAACAACAAACTTGCTGTTACTGTACCATACTGGACAAGGGTATAAGTGGGGATCAATGTCCTTGCATACAATACTAATATATTGTACTAATACAATCTAATACTAATGTATTAGAGAAGCAGCATGGCTTAGCGGAAAAGGCACGGGCTTGGAAGTCAGAGGTCATGGGTTCTAATCCCCACTCATTCATTCATTCAATCATATTTATTGAGCGCTTACTGTGTGCAGAGCACTGTATTAAGCGCTTGGGAAGTACAAGTAGGCACTGCTTGTCAGCTGTGTGACTTTGGGCAAGTCACTTAACTTCTCTGTGCCTCAATTACCTC
The DNA here is from genome assembly GCF_015852505.1 of Tachyglossus aculeatus. Taxonomy (NCBI): domain Eukaryota; kingdom Metazoa; phylum Chordata; class Mammalia; order Monotremata; family Tachyglossidae; genus Tachyglossus; species Tachyglossus aculeatus. The sequence continues at coordinate 70,188,123 of NC_052068.1, read as the reverse complement.
ATCTGTAAATGGGAATTAAGACTGTGAGCCCCACGTGGGACAACCTGATTACCTTGTATCTACCCCAGCACTTAGAACAGTGCTCAGCACATAGTAAACACTTAACAAATACCATCATCATCATTATTATTATTATTATAGAAACCCCTTGGTTCTTCCAGCAGTAAACTAGGCCATCAATTCACTTGGGAAATGGCTACTTACCCTATAGACCAAAGAGCTGTTTTCTATCATCCTTTTGCTGCTTTGTCCATTCCAGCATAATTGTGACAATTGAAATAGCATTTCAGTGTCCTCAAACTGGCTGCATTTCAGGTGTGTTTTCCTGGAGATATTGAGTGGCAAGTTCATGGTAAGCAGTATTGGTAGATGACTTGAAGAAGTTGACAAGAAGTGGATGTTATTGTCTGCAGCGAAGCCAAGTTTTGTAGCCATGTGTCACTCCATTTACCAATCTCCCAAATTCCTCAATGGCCTTAGTCCTGCCTCTCCACATCCTTTCCCATGAACACAAACTTCTTGCTCTTAGATCCAAGGCCCTTCAGAAAGGATTTCCTACCCTAATCTGGTCTAATCTTTTCCCCTATTCTCCCATCCACCCCTCCCATACACACACATATGTTCTTTGTCTTACTCAGGCAGAACTATCACTCACTCTTTTCCTAAATCCTGATTTTTACTCCTTCTGTAAACTCACAGTCTCAAACTGAAATATCTAACCAACTTCCTTCCTTTCCCTGTTCAAAGCTCAACTGAAATGCCATTTCTTCCCTGACACTCCCCTCAATTAAGTACAAATCAAATTCACCAGTGTTCTTCCCAGGATACTAACTAATGAGATCACTAGAGGCACAGCTATGGCTAATTGGAAACTTTTTAGCCTGGCAGAGACCTGGGAATTAGCAGCTTTTAGATCTTTAGACATCAGGGCTGCCCCCTCCCACAGCCTAGCAGCACTTTGCCAAAATCTGCCACACAATAAAAAAAGGGTCCCCTGGAGCAGAGATTCCAGACCTGGATCCCAAATGTTTGATTAGAAACTAATGGTGATTACTCTAAGAGACAAATGCCTTAACAACCTGTGGATGGTGTGATTACATCCATGAGTGGGTGTCGTTGGCAGGAAATTTCTTTCACACTTGCTCTCTGAGCCCATGAAAATAGGATGTTCCCTGTTTCTGACCCATTGACACCAAGATCCTGTCAAATATCACTACTGGAGAAGCAGCTTGGCCTAATGGATAGAGCACAGGTCTGGGAGTAAGAGGATCTGAGTTCTAAGAATGGTTCTGCCACTTATATGCTGTGTGGCTTAGATCAAGTCACTTAACTTGTCTGTGCCTCAATTACTCATCAGTAGAATTGAGATTAAATTCTCCGACTAAGACTGTGAGCCCCATTTGGTACAGGGGCTGTGTCCAACCTTATTAGACATGCCCTAGTGCTTTGCACAGTACTTGACACATAGTAAATGCTTAACAATAAAACTAAAGAGTCTCTTCCTCCTTACAGGCCAGATTAGCACTGTTTTGTTTAGGATTTTAGATTTTATGGGAGAAGAGGGGAAGGTATATCCTACCACCAACAGCACAAGCATATGAAGTGTTTCTGCCATAGAAGTGATGGTTTGCACCAAGCCATCCACACCTTCTTATCCAGTCATCCCAGACCAAGTGGAAATTACAGCAATAGAAGTAATAAGAACTGAGTGATTTCTGAGACTTTTTCTCTCATTTGGTAGAAACATTTCTGGATTTTATTTTTCATTTGGACAGCCAGCCTCCCTTAAAGAGAATGAAAATGAAGCTAGAATGATTACTTTTCAAAAAAAGTTATTTTAGGCTCAATCGGGACTTTGTCTTTATAGTCCCCTGCTTTAAGGAAAAAAATCAAATCATTTTTGGAGCATCTTCTGTGTACAGAACACTATACTAAGCACTTAGGAGAGCATAACATGGTTTGTAGGGCTGATCCCTGCTCTCGAAGATCTGACATTCATTCATTCATTCATTTGTATTTATTGAGCACTTACTGTGTGCAGAGCGCTGTACTAAGTGCTTGGGAAGTACAAGTGGGAAGTGCAAGTACCAGTACAAAGACATTCTACTTTACAATCTAGACAGGCACTAAAATAGACCACAGATGGGTAGAAAAAGGCCAAGTGAATAGGCACAGGAGTTTCTGCTTAAGTAATAGGGTGAAGAAGAAAGTCTTCTAAGCTGTGTCTTCTCTTAACTATAATCACTTTTTGGACAGAACATGTTTACCAACTCTGTTATATTTTACTCTCGCAAGTGTTTGGTTCAGTGGTCTACAGACAGTAAGCACTCAGTAAATATGATTGATTGATTGACTGAAATGTGCCTAAGCACTTCTCTGTGACTATTGGAGTCAGCAGTGTCCAGCTGGACATCTCCAACGTACCCAGGTATCGTTGGCATTGCTCTGCACACAGTAAGTGCTCAATAAATACCATTGACTGATGCCTCTCCTATGCCACTTAAAGAGTAGCAAATCTCACACTGTCACCTTGAACTTTAAACATTCCTAGAGTCTCAAAGCCAAAGTGGGCAAAATGTGCAATTATCACCCATGGAAACAGCCTGAAAGGAGAAGAGGGCAAAAATGTATATGGCTTCCAGTGACAGGTGCTTTGAATTACAGTCCAGAGATGATATGTTTCTGACTAATGTTAAGTGGGAGAGAACAGAGGTGCTGATGGAATCAGTAATGCTCCATACAGTGAAAGTATGCCTACCCTAAGGCTGACGTACTTTTAACCTGCAGCCCCGGAACGGGGCAGAAATGTTTGTTGTTGGAGAGACATTTGTTTCTGTTTTATTTTTTTTCTCGCTAAATTCATTTTTAAGTGTGTACATCCCCTTCTCACCACAAGAGACACAATCAGTGGGGTCCCACATCTTGAAAAAATAACTTTCTCTCCTGCGTGAAATTCAAAATCTCTCCTTCCTTCACCATTCTGAAATTCCTTAATGACGTTTAAAAGTCTCTTCTGCCTCCGATCTCCTGTCTCTTTCCCACTCCAGTGCTTACTCTGCTGCCTGGATCACTTTTCAACAAAACTGCTCACTTCATGTTTCCCCACTCTTCAAGAACCTCCAATGGTTGCCCAACAACCTCTACGTCAAACAGAAATTCCTTACCATAGGCATTTAGGACTCAATCACCTTGCCCCTTCTTACCTTACCTAGCTGATTTCCTACTACGACTCAGCCTGCACACTTCATTCTTCGATTTCACTGACCTCTGGCCCATGTCCGGCCTTTCGCCTAAAATGCCCTGCCTCTTCATAACCGACGGACGATCACTTTGCCCACCTTCAAAGCCTGACTAAAACCAAGTATCCTCCAAGAAACCTTCCCCCCACTAAGCCCTCATTAGCTCTTCTCCCTCTCCCTTATGTGTCACCCTTACACTTGAATTTACACCCTTTATTCACCCCTCCCTCAGGCCCACAGGACTTATTTTCATACCTGTATTTGATGTATTTATATTAATATCTGAATCCTCATCTAGACTGTAAACTCGTTATGGACAGGAATTTGTCTATCAACTCTGTTATATTGTACTCTCTCAGGTACTTAGTACAGTGTTCTACCCACAGTAAATGCTAAATTAGGACCATCAATTGATTGATTGATTGATTCTGCCTTCTTAGGTTTGCATCCATAGATCGGTTCAGAGTCCCTTTCACTGTTTCTGCTCCCAGTATGTACATTCGCCTATTACCATTCAGATTATCCTCCTGGAATCTTCTCTTGCATTTCTTCCCTTTCGCAATGCACAGTCACAAAACGTTCCACTTCCAGAAAGTTCAGAAAACCTGCCTTAATTAATCAAACAGCCAGAAAATGCCCAATTTTGTTTTGTTTTTTAATGATATTTATTAGGCTCTTATTATGTGCCAAGCACTAGACTAAGTGCTAGGGTAGAGGCCACATAATCAGGTTGGACACAGTCCCTCTTCTACGTAGGACTCGTCGTCTTAATCCTCATTTCACAGATGAGGTAACTAAGGCACAGAGAAATTAAGTGATTTGCCCAAAGTCACACATCAGACAAGCTGAGGAGCTGAGATTAGAACCCAGGTCCTCTGGTCCCCAAGCCTGTGCTCGTTCCACTAGGCCACGCTGCTTCTCACAGTACCATAAACACAACAACACCGCACAGATTGTATAGATTAAAATTGGACTCTCACCACCTAAATTTTATACCTAGTCAATGAGGTGGAGTTAATGTTTCTCTGAAGATCTAGACTTGATGTTAATGCAAAGTAAAATTGAAAACAGTCCAAAAATGCAAACATCTAGGATTAACATGTTCATTTGAAGTCAATTTCCCAGATTTTTTTTACATAAAAAGGGGAAAATTTTTTTTCAACTTCTTCACCAATGCCACCCTTAAATTTGCATTCAATTAAGTATAAACATATTGAGGACCACACCCAGGGTGAGTGGGTTTCTCTGGAAAAATGCATTCGACATTTACATTGCTTTTTAATGCAAATACTTGGGATGGTTTTGTAAAATCATTATTCTCTTGGTTGATTTTTTGTTCAAAGGTTTTCAAACAGCCCAAGTTCTCAAATTTGCATTCACCGTTCCAGTACGGGAATGATAAAAGGTGAAAAATTGTTCCTTGTTGGCATGAGTGAAAGCCATTTCCTCAGACTTTCCTTAAATGTATCTTTTTAGTGGTTGAGTCTAAACTGGATGTTTTTCAACTTAAAAGGAAAGCTTTCCAGAGTTACTCACCATCTCTCAAAATAAACAGTGCAATGAACATATTCTTTAAAACTTATAATATAATTGTAATATTTGCTAACCATTTCCTATTTGCCAAGTCCTGTAATGAGGACTAAGAATCCTGTGTGGGACAGCGACTGTGTCCAGCTTGATTATATTGCATCTACACTAGCACTTAGTGCAGTGCTTTTCACTTTGTAAGTGTTTAACAAATACCACAATTATTACGAAGATGAGCTACATCTCTCATTCTAAGCCTTAAGCTCCTTGTGGGCAGGGAACATGTATACAGTGTTCTGTTGTGTTCTCCCAAGTACTTAGTAAAGTGCTTTTCCCATAGTAAGCATTAAATAAATGCCATTGATTGAGGATGATAAAAACTTAAAAAGCTGTTTTCAAGATACATAATGATAAAACTTGAAGTGAACTATTGTACTTTATGTATTTTTGGGACACCTTCCTCACATCTAATAAGTGGTCTTAAACATTTCTCACTGTCAGACATATTTACTGAAGCACTTACTGTTTGCAGAGCACTGTCCTAAGCACTTGGGAGAGTACAATATAACAATATAGCAGACATATTGCCTGTTCACAACAAGCAGTTCACAGGAAGCAGTTTCTCATAAACAACAGATTTTAAACTCTTGCTGTTGAATTCCTCCAGCGTGGCTTAGTGGAAAGAGCATGGTCAGAGGTTGTGGGTTCTAATCCTGGCTCTGCCACTGATCAGCTGTGTGACTTTGGGCAAGTCACTTAACTTCACTGTGCCTCAATTACCTCATCTGGAAAATAGGGATTAAGACTGTGAGCCCCACGTGGGCCAACCTGACTGCCTTGGATCTCCCCCAGCACTTAGAACAGCACTCGGCACAGAGTAAGTGCTTAACATATACCATTATTATTGTTATTATTATGTACAGATCCATAATTTCTTTATTCATATGAATATCTGTTTTCCCCTCTAGACTATATGTTGCTTGTGTGAGGGAATGTATTTACCAACTCTGTTACAGTGCTGTGCACACAGCAAGCACTCAATTGCCTGGCATGCAGTAAGCATTAAAAAAGTACCCTTAGTATGGCCAGAGAAGCAGCATGGCTTAGTGGAAAGAGCACGGCTTGGGAGTCAGAGGTCGTGGGTTCTAATCCCGGCTCTGCCACTTGTCAGCTGTGTGACTTTGGGAAAGTCACTTGACTTCTCTGGGCCTCAGTTCCCTCCTTCGGGTTGTGTGTTCGGATTGTGACCCCCACGTGGGACAACCTGATGACCTTGTATCTATCCCAACACTTAGAACAGTGCTTGGCACATAGTAAGCGCTTAACAAATACCAACATTATCATTATTATTACTTACCCCCAGTTTTAGTGTAAGTCCAGTTGTTCTGCTGACTCTTCCAAATCATACATAATCAACATGTCTGACGGGGCCCTCAGCTACACTGGGCTACTTAGATTGTGAGCCTTGTGTGGGACAGTGATTATGCCTGACCTGATTATCTTATATCTTTCCCAACATTTAGAACAATGCTTGACATATACTAAATGCTTAAAAATATTTTTACTATTATTATTATTATTGCCATTATTATTATCATCAATGGAGCCAGGAGGGCAAATATCTTATTCCCATTTTTCAGATGAGAAAAACTAGGCACAGAGAGGTGAAGTGACTTGCCCAAAGCCACACAGCAGACTAGCGTCAGAGCTAGAATTAGAAACCGACCTCCTGATTCCCAGCCCCATCCTCTTTCACTTGAAGGCCGCAGAGACTCCTTACAAATAAAGATTTCCATTGGTAACCAAGAAGTGAGTACCATCACTGAAACCTGCTATCTCAGCGGTATGCAGTCTGATGATTGCTGATGGAAGTGCTCAAGATCCCCCCTTTAAGACTGTGAGCCCACTGTTGGGTAGGGACTGTCTCTATATGTTGCCAACTTGTACTTCCCAAGCGCTTAGTACAGTGCTCTGCACACAGTAAGCGCTCAATAAATAAGATTGATGATGATGATGATGATGGGTGGTTGTTGCTTGGAAAGAGTATCCATGTCTCCCCTCTATAGAGTAGGTCGAACATCTCTAAAGCACGGTAGACCTTCAGTTTGGTCTGAAGCCTGATCAACATCACATTGGTACCATGCTGCTGCTTCACTCTGTTTAATAATAATAATACTAATAATAATGGCATTTATTAAGCGCTTACTATGTGCAAAGCACTGTTCTAAGCACTGGGGAGGTTACAAGGTGATCAGGTTTTCCCATGGGGGGCTCACAGTCTTAATCCCCATTTTACAGATGAGGTAACTGAGGTAACTGAGGCCCAGAGAAGTTAAGTGACCTGCCCAAAGTCACACAGCTGACAAGTGGCGGATCCGAGATTTGAACCTATGACCTCTGACTCCAAAGCCCATGCTCTTTCCACTAAGCCACACTGCTCCTAGTGCTTGTGCTGGGCTTCTTGATCTACTTTTCTCGTTTATTTTTGCATCTTTAATCAGTGTGCAACCTAACAGAATTATTCATTCATTCATTCATTCAATCGAATTTATTGAGCACTTACTGTGTGCAAAGCAGTTTACTAAGTGCTTGGGAAGTACAAATCAGCAACATGTAGAGATGGTCCCTACCCCACAATGGGTTCACAGTCTAGAAGGGGGAGACAGACAACAGATCAAAACAAGTAGACAGGTGGCAAATGCTTAGCTCTGACTTGCCAATATAGATTTTTGGTTGTGTTTATGACCGCCCGGGTGCAGAATGATAACACTATTTCAGGTTTCAGATTATTTTAAATCTGCAACTCCTGGTTAACTTGGCAAGGCACTCTGCGATAATTTGTGTATCTTCTTGATCGTGTGCCTCTCAGACACAGTCATCTGCATAGAGTAATTCTTTAACCTCTGCCTCTAGATCTCTGAATGATGTTCACAGACTAAAAAATTGGAAGAGTTTCCCATAGGAGCATAAGAGTAACACCTGTATCCTGTCAGAATAACATCCGTATACAGGTCTCCTGTTCTATCTTCAAGATTGGTATGTAGAATAGATTGAACAGGATGAGGTCTAATACATATCTCTACTTTATCCCACTGGGCATGGGGATCTTGATGAAATTTCAGAAAATAGTTATAGCCAGACGCCCTGTAAATATACACGCATATATCTACATATATAGATTTATATGTACATAAAGGAAAATGCTTTTATTTTTCCAATGCACTCTGATTTGCTCCCTTTGTCCGTTCCACCCTCAGCCCCATAGCACTTATGTCCATATCCATAATTTATTTACTTATATTAATGCCTGTCTCCCCCTGTAGACTGTAAGCTCACTGTGAGCAGGGAGTGTGTCTGTTATATTGTATTCTCCCCAGGGCTTAAGTATGTTGCTCTGCACACAGTAAGCTCAATGAATATGACTGATTGATTGACATATCTTAGTTTCATTTATTCTCACAGCATCCTTACGAAGTAAGGAGGGGCACACATTTTCAGTCCCATTTTACAGGTGAGGAGACTGAAGCCCGGAGACATTGACTCGTCTGACACGCTGCAGCAGGCCAGTGTGAGAGGTGACTCCCATCATCAGTCGTATTTATTGAGTGCTTACTATGTGCAGAGCACTGTACTAAGCGCTTCCCAGATCTACGCTCTATCCAGGAGGCCACACTGTCTCAGGTCAGAGACTTTTAAAGGTAGATGTGAACAGTGAAATGTGAATGCTACCAGATGAAGAACTCAATCAATCAATCATATTTCTTGAACACTTACTGTATGCAGAGCGCTGTACTTAGCACTTGGGAAGAGTCCAATACAAGAGAGTTGGTCGAACCGTTCCCTTCCCATACCTCCATAAAGACTCCCTCAGGCTCAGGTAAACCGTTAGCCCCTTATGGGCATGGAATGCATCAACCAACTCTGTTTTTTATAATGGCATTTATTAAGTGCTTACTATGTGCAAAGCACTGTTCTAAGCTCTGGGGAGGTTACAAGGTGATCAAGTTGTCCCACGGGGTCTCACAGTCTTAATCCCCATTTTACAGATGAGGGAACTGAGGCACAGAGAAGTTAAGTGACTTGCCCAAAGTCACACAGCTGACAATTGGCAGAGCCGGGATTTGAACCTCTGACTCCAAAGCCCCTGCTCTTTCCACTGAACCACGCTGCTTCTCTATTACATTATCTCTCTCTGCTTCTCTCTGTTGCATTATAGTCTCCCAAATGTTTTGAACAGTGCTCTGGATTGTCTCTATTTGTTGCTCAACTGTACTTCCCAACCACTTACTATAGTGCTCTGCACACAGTTAGCACTCAATAAATACGATTGAATGAATGAAGTAATTCATTCATTACTTCATGAATTAATTAATTAATTACTTCATGACCCCCGGCCCACGTCATCCCCCGGGCCTGGAATGCCCTCCCTCTGCCCATCCGCCAAGCTAGCTCTCTTCCTCCCTTCAAGGCCCTACTGAGAGCTCACCTTCTCCAGGAGGCCTTCCCAGACTGAGACCCTTCCTTCCTCTCCCCCTCTCCATCCCCCTCATCTTACCTCCTTCCCTTCCCCACAGCACCTGTATATATGTTTGTACGTATTTATTACTCTATTTTACTTGTACATATCTATTCTATTTATTTTATTTTGTTAGTATGTTTGGTTTTGTTCTCTCTCTCCCCCTTTTAGACTGTGAGCCCACTGTTGGGTAGGGACTGTCTCTATATGTTGCCAACTTGCTTGTACTTCCCAAGCGCTTAGTACAGTGCTCTGCACACAGTAAGCGCTCAATAAATACGACTGATTGATTGATTGATTGATTGATTGAAGTAAGGGATCAGTAAACACCACAGATTGATTGATTGATGCCAACCTGATCTCAGCTGGGCACAGAAGGCCTGTGAACCATGAAGTCCCCTGGGCAGTGATTTTCAGCCTTCTTCTCAGGTGTGCTCTCTGACCTGCCAACCTCAGCCCTCGGGTCCAGTGGGGGACACTGAGTTCTTCCCATACTGTTCAAGCGGCCTCTCCCATAGGCCCCCTCCATAGGCCTCTCCCATAGGCCCCTCCCGTTTGTTCCATCTTCACCCGCAGAACATGCCGTTCACGTGCGGCCTTTCCCTGCTCGTGTTTGCAGGGCCTTGTAAAGTCCAATTTTCTGTAACTGCATCAGGCCACGCACTATAAATCACATTTGTGTCCCATTTAAAACACAGACCACAATAGACACTGAAGAACAAAAGGAACCACAAGCCCAGCTTTTTGGACAAAACTCCCACACATTGATAATTAGAAGCACATAAATCTGTACACGTACTGGAAGAACTCGAACTCCTGCCATACCTCATGCTGCTGGCCCTGTAAGCCTCATCCACTTTCATTTCTGCCACAAAATCCCATGGAACAGTCAAAAGAGGGAGACAAATAGTAGTGATAATTTTTTTTACGGTATTTGTTGAGCACTTACTGAAGCAGCATAGCCTACTGGATACAGCATGTTACTGGAAGTCAAAAGGTCTTGGGTTCTAATCTCAGATCCACCACTTGTCTGCTGAGTTACTTAACTTCTCTGTGCCTCAGTTGCTTCATCTGTAAAATGGGGATTAAGACTGTGAGCCCCATCTGGGACAGGGATTGCGCCCAACCCCATTATTTTGTATCTACTACAGTCCTTAGTACTGCGACTGGCACATAGTAAGCACTTAATGAATACCACTACAGTTTTTAAACTCTGTGCTAAGCACTGGAGTAGGTACAAATTCGTTAGGCCTAATAGTCCCTGTCCCATATAGGGCTCACAGACTAAGTAGGATGGAGAACAGGCATCCACATTTTACAATTGAGGAAACTGAGGTATAGAGAAGTGAAGTGACTTGCCCAAGGTCACACAGCAAGCAATTGGCAGAGCCAGGATTAGAACTCAGGTCCTTCTGACCCCCAGGCCCATGCTTTCTCTATTTATTTATTTATTTTATTTTGTTAATATGTGTTGTTTTGTTGTCTGTCTCCCCCTTCTAGACTGTGAGCCCACTATTGGGTAGGGACCGTCCCTATATGTTACCAACTTGTACTTCCCAAGCACTTAGTACAGTGCTCTGCACACAGTAAGCGCTCAATAAATACGATTGAATGAATGAATGAATACTAGGCCACACTGATTCTCCTCTATCAAGTGCTTACCATGTGCAAAGCACTGTTCTGAATGCTAGGAAGGTATACAAAGGAGGAAATTAAACATGGTTCCTGTCACTTGAGGGGTTCATAATCTAAAAGGTATTTGGTGAAGCAACATGAATTAAAACCATTGCAATAGATTGTCAATCAGGGATGTACAGATTCCTTAAACTTGTTGTTTCTCCTCTGTGTAATTTATTTTAAAATCTGTCCTTCCCATTAGACTGTAAACTCCTTTAGGGCAGGGATATTGTCTACTTATTTCAGTGTACTCTCTCTGGAATTTAGGACAGGATTCTGGACAAGGTGAGCACTCATTCAATACCAGTGTTTGACTGACTGACTGAATGGATCTTCCTTGGCCACAGTTATCTAGGCTAGCATAAAAGGTGTTTGTAGTACATTATTTTCTGCCAAAATCCTCACAATTAAATTGTATTTGAACACCAGCTCTAATTCTAATCCTGGTTACCAAAAAATCCCTCTGAATCCCTGGATTGGGAAGGCCGAGTCATTCTTTGAAAGTCACACTCCAGCTGCCAGGTTTTCTCTACGTTACAAAGGAAAATCATCCCCACCCCTGACTTAAATTCATTCATTCATTCAATTGTATTTATTGAGTGCTTACTGTGTGCAGAGCACTGTACTAAGAGCTTAGGAAGTACAAGTCAGCAACATATAGACATGGTCCCTACCCAACAACGGGCTCACAGTCTAGAAGGGGGGAGACAGACAACAAAACAAAACATGTAGACAGGTGTCAAAACCGTCAGAATAAATAGAATTATAGCTATATGCACATCATTAATAAAATAGAGTAGTAGATATGTACAAGTAAAATAGAGTAATAAATATGTACAAATATATACACGTGCTTTGGGGAGGGGAAGGAGGTAGGGCAGGGGGATGGGGAGGAGGAGAGGAAAAAGGGGGCTCAATCTGGGAAGGTCTCCTGGAGGAGGTGAGCTCTCAGTAGGGATTTAAAGGGAGGAAGAGAGCTAGTTTGGCAGATTTGTGGAGGGAGGGCATTCCAGGCCAGGGGAAGGTCGTGGTCCAGGGGGCTCGACAGTGGGACAGGTGAGAATGAGGCAAGTGAGGAGGTTAGTTGCAGAGGAGCAGAGGGTGCAGGCTGGGCTGTAGAAAGAGAGAAGGGAGGTGAGGTAGGAGGGGGCGAGGTGATGGACAGCCTTGAAACCAAGAGTGAGGAGCTTTTGCTTCATTCGAAGGTTGACAGGCAACCACTGGAGATTTTGGAGGAGGGGAGTGACATGCCCAGAGCGTTTCTGTACAGAGATAATTGGGGCAGCAGAGTGAAGTATAGATTGAAGTGGGGTGAGACAGGAGGATGGGAGATCAGAGAGGAGGCTGGTGCAGTAATCCAGTAAGGATAGGATGAGAGATTGAACCAGCAAGGTAGCAGTTTGGATGAAGAGGAAAGGGTGGATCTTGGCGATGTTGTGGAGGTGAGACCGGCAGGTTTTGGTGACGGATTGGATGTGTGGGGAGAATGAGAGAGCAGACTCGAGGATGACACCAAGGTTGCGGGCTTGTGAGACAGGAAGGATGGTAGTGCCATCTACAGTGATGGGAAAGTCAGGGAGAGGACAGGGTTTGGGAGGGAAGATAAGGACCTCAGTCTTGGATATATTGAGTTTTAGATGGTGGGCAGACATCCAGATGGAGATGTCCTGAAGGCAGGAGGAGGTATGAAGCCGCGTGGCTCAGTGGAAAGAGCACGGGCTTTGGAGTCAGTGGTCATGGGTACAAATCCAGGCTCTGCCAATTGTCAGCTGTGTGACTTTGGGCAAGTCACTTAACTTCTCTGTGCCTCAGTTACCTCATCTGTAAAATGTGGATTAAGGCTATGAGCCCCCCGTGGGAAAACCTGATCACTTTGTATCCCCCCAGTGCTTAGAACAGTGCTTTGCACATAGTAAGCTCTTAATAAATGCCATTATTATCATCATTATTATTATTATATGAGCCTGGAGGGAGGGATAGAGAGCAGGGAGCTGTAGATTTGGGTGTCATCAGCGTAGAGATGATAGTTGAAGCTGTGGGAGCAAATGAGTTCACCAAGGGAGTGAGTATAGATAGAGAACAGAAGGGGACCAAGAAGTGACCCTTGAGGAATCCCTACAGTATGGGGATGGTAGGGGTAGGAGGAGCCCACCAAGGAGACTGGGAAAGAATGGCTTGAGAGATAAGAGGAGAATCAGGAGAGGACTGAGTCTGTGAAACCAAGGTTGGATAGTGTGTTGAGGAGAAGGGGGTGGTCCACAGTGTCGAAGGCTGCTGAGAGGTCAAGAAGGCATCCCTTACAGGTGACACGATTCCTCTCCCCACCCATCCCCTTTACACCATACTAAAATAAGCAGTGTGGGATCCTCAGTTTTTTAATGGATCCAGCAAAATTCCACGGTTTTAATCAAGAAGAATTTATTTTTGCAATACGGTTTCCTGATTTGAATTAACATTTAAGGTACAAATTAACAGAGAATTGAGAGGCAGCTGATTCTTGATTTTCCCCTCTAGACTGTAAGCTCCTTGTGGGTAGGAAATGTGTCTACCAACTCTGTTATATTGTATTATCCCAAGCGCTTAGCACAGTGCTCTGCAAACTGTAGGCACTCAAAAATCATTATTTATTAATTGATTGATTGACTGATTTACTGCTATAAAGGAACTTTACCAACAGTCCTCACCCAAATACAACACAAATGGATTTGGAAATCCAGAAAATGGTATAATTGGCTCCTTAGTCACTTCCCAAGCCAGAATATTTCATTTATGTTTTCCTTTTCAGTATAATAGTAAAATAATTGTGATATTTGACAAGCACCTACAATATGCAAAATACTGTGCCTGTTCTCTCTCTTAAACTGCAAGCACCTCGGGGATAATCAGGTAGGATGCAATCCCTGTCCCACAGGGAGCTTACAGTCTAACTGGGGAGGGATCTCCATTTTCCAGATGAGGCACTTAAGACACAGAGAAGGGAAGTGAGCTGCCCAAGGTCACACAGCAGGCAAGTGGCAAAGCCAGGATTAGAAGCTGGGCCTCCTGACTCACTGTCTGTGCTCTTTTTTCATTCAATAATATTTATTGAGTGCTTACTGTGTGCAGAGCACTGTACTAAGCACTTGGGAAGTACAAGTGCTCTTTCCACCAAGCAACACCGCTTTGGCATATGCACTCTTGGGCCAAGTCTCTGTCTTAATACAGATCAACTCCCAGTCAATCATTCATTCAGTGGTATTTAGTGTGCACAATGTGTGCAGAAAACTGTACTAAGCACTTTAAAGGATCATGAATTACTATCAGAAGTTTCATAATTGACTGGTTTTCAAAGGTCTGGCAGTAATAGGACTCTTAATTAGATTATCATAGAGCTATTTGTTAAATTATGGAATACTGGTTGAAAAAAATTCTAATCTGGAGATAATTACCTTCAAACATTAACTTTGTTCCTGATTAACAGTCTGAAATAGAGACCGTTGGGCACTCAGCAAAATAGCAAGCCCAATAAAACCTCCAAAATGCAACTGACAAGCTACCAGGAAACCAAACAGTAAAAACAGTGGGGGCTTAAACATACACGGGGAAGGGGGCCTTGCATTTGTGTTGAATTCAGATCTCTGGTCAGTTGGTTAATCATATTTATTGAGTGCTTACTGCATGCAGTGCATTGTCGTAAGCACTTGGAAGAGAACAATATAACAATAAATTGACAAGTTTCCTGCTGCTAGCAGCCTGCTGGGAATGACCTTGGGAAGAGCAGGAGAGAGAGTTAAATCTGGGTTACATTCTGAAACAACCTTAGTCAGGGAAGGCCTCTTGGTGGACTTGGCCTCTTGGAGGAGGCCAAGCCCTCAGGCTACCAGTTTAAGACATTTGAAGAGTCACTGGGCATTAAGCTGATGGTAAACCTTCAGGTCACATGAGCCAGGGCAGGCTCAATGGCTACTGGCCACCCCAGGTGAGCTTAGAGAGGGAAGCCGGTATCTGGGAATTAGAACTGTCCAGCCTAGACCGCTCAATCTGCCTTATACACACATCCACTAGCTCACTGCAAATCTTCGAGCTTCCACATCTGCCAATCTGGAAAAAGCCCGGGCTTTGGAGTCAGAGTTCACGGGTTCAAATCCCGACTCATCCAACTGTCAGCTGTGTGACTTTGTGCAAGTCACTTGACTTCTCTGTGCCTCAGTTCCCTCATCTGTAAAATGGGGATTAAGACTGCGAACCCCACGTGGGACAACCTGGTCACCTTGTAACCTCCCCAGCGCTTAGAACAGTGCTTTGCACATAGTAAGCGCTTAATAAATGCCATCATTATTATTATTATTGCCTCAGTGTTTAACACAAGGTTTGTCACATAGTAAACATTGAATAAACATCATTATTATTATTATGACAATCATCATTATCATCCCCTTCATTATATCCCCTCTCAGGGTCACACCTGGAGAGTTCCCATTACTCTACCAGTCTCGGCTACAGGAGGGAGAGTCGAGCAGAGACATACCCATTCCATTCCTAGATTGGACAGTGGCTAGCAAGTGGGAGGCAATCTGCTACAGGTCAGAACTCACCCATGTCGGGCAGCAATGGTATGGGAGAGAGTCGAGGGCGGAGACTCAAGTTTACTGCACGGAAGCAGGCAATGGTAAACCACTTCTGTATTTTGACCAAGAAAACTCTTTGGATACATTGCCAGAACAATTGCAGATGGAGAGTGGGGCAATTTGGGAGAGATGTGTCCATAGTGTCACTATGGGTCACAAACTACTCGACAGCATAAGACAAGATATGATTATACAGCCAAAGCAAAACACACACTTCTTGCCTTCAAGGAACTTACAATGTAACGGGAGAGAAGGACGGATAAAAATGATTGGTGAATAGAAGGACAAGAATCTAAAATGTAATGAATAGATCAACATAAAGTATCAGAATAAATAATTGAAGGTAAATAGATGCATAAGAGCATGAGGATGATACATAAGTGCGAGGGATAGTTGTTGGATTAACAAGACCTGGTTCTGAGAATTAATCAGGGAAGGCTTCATCCCAGCATGAGAGAAACCAAGCATGGGAGAGGTTAATCAATCGATCGACTGATCCCTCAGTTGAGCATAGAAGTGATTAGTATAGCACAGGTTAGCATAGAAGTAACCCAGGGGCAGAATGAGGCTTTGAATCCCATAAAATCCAGCACCTTCATGCTCCTAACAAAACACCAAGAAGTGCAAGGAACCTCTGGAGGCTGCTTTAACTTTCAGACCACCAGAGTTTTCCATATTATATCACCACCTGTGTTCTGAAAATGTTAGATCACCTGACAGAGTCCAGCTTCATTTCAGAGTTCCAATCCACAGCCCACTAAACTCCGCTGCCTCTATATAGAGAGATACCACTTTCTGCAAACCTAAAACCAAAACACACTTGCCCACTGAAGTGTTTAACTTTCTCCTATATAGCATGCCTTATCTTGAAACTTATCTAATTTCTTCCCTGACTAGGGCCCCAAGTCACCATGTCAATGTTAAACATCTGCTCTCATTTCTAGCATTGCTTCCCACCCTAATTGCTCATTCTTTTGAAATGTTCTTCATTTCCCTCGATTATTCCCTTTTTAGGCTGAAAATCCAGTGAGAAGACTCTCTTGGCTCTGCTCTAACTGCTCTCCCAGCAGGTTCTTACCATTCAATCAATCAATCAATCAGTCGCATTTATTAAGCTCTTACCATGTACACAGCACTATACTAAGCACTTGGGAGAGTATGATAATAGAGAAACAGCGTGGCTTAGTGGAAAGAGCACGGACTTGGGAGTCAGAGGACATGGGTTCTAATCCTAGCTCTGCCACCTGTCTGCTGTGTGACCTTGGGCAAGCCACTTAACTTCTCTGGGCCTCAGTTACCTCATCTGTAAAATGGGGATTAAGACTGTGAGCCCCACATGGGACAACCTGATTACCTTGTATCTACCCCAGTGCATAGAACAGTGCTTGGCACATAGTAAGCACTTAACAAATACCATTATTATTATTATTATATAGAGTTGGTAGGCACATTACTGCCCATTCCCTTGCAATCTGTTGAGAAGGGCTGCAGGAGACAAATCCCCCCTCGTTCATTAACATTCCTGGGCAACCTTCTAAGTGTTTTCTGGGGCTGACAGTCAGTGAAAATCTCCAAATTGGAATTATGATTATTTAATCAAGATGGGCGATCCCAAACGGGTCGTTTTGCGCAGACTTACGAAAGCAATTTCCATTCCCTTCCCATTAATGTCCTCATTAATAGCCTTTATCATGGGGCTCGCCCAGAACATCTTGGGATCGGGCCACACCAGAGCCTGCCACATGTGAGTTCACACTCTGGGACTCAGACCACGGGGCCAAAAAGAAGGGGTTGGGAAGTGCCCCGTTATGTGGTCAATCGATGGTTTATGGAGGGGGAATTCAAAGACATTTAAATTACATGCAAGGCAGATGCTCTTAACCACTAAGATTGCTCAGTGAAGCCACAAAAAAGATACAAGTTTGTTTCAAATGGATCTAGAAGCCGATCTGAAAATAATGATGCTATACTGAAATTCTTGTGTAAACATTTATTCAAGTTTTATGGTGCTCTCAGCCAAAAATTCAGGGTCTATGTAATTTTTAAGAAAGCAATTGTTTTGGGGGTTTGGGGTGGGGGGGGGTCGAGGGGATTGGTTATGTGTGGGAAGAGAAAGGGGAAGAACTTCAAAGCCCTTGCTGGACATTTTACCTAAAACCGATGTGAAAAATTAAGAAGTTTAAGGAAATAGAGGCTAAATGCATTTTTTTTTAATAGAGCCACTCATGGTCACTGGCTTGCAGCCAGTTTGAAACATGGAAAGACATCTTGAAATCTTTAGAAACTGTAATTTTCAGCAGTAGGAAA
Organism: Tachyglossus aculeatus; assembly: GCF_015852505.1. Taxonomy (NCBI): domain Eukaryota; kingdom Metazoa; phylum Chordata; class Mammalia; order Monotremata; family Tachyglossidae; genus Tachyglossus; species Tachyglossus aculeatus. Next base: position 70,170,250 of record NC_052068.1, on the reverse strand, counting down.
TTATTTGTGTTATCAATGTACCGAAAAAATGCATTTTTTGTGCTTTTTCAGATCTCAAGGTTAAACTTCATTTCCAGGAGTTGCTTATTGTGGGGCAAGTTTCATTATTCTCATATATGACCTATTGCATGGGAGAGGGGGCCAAACAGAGTTCATTGGAGGGGTAAAAATGTGGCATTTATTTGTAGTATTAAGCATTTGCTATGTGTCAAGTACTGTACTAAGACCTGGGGTAGGTATAAGACAGTCAGGTTCCAAATGTCCTGGAAGTTAGAGGACTTGGGTTCTAATTTGATCTCCACCATTTGCCTGCTATGAAACCTTGGGTAAGTGACTTCTCTTCTCTGTACCTCAGTTTACTCATCTGTAAAATGAGGATTTAGTAGCTGTTCTCCCTCCCCTCTGGACTATGAGCCCAATATAGTATGGGGGTCGTGTCTGACCTGATAGTCTTGTGTCTACTCCTGCACTTAGTATAGTGTTGGTATACAGTAAGCTCTTAACAAAAGTCACCGTGTACATCTGTTTCAGCTGGAAGATTAAGACCCCAGCCTCCAGAGCAGCACTGATATGGCGGCCGGAATCCCCGACAAGGGCACCAGATTTGGCATTTAGCCATAGTCCTGTAAATACCCCATTCGCTAGCCAAGCTGCCAAATCAGAGGCCATGCTTTGGAAAAATAGTTGGGAATCTCATTTTCTTCCTGGGAATCCTCCTCCCTCCTCCCAAGTACATCCTATCTCCTCTAAGCAACACAAAAAAAAAGGAAGAAAAGTTTGGGAAAGGCTAAGCCCCAGATTGTTCTGCCTTGCCTGTATCTCTTATCTTGTACCTACACCATTTCTCAGTGCAGTGCTTGACATACAGTAAGCACTTTCTAAATACTAAAATTATCATTATTATTATAAGAAATAGTATTATTATTATAACTACTTACCTGGTTTCAGAGTGAGGTTTTATTTGGGGCCAATAAGACATAAGTTTCACACATTACTTTGTGACTTCTCGTACAGGAATAATTAGAACATTTATTCAGCACTTACTAGGTGCCAAGCACTGTGCTAAAAGACAGGGTAGATGCAGATTGGACACAATTCCCGGCCCAAGCAAAGCCCTCAATCTAAAGATGGCCAGAGCAAATGTCTTATCCCCATGTAACAGATGAAGAAAACTGAGGCACAGAAGGGTTAATCTATCAATTAGTCAATCAGTTCATTTATTCATTTAATCATATTTATTGAGCACTTACTGTGTGCAGAGCACTGTACTAAGTTCTTGGGAGAGTACAGCACAACACTAAAAAGACACATTCCCTGCCCACAAAGGGCTTACAATTTAGTGTAGAGCACTGTATGAAGTGCTTGAGAAAGTACAAAACAATAGAGTTAATAGACATTTCCCTGCCCACAAGGAGCTTACAGCCTTCAGACAGACAGAAATTAAAATAAACTACAAATATGAGAAGTAGTAGAGTATACCACTATTTTCATCATCATAATCAATGGTATTTATTGAATACTTACAGTGTGCTGAGCACTGTACTAAGCACTAAGTACAATACAATCGGGTTGGCAGACTGGTTCTCTGCCCACAGTGAACTTACAGTCTAGAGGGACATAAGTGCTGTGGGGCTGAGGTCTAAGGTGTAAATAGCCAAGTGCAGAGATGATATAGATGAGAGTGAGGATTCATTCATTCATTCATTCAATCGTATTTATTGAGCACTTACTGTGTGCAGAGCACTCTACTAAGCAATTGGGAAGTACAAGTTGGCAACATATAGAGACGGTCCCTACCCAACAGTGGGCTCACAGTCTAGAAGGGGGAGGCAGACAACAAAACAAACATATTAACAAAATAAAATAAATAGAATAAATATGTACAAGTAAAATAAATAAATAGAGTAATAAATATGTACAAACATCCTCTAAATGTTTATCACAACCAAAAATTTGGTAACCCAGTTTTCTGGATATGCATATGCTAGGTATCTAAGCATGGGGACTTTCCTTTTTTCAGAGAAGTTGTTGCCTAAAATCAATCAATTAATCAATGGTATTTATAATAATAAGAATAAGAATGGCAGATATTAAGCGGTTACTCTGTGCCGAGCACTGTTATAAGCGCTTGGGAGGTTACCAGGTGATCAGGTAGTCCCACGCGGGGCTCACAGTCCCAATATCCACCCTACAGATGAGGCAACTGAGGCACAGAGAAGTCAAGTGACCCGCCCAAAGTCACACAGCTGACAAGTGGTGGAGCTGGGATTTGAACCCATGACCTCTGACTCCAAAGCCCGTGCTCTTTCCACTGAGCCATGCTGCTTCCCCTAATTGAGTACTGACTGTGCAGAGGTCTGTACTAAGCTCTAGGAGAGAGCAATATAACAGAGTTGGTAGACACAAGCATAAAATCTAGAGATGAGTTTTCAGTCTAGAGAGCAGCTTACCGTTTACCCTAAATTTGAAACTCCTGGTGCTCCCCTACTGCCCCTGCAGTGGCATTAGGATCATTTGAGATGAGTTTGTTCAATCCCAGGGAGATAATTTAGTTTCCTCAAAGGGCTGGAGAGCTGCATGGCCTAGTGGAAAGAGCACAGGCCCGGGAGTCAGAAGGACCTGGGTTCCAATCCCAGCTTCGTCACTTTCCTGATGTGTGACCCTGGTCAAGTCACTCAACCTCTCTGTGCCTTAGTAATGACATCTGCAAAATGGGGATCAAGACCGTGAACCCCGTGTGGGTCAGGTGGTGGAAAGGAGGGCTTAGTGGGGGAAGGCCTCTTGGAGATGATGTGATTTTAGGAAGACTTTGGTGATGGGTAGAATGGTGGTCTGTTAAATAAAGATAGTATTTGTTGAGTGCTTACTATGTGTCAAGAACTGTTCTAAGTGCTGGGTGGGATACAAGGTAATCAGGTTGTCCCACATGGGGCTCACAGTCTTAATCCCCATTTTACAGATGAGGGACCTGAGGCCCTGAGAAGTTAACTGACTTGCCCAAAGTCACACAGCTGACAAGTAGTGGAGCCAGGATTAGAACCCATGACCTCTGACTCTGTTTAGAATTAAAGGAGGAGGGAGGTCCAGGGCAAAGGGAGGATGTGAGAAGCAGCGTGGCTCAGTGGGAAAGAGCATGGGCTTTGGAGTCAGAGGTCATAGGTTCAAATCCTGGCTCTGCCAATTGTCAGCTGTGTGCCTCAGTTACCTCATCTGTAAAATGGGGATGAAGACTGTGAGCCCCCCGTGGGACAACCTGATCACTTTGCAACCTCCCCAGCGCTTAGAACAGTGCTTTGCACATAGTAAGTGCTTAATAAATGCTATCATTATTATTATTATTATGTGGGAAAGGGGTTGGTGATGAGATAGATGAGATCGAGGACTAGTGAGTAGTTTGGTGTTAGAGGTGCAGACTGGGTTGTAGTAGGAGAACAGCAACGTGAGGTAGGAAGGGGATAGCTGATTGAGTGACTGGTCCAAGGTGACAAGAGCAAGCTTGGGAAATCCTGTCTCATTCATTCAATTGTATTTATTGAGCACTTACTGTGTGCAGAGCACTGTACTAAGCGCATGGGAAGTACAAGTCGGCAACATAGAGAGACAGTCCCTACCCAACAGGCTCACTGTCTAGAAGGGGGAGACAGACAACAAAACAAAACATGGAGACAGGTGTCAAAATCGTCAGAATAAATAGAATGATAACTATATGCACAACATTAACAAAAAATAGCCCTTTATCAGAATTTCTTCAAATGATTCCTCCTGGACTTTTGAATACTCAAAAAGGATTTTAGACTGTGAGCCCCTTTTAGACTGTGAGCCCACTGTTGGGTAGGGACTGTCTCTATGTGATGCCAATTTGTACTTCCCAAGCACTTAGTACAGTGCTCTGCACATAGTAAGCGCTCAATAAATACGATTGATATTGATTGATTGATTGATTGATCAAAATAAAAGTCACAAGACTGATGTCATCCTTTTTAGAGCCCCCGCCCAGATAACCCAGCATTAGTTAGCATACACACTCCTGACTCTTAGTCGCATGCTCTTTCCATCAGGCTGCACTGCCCACCAGAGTGTGTTCTAGAGGATTTGATGGAAGCTGGAGGCCCAGGCAGGGGGAAGAATATGAGCAAGAGGCCAGACGTGGCAGAGTGGAGAGTGGGGGAGAGTTAGAAAGTTAGCTTGGAAGGAATTAAACGAGCCATCAAAGCAGGTGACTCAGCTGCTCACAGAGCTCCTGGCTGATGTGCTCAGTGAGTCTGACCATTTTGGCCCGAGATCACGGGCCGCAATGAACAGAGGGCCTGAAGTCCAGACATTCCTGGCCGGATGGCAGGAGAAAGTCCACTATGGCACCTTGACTGGGTCCCAGCGTGGCTTAGTGGAAAGACCCCGGGCCTGGGAGTCGAAGGTCATGAGTTCTAATTCCTACTCTCCCACATGTCTGCTGTGTGACTTTGGGCAAGTCACTTCACCTCTCTGTGCCTCAGTTACCTCATCTGTAAAATGGGAATTAATGCCTGTGAGCCCTGCGTGGGACAACCTGATTACCTTGTATCTACCCCAGCACGTAGAACAGTGCTTGACACATAGTAAGTTTTCAACAAATACCAACATTATTATCCCCTTTGAAGTCATCAAGGTGGAGTAGGCCTTCAGAAAAAGCAGAGGGAAATGTCACCAGCTAAAATGTCTCCTTTCTCTGCTCTGGACATTTCATTATCATCAAATTCATTGCAACACTAGCCTAAAATGGCAGCAGAGGCTGGGCGTGCCTTACTGCGGCGTAGGGGGAAGGGAGAACCAGCCTGAAGTGGCTAGGAAGAGAAGGAGCAGAGGACTTTCAATGAGATCTAGCCATGAGATTTTGTAAGCCACAAAGATAACAGAAGCAGCGTGGCTCAGTGGGAAAGAGCACGGGCTTTGGAGTCAGAGGTCATGGGTTCAAATACCGGCTCCTCCACTTGTCAGCTGTGTGACTTTGGGCAAGTCACTTCACTTCTCTGGGCCTCAGTTCCCTCATCTGTAAAATGGGGATGAAGACTTTTAGCCCCACGTGGGACAACCTCATCACTTTGTATCCCCGCAGCACTTAGAACAGTGCTTTGCACATAGTAAGCGCTTAATAAATGCCATCATCATCATAACAGGGGCCTGGGAAGGGAGGAAGCTGGTGAAACTTCAGCATTGGCCTCTCTTCCTCTAATTTCACTTGTCTGGGGCCTCTCCCCACCCGCATAGCTATTCCTCTCCCAAACTAATCTCCCTCTTAGGCTGTACGCAGCATACACAGTGGCTTGTTTATTGCATACAAACAGTTTCTGATCAATTAATCAATCATTAATCAATCAACTATATTTATTGAGCACTTAACTCTATGTAGAGCATTGTACTTAGTCCTTGGAAGGGTACACAGAGTTGGTAGACATGTTCTCTGCCCACAAGGAGCTTAAAGCCAAGAGAGAGAGAGAGAGACAGGCATTAATATAAATAAATAAATCGTGGATATGTACACAAGTGCTGTAGGGCTGAGGGTGGAGTGAATATAAAGTCCTTGAATGTATAGATCCGTGTATGTGATGAAGAAAACCTCATTAGTTGACAGGCGAACACATTTCAAAAGCCATAACCAGAGTGCCGTAACGTATAACTGGGGAATCACTCTTCTAGAGGTAATTGTGCTGGACCTCTGCATTTCTTCTCCATCCATAAATCCACTAGAAAATTCCTCAAGGGCAGGGATCGTATCCACCAACTCTATTGTATTGTAAGTGTGGCCTTTGTTAAGCACTTCCGATATGTCAAAAACCGTACTAAGAATTGGGGTAGGTATAAGATAATCAGCTCCCAAATAGGGCTCACAGTCTAAGTAGGAGGGAGAACGGGATTGAATCATCATTTTGCAGATGAGGGAACTGAGGCACAGAGAAATTTAGTGACTTGCCCAAGGTGATACACATGGTACATGGTGGAGTCAGGATTAGAAACCAGATCCTCTGCTTCCCAGGTCCATGCTCTTTCCACGGGGCCATGCTGCTTCTCTACTGTTATTTCCCAAGTGCTAGGCAAAAACTCCTCACCCTCGGCTTCAAGTCTCTCCATCCCCTCGCCCCCTCCTACCTCACCTCCCTTCTCTCCTTCTCCAGCTCAGCCTGCACCCTCTGCTCCTCTGCCGCTAACCTCCTTACTGTGCCTCGTTCTCGCCTGTCCCGCCACCGACCACCAGCCCACGTCCTCCCCCTGGCCTGGAATGCCCTCCCTCCGCACATCCGCCAAGCTAGCTCTCTTCCTCCCTTCAAAGCCCTACTGAGAGCTCACCTCCTCCAGGAGGCCTTCCCAGACTAAGCTCCCTCCTTCCTCTCCCCCTCCTCCCCCCCACCTTACCTCTTTCCCCTCCCCACAGCACCTGTATATATGTACATATGTTTGTACATATTTATTACTCTATTTATTTGCACATATTTATTCTATTTATTTTATTTTGTTAATATGTTTTCTTTTGTTCTCTGTCTCCCCCTTCTAGACTGTGAGCCCACTGTTGGGTAGGGACCATCTCTATATGTTGCCAACTTGTACTTCCCAAACGCTTAGTACAGTGCTCTACACACAGTAAGTGCTCAATAAATACGATTGAATGAATGAATGAATGAAAAGAGCTCTGCTCAAGTAGGTGCTCAGTAAATACCATCAGTTGATTGATTGAATCTAATGTGACTGCTGAGCTCTAACAAATGCTACTTTTGCCCAATCCAGCTTTGTTAGTAGAGGCCCTCCCTCGCATGCCGCCTTGAGTCTTACCTCTGCCATGCCATTCACAGCACAGCTGTCCCGTGTGGGCAGGGATTGTCTCTCTTTACTGCTGAATTGTACTTTCCAAGCACTTAGTACAGAGCACTGCACACAGTAAGCGCTCAATAAATACGATAATAATAATAATGGCATTTGTTAAGCACTTACTATGTGCAAAGCACTGTTCTAATGCTGGGGAGGATACAAACTGAGCAGGTTGTCCCACGTGGGGCTCATAGTCTTAATTCCCATTTTACAGATGAGGTAACTGAGGCACAGAGAAGTTAAGTGATTTACCCAAAGTCACACAGCTGACAAGCGGCGGAGCGGTATTAGAACACATGACCTCTGACTCCCAAGCCTGTGCTCTTTCCACTGAGCCACGCTGCTTCTCTATAATAATAATGCTTTTTGTTAAGCACTTACTATGTGCCAAGCACTGTTCTAAGCACTGGGGTAGATACAAGGTAATCAGGTTGTCCCACATGGGGCTCACAGTCTTAATCCCAATTTTACAGATGAGGGAATTGAGGCACAGAGAAGCTAAGTGACTTGCCCAAAGTCACACAGCTGACAAATGGTAGAGGCAGGATTAGAACCCATGACCTCTGACTCTTAAGCCTGTGCTCTTTCCACTAAGCCACGCTGATGATGAATGAATGAATACCCACTATGGTCCTGCTTGGTACCCTCAACCTGGTCTACCTCATGGGTGAGGCATCTTCAAAAATCTAGCACTAATCATTAGGACATTTTAAGAATTAATCATTGTGGTATTATTGAGTGCCTATTACGTGCCAAGCGCTGTCCTGAGCACAGGGACAGATACAACATAAGCAGACTCCCATGCAGGGCACACAGTCTGAGGAGGGAGAATAGGGATTTTATCCCTATTTTTGCAGATGAGGAAACTGAGACAGAGCAAGTCAAATGACTTGCCCAAGAGCACACCATTAGAATTAGAAACCAGGTCTCCTGACTCCCAGAGTTGCAATTTATCCACAGGGTCATGCTACTTGTCAAAAATTGAAGTTCAATTAATGACAGAAATCCAGCATTTCAAAACTGTACAAAGGGTAAAGCTAAGTTAGGTACTCGATATGTACTCGACACACACATGCCTCGCTGCCATTTTTTATGATGGAAGTATTAACTTGGGGATCTTGTCTACTACCCCTATAAACTGCAAGTTCCTTGTGGGCAGAGAACACGTCTATTCTATTGTGTTTAATTTTCCCAAGTGCATAGTCCAGTGCTCAGTAAATACCATTGATTGATTAATCAATTGCCTGGCTGCATTCCAGGGCCTCATTATTGGTAATCTCATCCTGCATGGTTCTTAGGTGATACTGAAGAAGCTGCTCCAGGAGTTGGATGAAATGCCTTTAGTGGGTACAGGTCCCATTGTCATGTAGAAGGTTGGGTGCCATCACAGCTCTATTATTTATTATTAAGTGCCGTTGAGTCATTTCCAATTCTTAGCGACTCCATGGATATACTTTCTCCAGAACGTCCTGTCCTCTGCCATCACAGCTCTATCATCCTTTAATCTGTATCAAGCTGGGTCACCAAACTATCTGTCAGTCTCTCAAAAGCCATTCTGGGCTTCTTGACTTATTTTTATCTATCTTTTCCAGTCTATGCACTGTTGGAGTCTGTATTGCACTTATAGCAAAATATACTGACAATGTTTTGGTCTTTTCTGCCCATGATTTTGTCTAAGGTTTCCCATTTGTCAGCTGGTACATAACTTGGAGTTCCTTTAGATTTTATTGCAAGTCCACATAATTGAGATGACCTTCCAAATGGTTGAAGCAGCATAGCTAAGTGGAAAGAACAGGGGCCTGGGTTTAAGTCCGGGCTCCACCACTTGTCTGCTGTGTGACCTTGGGCAATTCAATTAAATTTTCAGTGCCTCAGTTACCTCCCTTGAAAATGGGGATTAATACTGTGAGTCCCAGGTGGGACATGGATTGTGTCCAACCTGATTAGCTCCTATCTACCCCAGTGTTTAGTAAAGTGCCTGGCACATAGTCAGTGCTTAACAAATACCATGGAAAAGTGGTATGTCATCATCTTCTAGACTGTAAGATCATCGTGGGCAGGGAACATGTCTACCAGCTCTGTTGTATTGTACTCTCTCAAGCAGTTAGTACAGTGCTCAACACAGAGTAAGCACTCAGTAAATACCATTGATGATGATCTGAAAGTCTTCTTATCTGTATGCTTCAAGATTACAAGTGCCTGTGTATAGCAGCCCCTGAGTCACTGCACCCAAAGATTTAAATGGTGTGTGTAGCCTGTCAGTCAATCAGTCATATTTACTGAGCACTTACTAAGTGCAGAGCACTATAATTAAGCATTTGGGAGAGTATAATACAACAGAATTAGCAAATACATTCCCTGCTCATAATGAGCTTACAGTCTAGAGGAGGGGACAGATATTAATATTAATAAATAATTTATAACATATAATTTAAAGATATGTACATAAATGCTGTGGGATTTGGGGAGGGGTGAATATGAAGTGTCCAAAGATCACAGAATGAAGTGCATAGATGACACAGAAGGGAGAATGAGCTGGGGAAAAGAGGGCTTAATCAGGGAAAGCTTGTAAAATTAGAAGAGTCTTCTTTAGATCAGATACAATTACAATTATTGTCATTATTATCACAATAATAATACTTGTTAAGTACTTACTAAGTGTCAAGCACTGTTCTAAGCAGCGGGGAAGATAGAAGTTAATTAGGTCAAATGCAGTCCCTGCCCCACATGGAGCTCACAGTCTAAGAAGGAGAAAGGGTATTGAATCCCTATTTTGTAGATGTGGAAATTGAGACACAGATAAATTATGACTTCCCTATGGTCACACTGTAGGCAAGTGGATATTCCGACTCAAGCCTCCAGATCAATCATCTCATCTGTAATCATGTAGGCATTAGACTGCACAGCTCTTTCCTCCAAAAGGGATAATAACGGTATTGGTTAAGCTCTTACTATGTGCCAAGCACTAGGATAGCTACAAGATAATCAGTTCAGGAGTAGTCCTTATTCCACATGGAGTTCACAGTCTTAAGTAAGGAGGGAGAACAGGTATAGAACACCAATTTTTCAGGTGAGGAAACTGAGGCCCAGGAACGTTAAGTGACTTGCCCAAGGTCACACAACAGGTGAGTGACAGAGCAGGGATTAGAACCCAGATCTTCTGACTCCCAGGGCTGTGCTGTACCCACTCGGCCACCTTCGAATCTGATTCTGCCGAACCTACTCTCCTGGAATAGCATAAGGATCTTAGTGAACTTCAGAACAAATATGGATCTGCTGAGATGTCACATAAAAGTCAGGATGAAATACCACAGTACTTATATAACATATCAATCAATCAATTGTATTTATTGAGCGCTTACTGTGTGCAGAGCACTGTACTAAGCACTTGGGAGAGTATAATACAACTGAGTTTCGGTAGACACATTCCCTGCCCACAAGCTTGCAGTCTAGAGGAAAATGAAATTAGAACCATCAAGCGTGATCTCCCTAAAACATTCCCTCCAACTCTCCAGCCCCACTCTCTTTCTGCCCCTTCTCTGACTCTTCCATCTTTCCCAGCAGTATCTTAAGAGATTTTCCACCTCTGCTCAAAAATCTACCCCCCCACCAATTTCTCTGATCCAATCCCTTCATGCTTCCTTCTTGTTCTGACTGTCATTCTCAACCATTCACTTTCCAATGGCTCCTTGCCACTGCTTTCAAATGAGCTCATGTACCCCCATCTTAAAATACAGAAACAAAAAAACTCTCCTGAATACCACTGTACCTCCTGTTATCACCCTCTCTCCCACCTACCATCCCTTCCCAAACACCTTGCCTGAGGTAGGCTTCATTGTCCTCTCCTCCAATGAAGAAGGCAGCATGGCCTATTCATTCATTCATTCATTTAATCGTATTTACTAAGTGCTTACTGTGTGCAGAGCACCTAACTAAGCACTTGGAAAGTACAATACAGCAATAAAGAGAGTCAATCCCTGCACACAATGGGCTCACACCCTAGTGGAAAGTGTGTGGGCCTGGGAGCCAGAGGACTTGGGTTCTAATCCCATCATCGCTGCCAATTGCTCTGATAATTGCTTGCTGTGTGACCATGGGAAAGTCACTTAACTTCTCTGGGCCTCAGTTTCCTCAGCTGTAAAATGGGGATTCAATGCCTGTTCTCCCTCCTACTTCAGACTGTAAGCCCCACACAAGACAGGAGCTGTATGACCTAATTGATTTCTACCTACCCCACTGCTTAAAACAATGTTTGACAAATAGTTAAGCACTTAAGTACCATTAAACGCACAATTCTCTCAAACTCTTGTAAATCTAGTTACTATGTGCAAAGCACTGTTCTAAGCGCTGGGGAGGTGACAAGGTGATCAGGTTGTCCCACGGGGGGCTCACAGTCTTAGTCCCCATTTTTACAGAAGAGGGAACTGAGGCCCAGAGAAGTCAAGTGACTTGCCCAAAGTCACACAGCTGACAATTGGCGGTGCCGGGATTTGAACCCTTGACCGCTGACTCCAAAGCCCGTGCTCTTTCCACTGAGCCAGGCTGCTTCTCAGAATTAGAACCTAGTCCTTCTGACTCCCAGGCCCATGCTGTATTGTTCTATTGTCCTCTCCTAGGCACTTACTAGAGGGTTCTGCTCAGAGTAAGTGCTCAATAATTACCATAGATTAATGATTGATCCCAACAGGGGTGGCCAAGCCACCAGAGGGTGCCAAGTCGCAGAGGGTGGTGTGTGGCCATCTGTGTAGTCAGCACCTGGCATTCTGAGGAGTGGAGGGAGAGGTAGAAGCAGCATGGCCCAGGTGGACAGAGCCCGGGGCCTGGGAGTCAGAAGGGCCTGGGTTCGAACCCCGCCTCTACCGTAACCGTATGTCAGAGTTCTGTAACCATTCATTCATTCATCATTCATTCATTCATCAATTCAATCGTATTTATTGAGGGCTTACTGTGTGCAGAGCACTGTACTAAGCATTTGGAAAGTACAATTCATCAACCAAGAGAGATAATCCCTACCCAACAACAGGTTCACAGTCTAGAAGGGGGGAGACAATAAAACAAAACAAGTAGACAGGCATCAATAGCATCAATATAAATAAATAGACTTGTAGATATATACACATCGTGAAAAAAATTAATTGGCCACCAGTTCTCAGTGCTTAGTTCAGTGCTTGGCCCACGGTTAGAACTTAAAATTCCACAATCGTCAGAAGTAGCGTGGCTCAGTGGAAAGAGCACGGGCTTTGGAGTCAGAGGTCACTGGTTCAAATCCCAGCTCCGCCAACTGTCAGCTGTGTGACTTTGGGCAAGTCACTTCACTTCTCTGGGCCTCAGTTCCCTCATTTGTAAAATGGGGATTAAGATTGTGAGCCCCACGTGGGAGAGCTCACCTCCTCCAGGAGGCCTTCCCAGACTGAGCCCTCTCCTCAGTCTCCTCTCCCCCTCCTCCCCCTCCCCATCCCCAAGCCTTACCTCCTTCCCCTCCCCACAGCACCCGTATATATTTGTACATATTTATTACTCCATTTATTTTACTTGTACATGTTATTTATCTATTTATTTTATTTTGTTAATATGTTTTGTTCTGTCATCTGTCTCCCCCTTCTAGACTGTGAGCCCACTGTTGGGTAGGGACTGTCTCTATATGTTGCCAACTTGTACTACCCAAGCGCTTAGTACAGTGCTCTGCACACAGTAAGCGCTCAATAAATACGATTGAATGAATGAATGAATATCTGTAATATAATTTATATTAATGTCTGTCTCTCCCTCTAGACTTTAAACTCCTCATGGGCCGGGGACTTGTCTACCAACTCTGTCGTATTATAGTCCCCCAGATGCTTAGTAAAGTACTCCGCACACAATAAGAGTTCAATAAGTGTCATTTGTTTATCAACTGATAAACTGTTTACTATTCTATTTATTTTATTTTGTTAATATGTTTTGTTTTGTTGTCTGCCTCCCCCTTCTAGACTGTGAGCCCATTGTTGGGTAGGGACCATCTCCATATATTGCCAACTTGTACTCCCCAAGCGCTTAGTACAGTGCTGTGCACACAGTAAGTGCTCAATAAATACGATTGAATGAATGAGTGAATGAATTGATGGTTTGAGTCGGGGTCCAAGTTAGAGTTTAGAGCTATGATGGAGGCAGGTTTTAGAGGTAAATTCAGTGTGACAGTGTAGATGATTAGTTTTTCATGTTGATGATTTAGAATTCCTTGACTGGATTTGGCAATGCTTATCTGTTAGTTGTTGCTGGCCTAATGGCTAGAGCCCGGTCCTGGGAGTCAGAAGGTCATGAGTTCCAATCCTGGCTCTGCCACTTGTGAGATGGGTAAGTTACTTTACTTATCTTGGCCTTGGTTACCTCATCTGTAAAATGGGGATTGAGACTGCAAGCCCCATGTGGGACAGGGACCATGCCCAACCTGATTTGCTTGTATCCACCTCAGTGCTTAGTACAGTACAAGGCACATACTAAGCACTTAACAAATACCCCAATTGTTGTTATTATTATTAGGAATTTTTGTAATCTCTACTCAGTTACTATTCACCAGGACAATGGAATCTTATAGAGTCATTCATGGTGTCTGCTGTGTGACCTTGGCCAAGTCACTTTACTTCTCTGTGCCTCAGTTCCCTCATCAGGAAATTGTGGATTAAGACTGTGAGCCCCAAGTGGGACACGGACTTCATCCAACCTGATTATCTTATATCTATCCTGGTGCTGAGTACAGTGCCTGGCTTAACAAACGCCATAACAGCAACAACAACAGAAACAGGTATGATGCCAAAGAATCTTCGTATCTTCTCTATCAATCACCTGGGGTTTCCCTTCTGAACAAGAAGGGGGCCTCAGAATCAGCTAGTGCAAGAGACTCATTGACCAATACCTGTCAGCTGGACTCAGTCACAAGTTCATACAAAAGCCATATCTAGATCTGTACACAGAGTCTTTTGGGTAAATTATTCTGCTTTAATCCAGGGCATTCATGGCTTGTATTCACAGCACAGACATATCCTAGTTTTGTGCTTTTATTTTCTACCTTGCTGAAGTCCCTGAAACAAATGTGACGTGCTTTATGGCAATATCCGTGGTTCATTCTCTCGCAAAACTGTGAGGAACTCACATTTTTATTGCTTCTTTCTAGGACGAGAGAAGAAAGGTCTGGAGACATGAGAAACGCTGTAAAATGTGAGTAAAGCTACAAGGGGCTCCCATTCATCCCTTCCCTGGATCTTTCAGGCCAGTACTTCACTTGCTTAGGTTTTATGAAGACTAAGAAGACTCATTGTCTTGCTCCTGATAACATGCATTAAATACAGCTTGTGCTAGTAATTGAGGACCCATTTTGAACTATGTGGGAGGTAAAAAGAAAAATCCAAGCCTGAACAAAGCCTGGGGCTTTTTCCCTGGAAACGCAGAGACATCTTACCGGCCAATGCACATTCCCAACCCTCTTTATAGCATTTCCTTCCAATCTCGTTCACACTATCCATGCAGAGCTCTCAGATCAGGCCACGCCACTGCCCCTGTGGATCAGACAGGCTTTCAGGGACTCAGAAGCAGCAGGCACCAACAGAACATGAATGACAGCCTTACACTGAGGCCATCCAATATTGGAGAGCCTATAGTCCTTTAATTTACAGAACTTACTTTGAAGGTCTCCAATTTATTTATGATCTTGTGTTCCAAGGTCCATAAATCTTCCAGGAACTCTGATTTCTGATGTATGTTCAAGGTAGACACCTAATCCCCAGGGAGCATTGAAGAGCTTTCCTAGCACATATTTCCAAGTGCAATCTTTATATTGGTCAAAGTACTCTGTTTTTCATTACTTAGACCCACATTATTATCCAGGTTTCATTCATCAGGGCAGCTGAAGCAGCAACATTGCCTAGTGGCTAGAACATGGGCCTGGGCATCAGAAGGACCTCAGTTCTAATCCTGGCTCTGCCACCTGCCTGGTGTATGACCTCGGCAAGTCACTTAACTTCTCTGCCTCAGTTACTTCATACACCTTAGCACAAGCTGTAGTTAATGCAAGTTGAAATGGAGATTAAGACTGTGAGCCCCACGTGGGACATGGACTGTGTCCAATCTGATTAACTTGTATCAACCCCAGTGCTTAGAACAGTGTGTGACATATACTAAGTGCTCAACAAATACTATAAAAAAGAAAAAAAAGGCAGTGATAAATATCTCCTGTGTCAAAGCTTCTGGGCATTTGGTCTTCTTTTCATTCATTCAGTCATATTTATTGAGCCCTTACTGTGTGCAGAGCACTGTACTAAGCACTTGGGAAAGTACAATACAACAATAAACAGTGACATTCCCGGCCCACAACAAGCTCTCAGTCTAGAAGGGGGGAGGTAGACATAGTACATTGCTTTTATTAAGAATTAACTATTTTCAGGGTACTACACTAGATGCCTACTGCATGCACAGTGTTGAGCCGGGCACCTATTTTGTGTTTACTATCAATCAATCAATAATATTTATTAGGCACTTACTGTGTGCCTAGCAATATAATAAGCATTTGGGAGCCTACAATAGAATTAGTAGACATGACGGCTGCTATCAAGGACATTACCAATCTAGCAGGAAGACAGACTCTAAAATAAATTACAAGTAGGGGAAAGTAATAGACTATATGAGATAATAATAATAATAATGGTATTTGTTAATATGCACTTATGTACATATGGGGATTGTGCAGAGAAGTTATAGGGTATAAAGTTGGGAGATTAGAACTTAATCAAGGAAGAATTCTTGGAAGAGATATGATTTCAGAAGAGGTTTGCAAATGGGGAGAGTTGTGATCTTTCAGAGAGAAAAAGGTGGGAGGTTCTGAGCAGGAGAGAGGATATGAGCAAAAGGTTGGTGACGAGAGAGAGTAATAATAATAATAATAATAATATTTATTAAGCTCTTACTATGTGCAAAACACTGTTCTAAGCCCTGGGGAGTTTACAAGGAGATCAGGTTGTCCCACAGGGGGATCACAGGCTTAATACCCATTTTACAGATGAGGTAACTGAGGCACAGAGAAGTTAACTGACTTGCCCAAAGTCACACAGCTGACAAGTGGTGGGACCGGGATTTGAACCCATGACCTCTGACTCCAAAGCCCGTGCTCTTTCCACTGAGCAACACTGCTTTTCTGATGAGATACTGTGAGTAGGTAGGCTTGAAGGGAATGAAGAGCACTAGCTGGGCTATAGTGGGAGAAGAGAGTGGTTAAGTAGTGCCTTGAAATCAGTGGTCAGGAGTTTCTGTTTGATGAGAAGAGGAATGGGTAAGCATTGGATTCTTTTGAAGAATGAAGAAACATGCAGGACTGTGTTTTAGGAAAGTGATCACAGAGCAGAGGAAAGTAGGTGAGGAGAAAGACGGAAGGTCAAGAGATCAACAAGGAAGCTGATGCAGTAGTGTAGTCAGGATATACTGGCTCAGTGGAAAGAGCATGGGCTTGGGAGGAAGAGGTCATGGGTTTGAATCCCAGCTCCATCAATTGTCAGCTGTGTGATTTGGGGCAACTCATTTCACTTCTCTGTGTCTCAGTTACCTCATCTGTAAAATGGGGATTAAGCCTGTAAGCCCTACGTGGGACCACCTGATCACCCTATATCCTCTCCAGCGCTTAGAACTGTGCTTTACTCATAGTAAGCACTTAACAAATGCCATCATTATTATTATTATTATTGAGCAGCAGGGTGACTGTTTGGATGGGAGCAAGAAACAGATCTTGGAAATACTCTAGCGGAAAGAACTGATGAGAATTGGCACCAGACTGAATATGGAGGTTGAAAGAGTGGGAGGAACAAGGATAATGCCAAGTTTCCCGGCCTCAGAGAAGAGGCGGGTGGCGATGTTGTCAATTGCGTTAGGGAAGTTAAGTGGAGGAGAGGACTTGGAATGGAAGATGAGGCGTTCCATTTAGGGCACATTGAGCTTGAGTTTCTGATCATCCATGTAGAGATATCCTAGAGGCAGAAGGAGCTGTGAAACTGAAGAGAAAGAGAGAGATCATGACTATGGAGGTGGATTTGGAAATATGAGCCCTTCAAAGGAAAATCACTATAAATGTATGCATAAAGTAGTAGTAGTATTTATTAAGCACTGTGTCCAGAACACTGTACTGTGCACTAGGAAAATATACAGGTGGGAATTAGATATATGTACCTTGTCCCTCGAGGGGCTCACAATCTGTGAAGTTCTTCATATTTATCATTTCCCTGATACTGTGTTGTGCTGTGGTACTGTTGATGAGATTTTTCAGGGTACACAAGAGTGACTGAAAAGACCTGTAGCCTCTTCTGTACTGTGCACCTGTAAAGACCAGATCCTGCACTCATTAATTTGCCTCTCCTATGTCCTCCAGGAAAGTGCTCTAAAGCCAATCAAATGGATGAATTCTAAGATATTACTGTTAGCAGTCCTACTTTGAACCATTGCCTGTTGCATATAGATAGTCTTGGTCAAACTGCTTAAAACTCTGGACCTGATTTTGTCAGCAAACTGATGAATCTCGGTCTTAGATAGGGTTGGACCCCGCATCTGCTCTGTGAAACTTCCGACGGGTCTGAAGTTTAATGCCATCTTGGGTCACATTTTGCCTCATCTACAGCCTGCTGATCTTCCTCATTTGTTATACTACATCTGTGATTATTCACACATCATTGGCCTGAATTCAATGACAGCATTCCGCTTCTGTCAACCAAGGCCATCAATGGAGCATGTTGCCCACAGAACCACAACAATCAATTACTCCTTAGGAAAGCTGAGAACAACAGAGCCACAATAAGGAGAATGTGATTTGTGGTGAAGAAGAATGTAATGCTGCTGGGAGAGAACTGTGATTTCATTTCTCCTGGAGGAGCCACACGCATCCTGTCCAATAGACAATTCAATACACTGAAGCAGAGTGGTCTAATGGAAAGAGAACACGTGGAGTCAGGAAGCCTGGGTACTAATCCCAGCACAGCCACTGAGTTTGTGTGACCTTGAGAGAGTCACTTAACCTTTCTGGGTTTCAGTTTCGTCACCTGTAAAGTGGGGATGATAAACCTTAAATCTCCTTATGTCCCTCCAAGGGCAGTTGTTGTAAGGGCAAAAGTGGATCAGTGATGTGAAATAGAACTCTTCTTCGGTTCAAAAACTACACTACTGATGGTAAAAGTGTGTCGATGAGAGTGAATGTCACACACTGTACCCATGAAAATAAAGGATGAAGGATAGACATTTCTGGACATTTGCCCTTTGAGATGAGCATTGCTCAGGTAATAATGTTGGGATGGCAGAGGTACATCCTACTGCCAGGACAACATGCAATTGACTTGTTTTTGCAGTAAAGTGTTGTGTTCCTCTGAGCCATGCACACAAACTCTCTCTTCTAATCCCTTTAGGTCCAACAGCAACCACTGAAAGAGAGATGGGAAGCAGCATAGATTTTGTGTGCAATCCCAGGACACACCACCTCTAGGACCTCTTCGTGGTCTCTTCGTAGACTCTCTTCGTGGCTTAGGGGAAAGAGCACAGGCTTGGGAGTCAGACATCGTGGGTTCTAATCCCAACTCTGCCACTTATCAGCTGTGTGACGAGGCAAGTCACTTAACTTTTCCCCCTCCTCCCCCTCCCCACCCCCCCCGCCTTACCTCCTTCCCCTCTCCACAGCACCTATATATATGTATACATGTTTGTACATATTTATTACTCCATTTATTTATTTTACTTGTACATATTTATTCTATTTAATTTTTTTGTTAATATGTTTTGTTTTGTTGTCTGTCTCCCCTTTTAGACTGTGAGCCCACTGTTGGGTAGGGACTGTCTCTATATGTTGCCAACTTGTACTTCCCAAGCGCTTAGTACAGTGCTCTGCACACAGTAAGCACTCAATAAATACGATTGAATGAATGAATGAATGAATGAATAAATAGGACCTCCACATCCGTAGGTGCCACTTTGCCCTCACCCACTGCAAAAGTTATCTTTGAGTAGAATGCGCAGAACTACTTGGTAAGCCAGACCAGGGGATGCGGAAATCCTGTGGGAAAACAAAAATCACTCCCCAGGTAGATACGGGGTTCTTTTTATTAGGGGAAATTTTATAAATGTACACTACAAGGAGCAGGAAGCGAAAGAAGTAATTCCATAAAGGTAAAAGAGAGGTTTTTTTTCCCCCATATTACAGCATATTACATGGCCACCCATGTATCAAAATCTCTTATGAAGTTCTGTTCTTTTGATTTTGGAGTTGATATGATGAGACCATTCAGATCTTACAGAATTTTTTGTTTCTCTTTAATGCTGTTTGCCATTGTTGGGCTGAATGCAGTAGTGATGAGGTCAAAGCACTTTTGCCACAGATGTGGGGAAAGGGCCATCAGCTGGTCACTCTTTTCTATGGGCAGATATGGAAGGCCAAAGACTACGGACTGTTGGTTCATAAATCCAACAACTGCCTGATGACAGCAGTCCTCTCCGGCAGGAGGTATAACCAGCACCTGTCTCTGCCAGTTAGCTTCATCAGGGAACCTAGAATCCCTCAGCCCTGCCTTGTCAACTCACCTTTGGATCAGTCCGTGAATGACAAGTGCTATTTTCCTCTGGGGATGACTGTGGCCATCATTGTCCAGAAGTGTCCCTCTCTTCTAAAATGAGATGGCAATTGTCTTTCTATTCATCACCTTGTTATTTGTCATAGTTCCCCAAAATTGAAGTTCATTGGGCAGCCCAGGAGGGTGTTTCAGGTTTGAATTCAGAAGCAACATGGCCTAGTGGAAAGAGCATAGACCTGGGAGTTAGAGGACTTGGATTCTAAACCCGGCTCCACTACTTATCTGCTGTGTGACCTTGGGCAAATCACTTAACTTCTCTGTGCCTCAGTTCCCTCATCTGCAGAATGGGGACTCAGTACTTGCTCCTAGCTCTTAGAACAGTGTTTGACACGTAGAAAACAGTTAACAAATATGACAATGATGATAATGATAATACAATGCTTAGGGCTCTCTCTCTAGCACTTCCCCCAGTCAGCCTGAGTTAGGCATTCCTAAATAGGGCAGTTCAGGTACCCAGGGTTCAGTAAATACCCTAGCTATCTCATTACCGATAGAACAACCAAAACCTTGGTCTGCCTACATGCAGACAAGTTTGGTATAGGATGAGCAGGTCATGCTCTTCAGACCTAAGTACAAAAAGACATGGAAATGATTCTAAATTGCTTTACAAATTCAGCACAGCCCTTCGGTTTGAAAATGAAAGCTTTCAAGAAAACTAAGTAAAATGTGAAGGCAAATGGTCTTAAAATGAATATGGGTTTATAAAAGTTCAACTCTGTGACTAATAGAAGGAGCAGACCAAATCAGCCTTGATCCTGATGACCAATAAAAAGTCTAGCTCACGCATGGAGCAATATTTTGACTTTTTAAGTTGTTTACAGGAAAGGAACACTGAAAGTGTATATTAGAAATTTTCTCCTAACAAACAGAAAACACATGCCATTTTCTAAATGTGTAATAAACTCATAAGACCCCTTATGCTGACAGTTTCAGAGCTTTTGGTGAAATCTTGGAAGAGTAAGAATCAGTGAAAAGAGACTGGCTTTTCCATTTTCCTTCTGGGCTCAAGATTTCTGAAAAAATAATTATAATTAAGCAAAGAAATTCCCTATTTCTACATATCAAATCATTTGAATGAAAATTCTCACCGATCCAAGAGGATGGTCTTTGGAGCTTGCACGTAACTTTCATTTATTCCACTGGCACGGTGCTGTGATTCCTGATGCTTTCATTGTGTTGCACAGAATACTTTTCCCTTCTCAAAAGTGTTAAAGTTGTTTATAAAACACATCTGCTGTCTTGAATTCTATAATCACCAAAGATGAGCTTTGTTTATAAGTGAATACTCAGAGTGCAGGTTAAAAACTTTTTCAAGGCTCTCAAAAAGGAGAGAATCTTGGAAATTTTTAAAGAAAGAACTTATCGATACTTTTCAGATTTTCATGATGGAACTTCTCAGTGCCCCCAGGGGCCTACATTATTGTAGGAGCTCAGTTCCAGAAGACTCTTTTCCTTAACTAATTCAATTCAGTCCTGGGCCTGAATCCACCCCACATAGACTCGGCTAAAGGCCCTCGCTGGGCCCAGCATGAGAAACCGGAAAAAAACAGGAGACCGCTGAAGCTTTCTCGTCTTGTCACTGATGATTCTTTTAGCTCTGCAAAGTACAAGCAGAGGCATCCATGCCATGAAAGCAGGCATCCTGAAAGTGCTCAGGGACATCGCTAAAATGCATGACTAATACATCCCAGGTCTGTTTAATCTAGTGTGATTACATCGATGTCTCCTTTTCACCTTCCATCATGCGGAGTGCAGCTACCAAAATGATTGATTTTGAGCTTGCCGGTCCGACCTGGGGGGCTCTCCACAAGAACCATATGGACCATTTGACCACTGAGCTGCTTCTGGTAGACCAGGTGGTCCTTGGGCTGTGTCCTGCTCTCCCCTTTGTTAACGGATGGGCCTCTAACACCCCTGTAGGCCTCAAAAGGTTGTCTTTGGCTGTGAGACAGGAAACATTGCATCCATGTGGAATCAGATGAAAAGAGAACCTTCCTGTAACAAAGAACTAAACACGAATCAAGAAAAAGAAACAGAATGCTGTAGACTAGATTCTTGGCTGAACGAACTGTAACGTGCTGCCTAAAGAATTCTCCAGCCTAAAGTTGAAATGTTCAGTTATCACTTCATTCAAATCAGAGAAACTCACGGCCAATGGGTTTGATGGCCTAATTAAACACCCGGGCCCTGGCAGGAACAGAGCTAATGTTGGACAAAGTGGCGGATGTCACTACATCCAGTTGGCAATTAGGGCTGAAGGAAATTGGAGAGTTTCTATCTTCCTTGGATCGAGCCAAACCCAGCATTTTCTTCCGAAAGCTTGCACTGAGACCAGCCAAGGTGGAAGACTAAAATGTTGGTGATGGAAGAAAGCAATATACTTTTTTAAATGTCTCTCTGCATCCAAGAGGGTCTTTATAAGCCCCAATCTACCTTAGCCCCCTTTCATTCCCTCATTCAAAGGTCTCCTAAAGTCACGCTTATTCTTCCTGTCCCTTATTGGAGTAAAGAATATTTAACTGTCCTTCATATTCAAAGATGCCGCTGATGGTGAAATTCACCTGTAGGTACATGTATCACTGAAAGAGTTAATGCAGGTCTCAAAGTCCTCCATTATCTGTACGTTAGATAGATGACAGATAGATAGATAGGCATAATTATGGCAAAATAGCATTTTTAACTGAAAAATTCATATCTTATTGAGCGGGGGTTTTATATTAGTGCATAAAAGCTTCACTCTCCCTTTCAATTTTACTGGTTTTTAAAAAGTATTTGGAGTCATGGAACAGCTCAAGTGTTCTCAAGAACCTATTTTAGAGAGGGACTTGCAAAGGAAAAATCAGTTTGTCTTCAGGTTTTCAGTTATTTATTCAGTGGATCTTCCCTCCTCCCAACTAGTGGACATTGCTTGGTTCTGCATAGTCTATCCTTTTAAGTAGATGAAAGAGAACAAAGACATTTGTAAAAAAGATTTCTTAGGATCTCTGTTAGGTTACAAATCAAGCAAAAACTCCTCACTCTCGGCTTCAAGGCTCTCCATCACCTCACCCCCTCCTACCTCCCTCTCCTTCTACAGCCCAGCTGGCACCCTCCATTCCTCTGCCACTAACCTCCTCACTATACCTCGTTCTCACCTGTCCCACCATCGACCCCCGGTCCACGTCCTTCCCCTGGCCTGGAATGCCCTCCCTCCACACATCCGCCAAGCTAGCTCTCTTTGTCCCTTCAAAGCCCTACTGAGAGCTCACCTCCTCCAGGAGGCCTTCCCAGACTGAGTCCCCTTTTTCCTCTCCTCCTCCCCATCCCCCCGCCCTACCTCCTTCCCCTTCCCACAGCACTTGTATATATTTGTACAGATTTATTAACCTATGTATTTTACTTGTACATATCTATTCTATTTATTTTGTTAATGATGTGCATATAGCTTTAATTCTATTTGTTCTGATGACTTTGACACCTATCTACATGTTTTGTTTTTGTTGTCTGTCTTCCCCTTCTAGACTATGAGTCCGTTGTTGGGTAGGGATTGTCTCTATATGTTGCCGACTTGTACTTTCCAAGCGCTTAGTACAGTGCTCTGCACACAGTAAGCGCTCAATGAATACAATTGAATGAATGAATGAGTGAATGAATGAATGAATGAATGAATGAATGAATGAATGAATGATGGATGAGCCTTATACCAGAGACCTCAGCACCAAGAACCAGGGGAGAATTGATTATAGTGATTGTGGTCTGCTCAGCACCACACACTCTCTCTCATCCCTGACTGTTATGTTCCCCAAGGGAGTGTAACAAACCAACTAGGCATCCCTTGGTGGTCCATGTGGTCTATACCCTTGTTAGCCAACTAGGGACAAAATGAGGACTGGAACCCCAAGTCTGCTGATTCCCAGAGCAGTGCTCCTTTTGTGGGACCAACATGGTAAGAACACAGAGTCAGAGGATGTGGGTTCTAATCCTGGCTCTACCACTGGACTGCTGTGTGACCTTGGGCATGTCATTTAACTTCTCTGTGCCTCAGTTACCTCATCCATAAAATAGAGACTAAGACTGTGAGCCCCACGTGGGACAACCTGATTACCTTGTATCTACCCGAGTGCTTATAACAGTCTTGGCATGTAGTAAGTGCTCAAAAAAATACCATAATTATTATAGTATTATTATCGTGGTAGTCATCAAACGAAGGTTATATTACAGTGGAATGAACATGAAAAGATATCACTTATATCCCCTTCTAAGTTATGATACTTTTTACATTTTCAAAGAGGTAAAAGAAGTCTTTCTGCACTAGGGGAAAGAGCCCAGTCCTTGGAGGCAGAGGACTTAGGTTCCAATTCTGGCTTTGATTTTTGTCTGTTGTGTGACCTTAGTCAAGTTACTTAACTGCTCTGTGCCTCCGTTTCCTCATCTGTTCTCCCTCATCCTTAGACTGGATCCCATGTGGGAAAGGGACTGTGTCCAACTTAATAATAATAATAATGGCATTTATTAAGTACTTACTATGTGCAAAGCACTGTTCTAAGTGCTGGGGAGGTTACAAGGTGATCAGGTTGTCCCACGGGGGGCTCACAGTCTTAATCCCCATTTTACAGATGAGGTAACTGAGGCCCTGGGAAGTGAAGTGACTTGCCCAAAGTCACACAGCTGACAATTGGCAGAGCCAGAATTTGAACCCATGACCTCTGACTCCAAAGCCTGGGATCTTTCCACTGAGCCACGCTGCTTCTCTAACTTGATAGAGATAATCAAGATAACTTGATTAATATAAACCCCAATGCTTAATTCAGAGCATGGCACACAGGAAGTGCTTAACAAATGTTATTATGACTGTTATTCTTATTATCATCTTTACTATGATCTTCAAATATATGTTGGTCTGAATTGTGAAAAAATGGAGCGAAGGTAGAAGTCTCAAGTTCTCTTCTGAAGGCAATCGGTCAATCAGTAAATGATATTTATTGAGTGCTTATGTGACGAACACAATGACAGCAGGTAGTGTGGTGGGGGTCGGGGGGTATTCATTCATTCATTCATTCATATTTATTGAGCGCTTACTGTGTGCAGAGCACTGTACTAAGCACTTGGGAAGTACAAGTTGGCAACATACAGACACGGTCCCTACCCAACAATGGGCTCACAGTCTAGAAGGGCAAGACAGACAACAAAACAAAACATATGAACAGGTGTCAAGTCATCAGAATAAATAGAAATAAAGCTAGATGCACATCATTAACAACATAGAATAGTAAATATGTACAAGTAAAATAAATATGTAATAAATCTGTACAAATATATACAAGTGCTGTGGGAAGGGGAAGGAGGTAGGGCGGGGGGATGGGGAGGAGGAGAGGAAAAGGGGGGCTCAGTCTGGGAAGGCCTCCTGGAGGAGGTGAGCTCTCAGTAGGGCTTTGCAGGGAGGAAGAGAGCTAGCTTGGCGGATATGTGGAGGGAGGGCATTCCAGGCCAGGGGAAGGACGTGGACCAGGGGTCAATGGTGGGACGGGTGAGAATGAGGTACAGTGAGGAGGTTAGCGGCAGAGGAGTGGAGGGTGAGGGCTGGGCTGTAGAAGGAGAGAAGGGAAGCCGAGAGTGAGGAGTTTTGGCTTGATGTATGGGGGGCGGGGGTGTGTGTGTGTGTGTGTGTGTGTGTGTGTGTGTGTGTGTGTGTGTGTGTGTGTGTGTGTGTGTGTGTGTGTGTGTGTGTGTGTGTGTGTGTGTGTGTGTGTGCGCGCGCGCGCGCGCGCGCGCACTTGCGCTTGGGAGCAATAGCCACCCCAGAAGTTGGGATACAGAAGAAAAGCATGATTCAAAGTAGCTTCAAGAAGTAGCAGGAGGACTGGTAAGAGACTCAATAGTGGGAGCCAAGCCTACATCCTGCTCCCTGTAGCCTAGTCTATTAATCAATCAATCAATCGTATTTGTTGGGTGCCCACCGTGCGCAGAGTACTGTACTAAGCTTTCAGGAGGGTACAATGTAACGGATTTGGTAGACACATTCCCTGACCACAAAGGATTTACTGTCCAGAGGGGAAGACAGATATTAATATAAATAAATAAATTATGGCTATGTACATAAATGCTCTGGGGTTGACTGTGAGGTGAATAAATGGTACAAACCCAAGTCCAAGTCCTCCTCCTGCTCCACAGGGCATGCGGCAAAGATGGGGATTTGTCATCAGCTCCAGGCTTTTGGTCCTGACAAGGCACCAGGATCATTACCGCATTAATACAGACTATGACTCTGCCCACATCTACAGCTCTTTCCCAACCGTTTTTCCCCATCACTTGATTCTGTCAAACCGGCAACTGCATTCACTTAATCCAGGGTGTGCAGTGCTGACGAGCCATTCCAAAGACCGAAGAGGAGATGAAAATTTTGTTTCTAATTACCGAATGTGACGTAAATAGAGACGCTGCCCCAGAAAGTCATTTCTATCCATCCTCCCTCTACACCACGCACCACACATGCACAGCAGGTGTCTCCCGATTCATTATTATGAGGTCGGGAGGAGGCACATTATTTTGTATCTAAGTAACAAGGGAAACTGGGAGATGAAAAGTCAAAGGAGAGAACAAACGACTGGACAGAAATCATCAGTTTTAAAGACTCTGCACCCTGGGGGAGCTATTACCAAACTCACAAAAGAAGTTTATTTTGGTCCATCATTTCCTCTGGAGCACAAGGCAGGTTTAACTCATTTTTCCAAGAATACCGAGACAAGAAGGAGCCCCTCCCTCAATACCATCTGCACCGGGACCGGTCCTCAGCATCTGAGTCTTATAAACCTCAGAGAAAAGTATGATTTAAAAAGAAAACCAATCTCAATGCCCCCAGAGTAGACTGGCCACATGTCCGCAACCCATTCCTCGGAACTAGTTGGCCAGGTCTGCTTCAAGAGCCAAGCAATCAGTAAGCAATATTTATTGAGTGCCTACTTTATGCAGCACAGCCTTCTCTATACCTATCGCTTAAAGAACACTGTATTGGGCGCCTACTATCTTACAGGGTATTGAATTGAGTGCTTACTGTATTCAGATTATATAAATGAATTGTATCACATTAAATACTGTACTATATTAAAATCTATCTCCCCCTTTAGACTGTAGACTAGTTCATTCGTTCATTCAATCACATTTATTGAGTGTTTACTGTGTGCACAGCACAGTACTAAGCACTTGGAAAGTACAATTCAGCAACAAATGGAGACAATCCCTACCCAACAACAGGCTCACAGTTGTAGGCAGGAAATAATAATAATAATAACAACAATAATAATGATAGCATTTAAGTGCTCACTATGCGCAAAGCACTGTTTTAAGCACTGGGGGGAAACAAGGTGATCAGGTTGTCAATCAATCAATCGTATTTATTGAGTGCTTACTGTGGTAATCAGGTTGTCCCATGTGGGGCTCACAGTCTTAATCCCCATTTTATAGATGAGGTAACTGAGGCTCAGAGAAGTTAAGTGACTTGTCCAAGGTCACACAGCAGACATGTGGCAGATCCGGGATTTGAACCCATGACCTCTGATTCCCAAGCCTGTGCTCTTTCCACTGAGCCACGCTGCTTCTCCCAAGTGCTTAGTACAATGTTCTGAAAACAGTAAGCACTCAATAAATACAACTGATTGATTGATTGATTGATAACTGTGGGCAAAGGCTGTACAAATCTATCTTTCTATCACTGACTTCAGTAACTCCTTACCACTAGCTCCAAGACTCTTCCTCTCTATTTTTCATTGTGACTCTCCTCATCCACTCCCCTTGGCTCCCATTCTTCACTCATCCCAAGACTCACTTTTAAATAGAACCCATTTTCATCCCCCCCAATCCCAGCACCTTCCTTACATGCCTGCCCAGGCTGATATGCTTCACCCCAACAGGTCTGTCAGACCTCATCCCTATCTACCATAAAATCTGACTTCCTCCTTCTCCAGCTAATTAACAAATCCCCAAATTGTGTCAATCCAACAACCGTCTATGTTTATGTACCTATTTATATAAATATATACACTCAGTATCTATGTATATTTATATATTTGATTGAACATTCATTGCCTTCATTTTTTTATGGTATTTGTAAAGCTCTATGTGCTAGGCAATGTACTTAGTGCTGATTCCACAGTTTGAAATATTTTCTATCTCCCTCAGAGTGAACACTCCTTGTGGTCAGGGGTCTGTCTTGTGTTTCTCTCGAACTTTCCTAAGTGCTTAGTACAGAGGATTGAACTTAGTAGGCCCTCAATTACTACCACTTTATTACTATTACTACAATTACTATTGAGTGCCTCCTGAGTTTAGGAAACTCTACTGGGTACCTACTGGATGTAGAGTGCTGTACTGGGTTACCATTGTGGCAGAATTTAAGATTGAGTGGCTGCTGTTTTACAAACCTCTGTGCTAAATGCAGTAGAAGACAGAGTCTCTGCCCCACAAGGGGGATGGTGGAGGGGAGAAAGGTAAAGGGAGGAGGAAGAGGGGGCAGAAGACATGAAGTGTTCTCCCTGTTTAGGCTGTGATCTCTTTGTGGTCAGGGAGTATACCTATTGTATTGTATTGTTCTCTACCGAGCATCTAGTACCTTGTTCTTTGCATAGTAAATGCTTAATAAATACCATTCATTGATTGATTTTTAGAACTTACATAGTTCTAACTCCAATTTCTGCTGTACTTCATTCTAATTCCCAGATAATTTTTTCTGTTATTTTGCACACTCCTCCCCACTCCTCAAAATCTTCGAAAGTTACCCATCCCTGTCCACATTAAGCAGACACCCTTGACTCTCGTTAAGTCCCACAATCAGCTCTCTCCATCCTACTAATCCCTACTCTTCCCCAACTCCACCACACCGCAGTTTGCATTCTTCATTCCTCTGGAGCTAAATTACTTACTGTGCTTGCTTCTCATCTCTCCAGCCTCCACCCTTGATCACACCGTCTTCAAATCTACCAGATCACAGTCTCCCCATCTTCTAAAGGTTCACTGTACATGTAGATTACAAACTCCTTGAGAGCAGGGATTATGTCTTCTATCGCTATTGTTCTCTCACAAAGGCTCCTTCCCCATTGCTCCCAAATATGCTTATGTATCTCCTGTCCTAAAAAAACTCCCTTGACTAAACAGTGTGCTCTAGTTGTCACCCCATCTTCCTCTTACCATTCCTTTCCAAATTTTCCAGTTCTTTTCACCCGCTGTCTCCACTTTCTCTCCTTCAATTCGCAACACCTTCCAATCTGCCTTCCAAACCTTTCACTTCACAGAAACTGTCCTCTCTAAAGTCACCAGTGACTTCCTTTTTGCCAAATCCAATGGCCTCTACTCTATCCTAATCCTCTTAGACCTCTCAGCTGCCTCAGACACTGGGGACCACCACCTTCTCCTGAAAACACTGTCTTAGCTTCACTGATACTGTCCACTCCTGGTTTTCCTCCTCTTCAGCCACTTCTTCTCAGTCCCTTTCACTGGTTCACTGACTCTTCCTCTGCCTTCCTGCCCTAAATGTGGTAGCCTTTTAAGGCTCAGTTTGGAGTCTTTTCTATTTTTTACCTACACCCACTCCGTTGTCTTGCCTTATGCTGTGGAATCAACTCCAACCCACAACAATGCTATGGACACATCTCTCCCAGAACACCCCACTTCCATCAGCAATCATTCTGGTAGTGTATCTGTAGAGTTTTCTTGGTAAAAACATGAAAGTGGTATACCATTGCCTCCTTCCAAGTGGTAAACTTAAGTCTCCGCCCTTGACTCTCTCCCATGCTGCTGCTGCCCAGCAGGTGAGTTTTGACTTGTAGCAGATTGCCTTCCACTTCATAGCCGCTGCTCAAGCTAGAAATGGAATGGGTATAATAATTAATTAATAATAATAATTATGGAATATGTTAAGCTCTTACTCTGTGCCAAGCACTGTTCTAAGTGCTGGGTTGGATACAGGGTAATCTGGTTGTCCCATGTGGGGCTCACAGTCTTAATCCCCATTTTACAGATGAGGGAACTGAGGCATAGAGAAGTGAAACGACTTGCCCAAGGTCATACAGCAGACCCGTGATGGAGCCAGGATTAGAGCCCACATCCTCTGACTCCCAAACCCATGATCTTGCCACTAGGCCATGCTGCTCTGCTTGACTCTCCCTTTCATGGAAAGAGCACAGGCTTGGGAGTCAGAGGTCGAGGGTTCTAATCCCAACTCCACCACTGGTCAGCCGTGTGACTTTGGGCAAGCCACTTAACTTCTCTGTGCCTCAATTACTTCATCTGTAAAATGGGGATTAACCTGATTACCTCTGTGCCAACCAGATTACCTTGTATCTACCTCAGGTCTTAGAACAGTGCTTGGCACATAGTAAGCACTTTGCAAATACCATCATTATTGTTATTGCCGAGACTGGTAGAGTACTAGAAATTCTCCAGGTGCAATCCTGAGGGGGTTACTCAATCCCTAAGAGAAGTCATTCACTCCCATGTCTTCAACTACCACGTGGAGATGACGCAGCATGGCTTAGTGGATACAGCACAGGTTTGAGAGTCAGAAGAACCTGGATTCTAATCCTGGCTCTGCTACTTGTCTGCTCTGTGACCTTGAGGAAGTCATTTAGCTTCCCTGTATTTTGGTTATTTCATCTGTAAAATAGGGATTGATACTGCTGTAAATCCAATGTGGGACACAGACTGTGTCCAACCTGATTAACTTGTATCAACCCCAGTGCCTGGGATGTAGTAAGCACTTAACAAATACCGTATATATATATATATATATATATATATATATATATATATATATATATATATTCCCAAATCTAATCTCCAGGCTTGACATTTTTCCTTCTCTGTAATCTCACATTTCCCCCTGCCTTCAGGGCACCTCTACTTGGATTTCTCACTGAAACCTCAAACTTAACTTGTCCAAAACAGAACTTGTCATTTTCCTGCCCAAACCCTGTCTTCCCATTGACTCTAATAATAATAATAATAATAATGGCATTTATTAAGCGCTTACTATGTGCAAAGCACGGTTCTAAGCACTGTTCTATCATCACTGTAGAAAACGTCACTAGTGTCCCAGATTCACAAGCCCCTAACTAGACTGCAAGCTCCTTTTAGGCAGGGAACCTTTCTATCAACTCTGTTGTATCATACTCCCCTAAACATTTGTTAAGCACACAGTTAAGCATGCAATAAATACCACTGATTAAACGATTGATCATTGAATGTGGCTACTACTTCCATATGATTCCCTCTTTGTTGATTATGGGGGAAGCCACATTTAATCTTCCATTGGTGTGGAGAAGCAGCATGGCTCAGTGGAAAGAGCTTGGGCTTTGGAGTCGGAGGTCATGGGTTCAAACCCCCGGCTCCACCAACTGTCAGCTGTGTGACTTTGGGCAAGCCATTTAACTTCTCTGTGCTTTAGTTACCTCATCTGTGAAATGGGGATTAAAACTGTGAGCCCCCCGTGGGACACCCTGATCACCTTGTAACCTCCCCAGCACTTAGAACAGTGCTTTGCACATAGTATGCGCTTAACAAATACCATTATTATTATTATATGGGTCCAAATACCTTTTAAAATTTACAGAAGTCCTTGGTTTGATTTCTGCCAATGTAGCCTTGTGACTCTTCAGCCTTAGCATCCTATCACTTGTCACTCATGTTTCTTAGCCTCTTCTGTAGTCCACAAAGTGACCACAGGTAGATAGAGTTAAAGAATGAACTGAGAGAACGGATTGTGTCATGAGTTCACCTAGTGGCATCAAGTATGGGTGACATTAATAAAGGACTGCTTTGTGACCTTGGGCAAGTCACTTCTTTGTGCCTCAGTTAACTCATCTGTAAAATGGGGATTAAGAGTTTGAACCCCATGTGGGAAGGGGACTGTGTCCAACCTCATGAACTTGTATCTACTCCGGTGCTTGGCACGTAGTAAGCACTTAACAAGTATCATTATTACCTGCCATTTAAAAGAGTGAAGGTTGACGGTTGGCTACATTGCAAGCTCCTTCTGGGCAGGAGTAATGTCTACTAATTCTATTGTAGTCTCACAGGAGCTTCATACAGTGCTCAGCACTCAGAAAGCACTCAATAAATACCATTAATAGATTCATTTGGGGAACAGAAGCTTCTTGGAGAAAAGCATAGGGGTGAGAGAGGAAGAACTTATATGAGGGTTAATAAAGTTTTGTAGAGGCAAAGGGTCTAGGCTAGGATTCATTGGATGATGAGGGTAGATAGACTGGTGGAAGGTACAGCCGGAGAGATGGGATGGCAATCAGAACTTTATATTTGTCAATGGTGAAGCAGTGGATATAGAAGATGATTCTGGCTGTGATGTGTAAAATGTAGAGAAAAGGCTGGTGTTCAGGAGGACAGCAAGGGCAGGTTATATAATGAACACCTGAAAATGCTCTAAACAACAGAGAAAGAGAAAAACTGAAGCAGAGAGGCCACCCTTAACAGATCACCCTCTGAGAGGAAAAAGGCGTTAACTGCCCTATTTCCTGCTTTGTTCATGCTCACCCTTTCTGACCACTACTTCACTGCTGAGCGACCTTGGACAGGTCGTTTAACTTCTCTGTGCCTCATTTACCTCATCTGTAAAATAGGAATTAAATCCTCTTTCCTCAGATTTAGATTGTGTGTCCAGTGTGGGACGGGGAATGTTTCCTAATTGATTATGTTGATTCTACACCCATGCTGATAACAGTACTTGATTATCTTATGTGTTTAACATATACCATAAAAAAAAAAATAGCCTCAGATAGGGTATCCCAAGGTATCAGGTCTCTTGACCCTGGTCAACATGATCTCCTTTCTCATATTCCCAGTTGTTTTTTATATGCCTGTATACAGCTGTTCTTTGTGTTCAAATGTGATATTACTCATGGTGAGACCTTAGCCATGCATGCAAGTGTGGCTGAAAAGACTGATGTGTGAACAACCTTGTGTGCCTGCAAAGATGGGTAGATCCACGCTGTGCTTATGGATTTGTCCTATACAAGTCCCAGCTCAGAGGTTTTTGCTTATGGTATTTGTTAAGTGCTCCCTAAATGCCAGGCACTGTCGTAAGCACTGGAAAAGATAGAAGCTAATCAAGTTGGACATGGTCCAGCCTACATGGGGCTCCCAGTCTTAATCCCCATTTTGTAGATGAGGTAACTGAGGAACAGAGAAGTGAAGTCACACAGCAGACGAGTGGCGGAGCCAGGATTAGATTCCAGTTCTCAAACCACTGGGCAGCTCTGCTTCTCCGTCATGCCCGCCTCTTAGAACTCCCATCTTTTGCAGAGCCTCTGTTCAGAAAAAGCAGGCCCTCTCCGGGTGGCTGCTTCCCAGCCTGGTCTGTCTACTGAGGCCGCCTTGCAACTGTCCACTCCTCTGCCGCCCACTGCACTGTGCCTTCAAGTGATTTATCCTTCAAGTCATTTATCCTTCCCTCCTGGTTTACACGGGCTCCTTTTCCAGTTTCCCAGACAGGAGCTGCTTGGGTAGGCTGCTGTCATCCCTTCTCCCAACACGTGCTGCCCCGAGGAGCTCTACCACTGCTACTCGGTGCCGGTGAATGTAAAATGGAGGAGTCCTCTGTAGGCAACACTTTGGAACTCCTGGCCTTCACAACAAGATTAAAAAGATCATAGAGCATCATCAAATTGGAAGAATCTGTTATCACCTCATTTTTCAGATTGATGAAAATCGGTGAAAATCAGACTTACTATCCCTGAAACAGCTCATTCGGTAGTAAATTCTTCTCTTTTTCTGTTTCTCAGGGAGAATATTCCAGAACCTATTATGATGTGATTTCATCAGGAGAAGTTACCTTTACAATAAAAAAACAAACCCTATAGTTTACTGGGAAAATAAATCATCCAGCAGCTAAATCTAAATTGATTTCATCCATTATTTTGTGTAAAACATGCATGGGCTCACTAGTAGAAGTCTATACTTTATTTACACATATTTGGAGTAATAGAATTTGAAACTAAAAATACGCCTCGTTCAGCCAGATTTTTCTGGCATACCCTGCTTCTTCGGAGACTTACCATCTCCACATTTCTTGCTCTTTTAAAATGGGAAAAGCCTTATTTTCCTCAGGCCCAGAAATTACCTTCAATGTGGAAACCATTAAGCCACTTGAATTTGGAATTCAGAAATGGGAAAAAGAAGTCATAAACTAAATAGACTATTTGACAATGAGATTAATACTTAAAACCCAGAAACAATTTGATTTTGTTCCTTGTAAAGCACACATATATAACTAATGAAAACAGTACTTGGAAATTCTTACCATTAGGCAGGCCTTTTGTTTTATAGATGTAGCCTGACTCCCAATTGTTGGCAACTGAGTTTTCAGAAGATTTGGTAACAAAGGAGTTAATGAAACCGAATTGCTATTAAAAGATTTATGCTAACCAGGTGTTTGAATTACTTGAAAAGTCAACCATTTAACATACAACCTTTCTGTTGTAAATACTGTACCACTAGGAGACAGATTATACAGTTTGTATAAAACGACGGTAAAAACTTGGGGATAATGAAAAAAACATTGTGTCCAGGTTTTCTGGAGTAAATTGCCAAACACATGACCCTCACAATGCTCCAGCATCCCTATACCCAACAGCTCAGTTAAAATGTCTCATGCAGAGACAAAGGAGGTATTTTGGGTTCTTATACCCTGTCCGTACCAGAAACAGATTAATGACTACTCTGATCACATACACAGTGCTCCCTAAGTCAAATGAGAAAGCGCATTCGGGAATTCCAGGGTTATCATGTCTACAAACATCATACTTAGAGAAGCCTATCAATTTCTCAGAGTTATGAGGCTAACGTATTAACCCTGTCACCCTCCCACTATATCACTGGAAATCCTCACTGCTTGGGAAAACTGTGGTTTTAGGCTCCCAGCCCTCTGCTTGCCACTTGTGTCACCCAAAGCCTCCACTAAAATGGAAGAGGAAGGTGTCCCTTACTGAAATGAGCGTGAGGGCTACTAACCTCAGCGTGGGGGTTGGGGGGGAAGGGAGGGGGTGAGGGGAGAAAGGGTTAAGGCAATATGATCGCTCCCAGGCTATAACTTTCCATGCAGAGGTTTACACAGGCCCTGGAGAAGGAACTACAGCACTTCAAAAATTCTGGGGGGAAGTTTTTAACTAAGCAGTGAAGTAACCATGTCTGTTTGCAGTTATTTTGCTGTTGTGCTTTTTGTTTAGTAGGTCAACATTCTGTCGTCGTCTTAATTTGTGTCTGGGCCTATCACGCAAAGGCTGTTGCTTCACAGAAGGTTTTAATCAGAGCAGCCAAACCAACAAAATAGGACAATTCTGGTCAGAATTACTTTCTCAACCTCATTTTGAACTGTTGCATTTTCAATCAGAGGCTCGGCCCAGACCCTTGGCAGTCGCTTACAACGGCATTCCCGTTTAACAGGATGCAACTTTTATGTAAGGAAAGGTGGCCCACTCTTACCCTGCCCTCGGCATGTCACACACAGCAGCTGAAGAAATAGCTGCCTGATGCCTTAGCCGGCCTGCATCCAGCCATGCGAGCAACGCTGAGATCCCGCTGTGCCGTAGTGTGGCCTCAGGGGTATGTCACATGCCAGTATCAGCTCTGGACACTTTGAAAACCAACGTGCCCTCCCTGGTGCCTACACTAGGCTTAAAAGGAACCCACACACACAAAGAAAACCCCCCAAACCCCTTGCCAAACCACCCACAAGAATCACAGTCAAGATCGTCAATCTGCATAAAGGGTCTTGATGTCTCTCTTTTCCTCCACCCAGTGTGCTTCTTGCACAGCTTAGACCCCACAGAAAAAGACTGGTAGGTTCCCAGCAGAGCTACTGTAAAATGAAACAGAAAAACACTCGCTGTCATCAGGAATTACTAAATACCCATCAGGCATTTCCATGAATCATGGAGTTAAAGGGGCAGCTGCTGCCTAGAAATGTCTAAGAGTTCAAGGGCTACGGCATGGGGGTCAAGCATGGCATTATCAAGGATGTTTTAATTTGGGTCTGTCTCCTCCTCTCCCTCACACACGTTAGCTCTGTCCTCCCTTGCCAGAGGGGTGTGTTGGAGTTGAGGGCTCTCCTGAAAAATCAAACCAAAATCCAACTTCTGTTTCCCTGAGAAGTTTACTTGGGGTTGAAAGAAATTAAAGAAAGCTTGTTTGCAGGCAGGTTTTTAGACTTAGTGAATCGCGCTATCCAAAAGTTTGTGTATGAGTTAGTTTGTTGTGCCTGTTCAGGTCTCTGTGTAGATATGTGGGCAGGTGTGTAAATGTGTATTTATGTACTCGCATGGATGCATATATATGAAGGTGTGTAAGCATGTGTGTCTTTGTGAGCTTGTCTTTGATTGCCTATATAAGTGTGTGTCTGTGTGTTCATGTGAGTGTACATGTGCATACGGATGTGAGTAGTTGTGTATGCAAGGGTATTCTGTGAATGTATGCAGTATGTATCCATGCTTGGTGTGGGGGGTCTATCCGTGGGTTTGGGTATGTGCCTGCATTGGTGTGGGTTTGTGGATGTCTGAGGTGTTTGTGTGTTTGGAGTAGATGGGTGGGGAAGGAGAACTTATGTATAGGTGTGTGTGCACAGGTGAAAATGTGCATGTGTGCATTTGTGTGTGTGGCAGCTGTGAGTCAGAGCACTAATTGGGAATCCCTTTCTCTCCACACACCCTGCACATCTGCCACTCGCTAACTCAGCTGGTGATAGTGGCCAGTCAAGCTCCTAGGGTATTTGTTCCTGTGCCTTTAGAGCATCTCCGTATAGCTGGCACTGATGATGTGGTTTTGGGGACAGCCATCCCTTCAACTGGGGGCTCAGACCTCTGGCTCTGAGAGGTGGCACCTGCCCTGCCCCTCACTGATAAATCCGAAGTTGTCTGGTCGGGGGTCCAGAGGGTCAAGCACAGAAGCACGCTAAGGGCATTTGGCCCAAGGGGACCCTCAGGGTGGGTGGCCACATGAGCATATTCTAGGGGACGGAGGGAATTGGGTTGGCTAAAGCTATTCATTGTTTTCGCCAAATCAATCCCGGGAGTTTCCGTACTGCTTAGCTGGCCACTTCCTTTAACTGTTCCCTAATCGATCCATGACCACCACCAGGGCTGGACTAGAACTAGGGTTTTGTTTTTGTTTTTTTACAAGGAGGAAGAGACGAGGTGCTTGCCTTCTAGGAAGCCACACTTCGAAGAACGGAGGCAAGAAAAATGCTTCTCAAAAGAAAAATATGCAAAAATGAAAATGGCATGAGAATGGAAAGACGTATAGATGGCAGTGGCACTAACAGATGGATTCCTGTCTTTCCTGAGCAGAAGGAGGTAACAGGCAGTGAGGACCTGAGTTCTGAGTCATTGAACTTTTCTGTGCCTCAGTTTCCTCGATTGTAAAATGGAGATTAAGTACCTTTTCTGCCTCCTACTTCAACTGTGAGCTCCTTGTGAGAAAAGGATTGTGTCCAACCTGATTAACTTTGTATCCACCCCAGTTCTTAGAACGGTGCTTGACACATAGTAATCTCTTAAAAATTCCACAAAAAATCACTTGGCAGAGTACAATACAACAGAGTTGGTAGACATTTTTCCTGTCCACAAGAAGCTTACAATGTAGGAGAGGAGCTTACGGTCTAGAGAAAACAGAACTGAAATTTCTGAGTTCTGAATATGAACCTGCAACATGGAGAAAAATACTCCCACACTCAAAGAAGATTCTTCCCATTCTCCACTTTGAAAATGATAAACAAAACAAGATCAGCCATGAATTAATTATCTAGAAATACGGTCTGTCAGCCATGAATTCTCTAGAAATACTGTCTGGCTCAGTTATAGGCTTTCCCTAGCTGTCCATGATGCAAGCAATAACTCCAGGGGAAATCCAACATTTTTTCCATCAACTTCTGTGAGTAGATAAATCGCATTTAGATAGCTTCTGTAAACTCAGGACAATTCTCCGTTCTTCTAGCTCTTCAAGAAAGAAGGATCCAGTTCAAGCTCTCACTTCCTCAATGAGTCCTCTGTTCTCTCTCTTTCCTGCCTCTAGTAAATTGTCCATCATCGCTTACCAAGTTCCTCCATCAATGATAAACACCTTGACTTTCCCTCTTTTCCCAAGAACATCTTTCTTCCTAACTTTTTCCCTGGTATACAAGAGCCCTGAGCTGCTTCTTTATAAAATATGGATTAATAATTGGGGGATGTGACATAGCTATTCAGAGCATTCTCTGACTTTCATACAAAAGTGAAAAAAAGTAATAACCACGATGCTCTCATAACATCTAGAACCTCTTAGCATAACATTGCAGGGGTTTAATCTCATTTTGCCCATCATAAGATGTTTCTTAAGACATCTGTATGCATGCTTTTTCAGAAGTGACAAAGTTCTTTTCTGAAACCAAGGCACACCACAGCCTTGGGGGAATGCCAAAATACTGATACATCAGAAACATCTGTGTTCCATCAGTTAATCAATCAACTGTATTTACTGAGTTGTTGGGAGAATACAAATTACAGAGTTGGTAAACACATTCTCCTTTTCATTCCAACCATTGTTTGCTACATTTGGGGATTATATCACCCCCATTAGATGACTCAAGTGCTATAATTATTTTTGCCTTCATTTTACTCTTTGGAATGGTTTTGTTCTGAGAAGACAGCCCTCCGCATCTTCA
Source organism: Tachyglossus aculeatus (assembly GCF_015852505.1). Taxonomy (NCBI): domain Eukaryota; kingdom Metazoa; phylum Chordata; class Mammalia; order Monotremata; family Tachyglossidae; genus Tachyglossus; species Tachyglossus aculeatus. The sequence continues at coordinate 70,132,117 of NC_052068.1, read as the reverse complement.
AATCGCTTTTGAAGTGCCACCTCTCTTAAGAGGCTTTTCTCACTTATCTTTTCATCATCATCATCATCAATCGCATTTATTGAGTGCTTACTGTGTGCAGAGCACTGTACTAAGCGCTTGGGAAGTACAAGTTGGCAACATATAGAGACAGTCCCTACCCAACAGTGGGTTCACAGTCTAAAAGGGGGAGACAGAGAACAAAACCAAACGTACTAACAAAATAAAATAAATAGAATAGATATCTTTTCTTCTCCCCAGTACAAAATCCCCTCAACTACCACCTCGGTATTTTTGCTCTGCCCCTACACTTAATCCTTCCAAACCACCTGTTGAACTTCTATACATACCATTTTATATATGCTACTCTTTAAGCCCCTACTCATTATGAATCAATCAATCAGTGGTATTTACTGAGTGCTTACTGTGTGCAGAGCACTATATTTAAGTGCTTAGGAGAGCATAATACAACAGAATTGGTAGGTACTCATTTCCTACCCAAAGTGAGTTTAGAGTCTAGAGGGGGAAGACAGACATTAATATGAAGAAATACTTTCTAGATATGCTCATAAGTGCTGTGGGGCTGAGGGTGGAGGGAATATATATCCACTTTTCCATTCATATCTTCCCCTTATTTGTAAATGATTTTGTGTCTGTCTCCCCTGCTAGACTATAATAATAATGATGGTATTTGTTAAGCGCTTACTATATGCAAAGCCCTGTCCTAAGTGCTGCGGGGGATACAAGGCAATCAGGTTTCTCACATGGGGCTCACAGTCTTAATCCCCATTTTACAGATGAGGTAACTGAGGCACAGAGAAGTTAAGTGGCTTCCCTAAGGTCACACAGCTGGCAAGGGGCTGAGCAGGGATTGGAACCCATGACCTCTGACTCCCAAGCCCGTGCTCTTTCCACTGAGGCCACGCTGCTTCTCAAGGGAAGGAATTTATTCTACTTTACTCAATTATCCTTTCCCAAATACATATCATGGTGCTCTGCATGCAATTGGTGCTCATTAAATACTATTGATTGAAATCAAAGTTGGAAAGGATCATGCGACCCTGAGTGATTATAAACACGACTCGGAGTACTCTAATGATACTTTAGGAGATTGCTTGTGAAGATTTCTTATATCCTGAATTATGGAGAAACAGAAGAAAAAGGAAATGGAAAGAGGAAAAAAGGAATGAGAAAGGGGAGAGATAGGACGATTAGTGGGGAAGGGGAGGAAGAAAGTAGAGGTAGGAAAAGATAGCACTCAATGAAACCAATTTGATTTTTAAATACATTGTTTCCTCGAATTATATTATTCCCTGAACAATCATTCAGCACTTTGGCACTATGGTACAACTTTACTCAAGATTCTGCACTGCGTCATGTGAATACAACTTTCATAGAAGCACAATTTCTTTCCTATGGAATAGGTCAGGCCATGGGAACTATTTTCTAGTTTGGGATTTTGTAATGGTTATTTTCTCAAATAATCAAATAAAGAAGGGTGACATGCTGTTCTTGTTGGCATAAGTTAAATTTACCTTTGAAATGCAAAAATAAATAACCCATTTTAAGAACAAAAACAAAACTACAAGGATACCCTTGGCATTAAATCAATCAATCAATAGTAGCTACTGAGTGCTTACTGTGTGCAGAGCACTATACTAAGTGCTTGGTAGAGTACAATGCAAGAGAGTTAGCAGACAAGTCCCCTGCCCACAACAAGCTGACAATCTAGAGAAGGAGCTTTCAGCCTAGAGTCATTCCCAGCCACATTGTGGAGTGTGCAGGCTCAGTTTCCTGAAGACCAATCTCCCCCTGCACAGTGTGCGTAGTTTGGTTTGCCATGGCTGTGGATTTCACATGTGGTTCTTTCCAACTTTACTCATCTGGTGTTATGTTTCTCCATCTCAGAATGTCATTAGCATTACCCAGGGAATTAATTTCCATTTTAATTAGTTTCCTGCATAACGCTAACAAGCAACTGATATGTGTTGGAGAAGAGCCATGCAATCCCAGTGCCAGAGACAAGACCGTACCATATAGTTGGCATGAAACAAGCTGAGATGCTTTTGTGGGCATCAGGATCTCCCTATAGGCTCTGCTTCAGGAGCACCATTCAAGCCATTACTGTTGTCTCCTACCTATACACAACTCTCTTGCATGTTGGTCTTTAATACATACATTTTCATGGTGCACTTTGGCTAGAACACAATACAAGATTGGGGAACATTCTTCCAGCAATATGAGCTTGTCTAGATACAGCATAACACAGTGAGCACTATGACTCCGTAATGTACTTGTGGGCAGGTATCATCTGTACCTCCTCCTCCTACTACTACTACTAATACTTGTTAAGTGCTTATTACATGCCAAGCACTGTTCCAAGCACTGGGGTAGATACCTAATCCTCTGTCTGCCATTTTTCTAGTGTATTACCTTGGGAAAGTCACTTAACTTCTCTGCGGCTCACTTCTCTCATCTGCAAAATGGAGATTTAACATCTGTTCTCCCTCTTAATTAGACTGTGAGCCCCATGTGGGAACTGATTATTTTGTATCTGCCACAGCACTTAGTAGAGTGCTTGGCACAAGGTAAGCACTTAACAATAATAATAACAATAAAAATAATAATGTTAATGCTCAACAGGACTCTGACAAAGTGGAATGGAGAGCAGTGAGATCAGCCAGTAGTTTCCACAGGCAACTCATGCACTTCATCATTGAAATCATGGTAGTGTCTTTAAACTCTAATGACTGGAGAAAAATCAGATGTTGACAGCCGAAACAGAATTACTCCTTACTTTTAATTCCAGCATAGATACAGTCAGGTCGAGAAGACTGAGCACTTTCCATTTTGACTGCACTTGTGATTTCTTCAAAAGATGGAGCAAAAGGTATAGGCCATGCTGAGAAGCAGCCTGGCCTAGTAGACGGAGCAAATGCCTGGGAGTCGAAAGGACCTGGGTTCTAATCCTAACTCTGCTACTTGTCTGCTGTGTGACCCTGGGCAAGTCACATAATTTCTCTGTACCTCAGTTACCTCATCTGAAAAATGAGTGTCTATTGGGATGGAATAACCAGGGATGTGTATTGCACTCTCCCAAGTGCTTAGTACTGTACATTCATTGAGTGAATGAATGAATGAATGAATGGATGGATGGTTGAAATTAATCAGGGCATGCCTCCTGGAGGAGGTGGGTTTTCAGGAGACCTTTTCTTCCCATCCTCAACATAGGCAAAGGAGGAATCCTGTAGACTATAAGCTCACTGTGGGCAGGGAATACGTCTGCTTATTTTTATACGGTACTCTTCAATGCTAAAAGCATTCTAATGATCAAAAGTGTTGTTTCCATTTCATTCCTTCATTCATTCAGTTGTAGTTACTGAGTACTTACTTGGGAAAGTACAGTATAACAGTAAACAGACATATTCCCTGCCACGATGCACTTACAGTCTAGAGGAATCTTTTGCCTGTGTTAAGGATGGGAAGAAGAGGCCTCCTGAAAACCCACCTCGCCCAGGGGTCATTCCCTGATTAATTTCAACCACCCATTCATTCATTCAATTGTATTTATTGAGCACTTACTGTGTCTAAAGTACTGTAGTAAGCGCTTGGGAGAGTACAATGCAACATCCCTGATCATTCTATACCAACAGCCACTCTTATCGTTCACATACGTTCAGCTGTGCTTAGCACTTATGTATATATCTACCTACCTTCTATTTTTTAATTTGCCTATTTATTTCTTTATCTACCAACATGCCTGCAATTATCAGTAGTATCTTTGTTCTTCTTCCAATCCCCTCCATTTGTAAATGTTTGTCCCTGCCTGTCTTCCATTAGATCTGTCTTTCCCATTAGATAAATCACTCCCTACTTCACCACTTGTCTGTTTTGTGACCTTGGGCAAGGCGCTTCAATTCTCTATGCCAAAATGCCTCAGTTACTTCATCAGTAAAATGGGGATTGAAACTGTGAACCCCACTTGGAACAGGGACTGTGTCTATCCGAATTAGCCTGTATCCACTCCAGCGCTTAGTACAATGCCTGGTACATAGAGTAAGAGGATCTTGGGTTCTAATCCAGGTTCTGCCACTAGCAAGTCAGTTTTTTTCTCTGTGCCTCAGTTTCCTCATCTGCAAAATGGGAATTCGATAACTATTCTCCCCACTTAGATTGTAAGCCCCACTTGAGGCAGGCCAGAATTGTGTCTGGCATGATTATGTGTTTTGTTTTGTTGTCTGTCTCCCCCTTCTAGATTGTGAGCTCGTTGTTGGGTAGGGACTGTCTCTATATGTTGCCGACTTGTACTTCCCAAGTGTTTAGTACAGTGCTCTGCGCACAGTAAGCACTCAATAAATATGATTGAATGAATGAATGAATGAACGGTATGTATTGAGCACCTACTGTGGGTAGAGCCCTGCACTGAATGTAAGCTTCTTGGGGACAAGGCACATCTTTTCCTTCTACTCTGTGTTCCCTAAGGCTTAGTAAAATAGCATGTATGTTGTCATCACTCCAGTAAATACTATTGATGGGTTGATCTACACTTTACAGGGGCTCTGTGGTAGTGTATACCGCAAACTAGCTGCTCCTCTAGACCTTGACCCTCTCCAGTCATTTGCCACAGGGGCAAGAGCTAAATCCACCCAATATTCAGTGTAACACAATTCCCTCATTGTATCAACATACCAGGTGTGGCCCATTCATTCATTCAATCGTATTTATTGAGTACTTACTGTGTGCAGAGCACTGTACTAATTGCTTGGGAAGTACAAGTCGGCAGCATATAGAGACGGTCCCTACCCAACAACGTGCTCACAATCTAGAAGGGGAAGACAGACAACGAAACAAACATGCAGACAGGTGTCAAAACTGTCAGAATAAACAGAATTATAGCTATGTGTACATCATTAATAGAGTAGTAAATATGTACAAGTAAAATAGAGTAATAAATATGTACAAATATATACAAGTGCTGTGGGGAGGGGAAGGAGGTAGGGCAGAGGAGGGGGGCGATGGGGAGGAGGAGAGAAAAAAGGGGGTTCAGTCTGGGAAGGCCTCCTGGAGGAGGTGAGCTCTCAGTAGGGCTTTGAAGGGAGGAAGAGAGCTAGTCTGACAGATGTGTGGAGGTAGGGCATTCCAGGCCAGGAGAAGGACGTGGGCCGGGGTTCAACGGAGGGACAGGTGAGAATGAGGCACAGTGAGGAAGTTAGTGGCACAGGAGCGGAGGGTGCAGGCTGGCTGTAGAAGGAGAGAAGGGAAGTGAGGTAGGGGGGAGCGAGGTGCTAGAGAGCCTTGAAGCCCATTAATTATTGCCGGTTGTTGGGTAGGAACTGCCTTTATCTGTTGCCGAATTGTACTTTCCAAGCATTTAGTAGAGTGCTCTGCACACAGTAAGCGCTCAATGAATACAATTGAATGAACGAATTTATCTATTGAACACTTACTAGGTTGCTTACTATGTTCCAAGCACCTAAGCCCTGGAAGGATATCAGAAAATCAGATCGGACACTGGTTCCCACTTAGAAGTCATCTAGCCGCCAGTGGCCTCTCTAATAATAATAACTGTGGTATTCGTTAAGTGCTTACCATGCTCCAAAAATTGTACTAACCTGAGTAGGTACAAGATAATCAGGTCCCACATGGGACCTAAATAGGACCACAATCTAAATAGGTGGAAGAACAGGTATTGAATCCTCATTCTGCAGATGAGAGAACAGAGGCAGAGAAGTGAAGATCAAAGTCACACAGCTGACAAGTGGCGACCTAGGAATAGAACACAGAACCTCCTAATCCCAGGCCTGTGCTCTTTCAACTAGGACATGCTGCTTCCCTGCTGTCATCTCTCAATTTTTAGTCACACAGAAAATAAGAGGCATCACGCAACCTCACTTTCCATTTGACAACTAAAAAAAAAAATGGATTTTTTTTCTTTTTTTAATTATAAATGACTGGTGTTCCACAGATTCTCTGGAACACTGACACTTAGCAGTGGACTATTCTGGTGTAGTTACAGTTGCTGACTACTTTAATAAAGAATGCAGCTTGAATGTTCTAACAAAGATATAATGACGCAACCAAAAGAAAGAAAACAGATGCTCCTTGAATAGCATAATAAGAACAAATGTTTGTTATTGGATACAAATAATACCTAACCTTTAAAATCATTTCCTTCAAATGTTCACTGTATAGAAATCAGACCATTTAAGGGTGCTTGGAGAGCAAATGTCCTTTAGAATGATTTTCAACGCAAATGAAGATAGATTAACAGTGCTTCGCACATAGTAAGTGCTTAACAAATACCATCATTATTATTATGAACGAATCAGAAACCAAAATTAGTGCCTTCCCCCATGGAAGGTCCATACTCCTAGACTAGACTGTGAGCCCACTGTTGGGTAGGGACCATCTCTATATGTTGCCAACTTGTACTTCCCAAGCGCTTAGTACAGTGCTCCGAAAACAGTAAGCGCTCAATAAATATGATTGAATAAATGAATGAATATACTGCCATCTTTAGCATGTGCATACTACTAAAGATGGCAATATATGCATATATATATATATGTGTGTGTATATCTATATATATGTATGTGTGTATATCTTAAACGTATATACATAGACATCTTTAAAAATCTTAAACATATGTTTGTTTACTGTGTACCAAGCACCTAAGCCTGGGAAAGATATCAGAAAACCATATGTTTAATCTTTTTCATGTTTAAGATTTTTAAAGATGTCTATGTGTGTATGTATTAGTGGAGCAGCATGGCCTAATAACAACAATAATTGTGGCATTTGTTAAGTGCTTACTATATCCCAGGCACTGTAGAAACCACTGGGACATATACAAGCAAGTTGGATTGGACACAGTCCCTGTCCCTTGTGGGGCGCAAAGTCTCAAACCCTATTTTACAGATGCAGTAATTGAGGCACAGAGAAGTGAAGTGACTTGCCCAAGGATGCACAGCAGACAAGTGGCAGAGCCAGGATTAGAACTCATGACCTTCTGACTCTCGGGCCCATGCTCTATCCACTAGGCGTCTAATGGAAAGAGCATTGGCTTCAGAGTAGGAGGACCTGGGTTTAATTCCAACTCCACCACATGACTACTGTGTAGACTTAGGCAAGTTACTTAATGTCTCTAGGCCTCAGTTACCTCATCTGTAAAATGGAGATTCAATACCTGTTGTCCCTCCCAGTTTGTGAGCCTTGCGTGGCATGGGGACTGAGTGTGGCCTATCTTGTATCTTTCCTACAGCTTAGAACAGTGCTTGACACATAGTAAGTACTCAACAAATACCACTTTTATTATCATTATTATTATTATTACCATTATTTACACAATCCATTTATTTGTCCAATTTTCCCATTCTTTTGCACCCGGAACTGGACTTTGCATACAACAACATTTAGCAGAGAAATCAATACTATTAAAGGAAATAATGAGAAATGGATATAGTGGATTCAGCATCCTTAGCTTAGTCTAGTGACTACAATTCACAGAATGAATTGCACAAGGGGGAAGCACTATACAAGGACACCATTAGGCAGTGGAAACACAGTCCAGACAAAATTCAACAGGGCTCAGACAAAGGGTTAGGAAGTAGGGAAAGATCTGAGAGCTAGTACTGGATGGACATTGATCCTCTTTAATAATAATAATAATAATAATAATAATAATAATAATAATAATAATAATGGGATTTGTTAAGCGCTTACTATGTGCAAAGCACTGTTCTAAGGGCTGGGGAGGATACAAGGTGATCACGTCGTCCCATGTAGGGCTCACAGTTTTAATCCCCATTTTACAGATGAGGTACCTGAGGCTCAGAGAAGTTAAGTGACTTGCCCAAGGCCACACAGCAGACATGTGGGGGAGTTGGGATTAGAACCCGTGACCTCTGACTCCCAAGCCCGTGCTCTTTCCACTGAGCCACGCTGCTTCTTTAGGTCTGTTTGTAAGTGTGAAAGATGCAAGATACCTCTGACCAAAATCCAAGCCACTTTTTCATACAGGAATTTCAGTCAAGTGTTTTCCTCTTAATCTCTCTGAGCTATTAAGGCTGAAAGTGCTGATGTCATGAAGCTAAACTCAAAGTTAAGTGTGTTAATAAGGAATTCCCTGCAAACATACATGGCCTCTATCCTTCTATGCCACTGTAGAATCTAGAAAGTTTGCTACCTACAGGGTTAATCTCCCAATGAGGCTTCAACGAAAGATGTCACAACTTAGTGGATATTAGCAAGGCAATTTCTTCTGTGCAAAGCTCCATCTGGGTTTGTGGGTAAAAGGAATTCATACTCATTATCAGTCAGAGAAATTCCAGTGGCCTATTATATTTCACTTCATTCCTATTCAAACACATTTTAAATGTACTATTGAGATTTTAAAAGAATCCAGGATTTCAAATTAAAAATTGCAAACTTTATTTAAGAAGCTGGATTATTTTACCCATGCCATAATCAATCAATCAATCATATTTATTGTGTGCTTAGAGTGTGCACAGCACTGTACTAAGTGCTTACTCCTACATGATTAACTCAGTAATGACCTTCACCATCAGTGACAGCTTCCCAGGGTGTATATAGGACAACTACATGCTTATGTTTATCAACCTAATTAATATAGTATCTCCCCTCCTTAACTTCCATCTTCAACCGCTCACTCTCCACTGGTTCCTTCCCCTCTGCCTTCAAACATGCCCATGTCTCTCCCATCCTAAAAAAACCCTCTCTTGACCCCACCTCACTTTCTAGTTATCGCCCCATATCCCTCCTACCATTCCTTTCCAAACTCCTTGAACGAGTTGTCTACACACACTGCCTCGAATTCCTCAACACCAACTCTCTCCTCGACCCCCTCCAGTCTGGCTTCCGTCCCCTACATTCCAGGGAAACTGCCCTCTCAAAGGTCACCAATGACCTCCTACTTGCCAAATCCAACGGCTCCTACTCTATCCTAATCCTCCTCGACCTCTCAGCTGCCTTCGACACTGTGGACCACCCCCTTCTCCTCAACACGCTATCCAACCTTGGCTTCACAGACTCCATCCTCTCCTGGTTCTCCTCATCACTCTGGTCATTCATTCTCAGTCTCTTTTGCAGGCTCCTCCTCCCCCTCCCATCCCCTTACTGTGGGGGTTCCCCAAGGTTCAGTGCTTGGTCCCCTTCTGTTCTCGATCTACACGCACTCCCTTAGTGACCTCATTCGCTCCCACGGCTTCAACTATCATCTCTACGCTGATGACACCCAGATCTGCATCTCTGCCCCTGCTCTCTCCCCGTCTCTCCAGGCTCGCATCTCCTCCTGCCTTCAGGACATCTCCATCTGGATGTCTGCCCTCCACCTAAAACTCAACATGTCTAAGACTGAACTCCTTGTCTTCCCTCCCAAACCCTGCCCTCTCCCTGACTTTCCCATCTCTGTTGATGGCACTACTATCCTTCCCGTCTCACAAGCTCGCAACCTTGGTGTCATCCTCGACTCCACTCTCTCATTCACCCCTCACATCCAAGCCGTCACCAAAACCTGCCGGTCTTAGCTCCACAACATTGTCAAGATCCGCCCTTTCCTCTCCATCCAAACTGCTACCCTGCTCATTCAAGCTCTCATCCTATCCCGTCTGGACTACTGTATCAGCCTTCTCTCTGATTTCCCATCCTCATGTCTCTCCCCACGTCAATCCATACTTCATGCTGCTGCCCGGATTGTCTTGTCCAGAAACGCTCTGGGCATGTTACTCCCCACCTCAAAAATCTCCAGTGGCTACCAATGAATCTGCACATCATGCAGAAACTCCTCACTCTCGGTTTCAAGGCTGTCCATCACCTCACCCCCTCCTACCTCACCTCCCTTCTCTCCTTCTCCAGCCCACCCGGCACCCTCTGCTCCTCTGCCGCTAATCTGCTCACCGTGCCTCGTTCTCGCCTGTCCCGCCGTCGACCCCCGGCCCACATCATCCCCCGGGCCTGGAATGCCCTCCCTCTGCCCATCCGCCAAGCTAGCTCTCTTCCTCCCTTCAAGGCCCTGCTGAGAGCTCACCTCCTCCAGGAGGCCTTCCCAGACTGAGCCCCTTCCTTCCTCTCCCCCTCGTCCCCCTCTCCATCCCCCCCATCTTACCTCCTTCCCTTCCCCACAGCACCTGTATATATGTATATATGTTTGTACATATTTATTACTCTATTATTTATTTATTTATTTTACTTGTACACATCTATTCTATTTAATTTTGTTAGTATGTTTGGTTTTTTCTCTGTCTCCCCCTTTTAGACTGTGAGCCCACTGTTGGGTAGGGACTGTCTCTTGTACTTCTCAAGTGCTTAGTACAGTGCTCTGCACACAGTAAGTGCTCAATAAATACGATTGATGATGATGATATGTTGCCAACTTGTACTTCCCAAGCGCTTAGTACAGTGTTCTGCACACAGTAAGCGCTCAATAAATACGATTGATTGATTGATTGATATAGTGTTAGAATCAATGGATGAGCTATTATTCAATCATATTTATTGAGTGCTTACTTTGTGTAGAACACTGCACTAAGAACTTAAGAAAGTATTTTCAAGTAGTTGAGTAAACAGCTTTCTCTCCCCATATTTGCTTTCTCCTAAAAAGGCAGTTTGTCGGTGTTTGCAAGGATCACTCTGAAACAAATTGAGTCTTCACAAATCAGTCTCCACAAATCTAATATTAGTAGAAAAAGAATCACTTTACCAAGCTCAACAAAAATAAAATTGTGGGTTTAAAGGAATGCAGATTTCATAATTCTAGACTGCCCTTCTCAGTTAATTTCCTGGAAAAAAAAATGAATTTGCTCAAAGTCTCTCTTCAGCATCCAGTGAAAAGTTTTAAAAATTGAAGGCATCTATGATTCCAAATAAGAACTCAGGGTTATCTAATTAAAGGATATCACTGAGCTGCAGGCATTGGACTTACTCCCAGTGACGCTATATTAGCCCCAAGGGATTTATCTGTAAGCTACTAAATCCTTGACGTGAGTTTTTTCTCTAAGCAGTATATTCGCACCCCCACATGGAAATTTCTGGGGAGAAAACTGAACTTTGTGAGCAAGTCTTGTTTCCCGTTTATCTGTTGCTTAATCACATTTTTGACCCCCAAATATGTGAGCATTCCAAAAACTGGGAGAAACTGTGAATGTGAATCAGGGCCCGGACTCTCCTCTGCTACCAAATCTCCTCACCAAATAAGAAACACATGGCTTTTCCTAAGCAATCTTTTTAAGGATTGGGAAACATTCAGCTAGATGTAATTTTGCCAAAGGACTGGGGGGGAAATTAAGCCAAACAGAGAGCTTTGATGAGTATACAGGTGATGTAATTTCAAAAGTGCACTAGACAATTATAGCGAAAACCAATTTATGATTTCAACTCTCAGTGAGAACACAACATGCCTTTTGTTCTGACTGGATGATTTATAAGGCAATGTTTCCCATATAAAACACCCTCAAACAAAATCACTGCCTTTATTTCAACAAAGGGTTATTTATGCCAAAATAAAGCAACAACAGTGTCTTCTCCATTTTCGTGGGTATGAAGAAATGCAGAACAATCTTGAAACAACCCTTAAAATATAAATGGCTAAGATGTAAACCAATAACAATTCTCTCACTTTCCAGGGCCGTGGTTTCTAATATTAGCCCAAGAAGGCTACAGATACTAACAGCCACTCACTTGATGTTGGTTTGATGTTTGATGTTGAGGGATATCCTTATAAAACTTACAACACTGTTGGCTATTTCCGGGATTGGTAGGGTATGGTTCTAACTGTGAAATCGTTCCTCAAAGTTCTTGCTTCGAAGCTTTAGACAGAGACTCAAGCAAAAGAGCCTAAAAGGGTAAAAGGGAAGTGTCTCCTTACAACTGTTTAGATCTATGTTCTCTGTGCTTTGTCCAGTTACTCGTTCCTTGATTCACCACAGTGCTTGTGTACATATCCATAATTTATTTATATACGTCTGTCTCCCCCTTTAGACTGTAAACTCCCTGTAGGCAGGGAACATGTCTACCAACTCTCTCAAGCACTTAATAGAATAATTTGCACACAGTAAGCATTCAGTAAATATGATTGATTGGTTCATTAATGAAAGACTGAAGGAAGAAGGATTAGAAAAAACATAACTGAATGATACTTAATGTCCAAGTCCCCTAGAGTGAGGAGATCAGATCTGTTTGGGCCAGATAAGTTGCTGGTTTTGAAGGCTGACCCAGGGTCTCCCTGCTGACAGGAGAAAATCCTCCAAATCCCAAAGGATTGGGAGGGGTTCCCACTGCAGGCTTGGTTGACGTCAGGTGGAATCCAGTCTTGTACCCTCAATAGGGCCCAAGAAGACAAGAAGGAGATGCAGCTACATTTTCATACTCCTGCCCATCAATCAGTGGCAGAAAATATAAGGGGAGAATAGAGCCGGAGGGGCTCCTCCTGTGAAAGGACAGCAGCATCCCCATCAAATTCCCTGGGAAGCTTCTACCTACTGAAAGCTCATCAGCTCTGTCATGGTCTTGGGGGCCATGAGGTAAGTGGGGCCTCTTAAAAAAGAGGAGGAAATCAGGGACATCATGCCAGAGCCCATCTCTTAATGTGGTTCAAGTACTCACTCAATCAGCTTTATTTTCTAGCCTTAGACATTAGTGAAACAGTCTGCTTCACTGCCCAACCCTTCAGGAAGCAAAATCCTCAACTTGTCAGCACACATAGTTGGGGAAACAACTGAAGACACTGGGGGAAAAAAACAAAACTACAGATGCAGATTTCCAGCTGCTTGAACCATTCACTGTTCAGAGGCTTTTCTGCACTTTGACAAGAACCATTAATCTGACATTTCTAATATGCCATCCTCTGTGAAGGAATGGCACTTCTAAGGAAGGAAAGAATTGGTTGAGAAACAAAAGTATTATTCAGGAACTAGAATACCACACTATCCATTTGCCATGTATTGTTCTAATTGAAGAGCATACCAAGTTGTGCTTTCCAGATATAAATGGGCTCGGGCAAATATTCACCTAGGTATCCACACATAGTATTTCAGTGCCTATTGGCCAGGATGATCTGAAGAGACCAAATAAGACTGGGCTCAGGGACAGAACTCCTTAACTAGACCTGATCTTCTCTCAGATCTCTAGAGAAGAGGACTCCTAGATGGAAGGGTAAACTCAAAATATGTTGCTATCGGAGCCCAAAATCCATCTGCTCTATGAACACTCCCTCCTGATATTCTGCTAAAGTCAAAGTGGAGTGGAAAAGTACACGCATGCAGGATTTTTCTCTCCTGTAGACTCTATGGCTTTCCATGAAAATGTTCTGCCCATTCATTGACTATCATAACATCCAATATTCACCATTATCATCCTCTTCAGCATCGTCATCACTATCACTACTTTCGGAGCATTACAGAACAGCTCAGTGCTGTTCTGGGGGCTTGGTAGCACACAATAAAAGTAGAGACAGAGTCCCTGGGCTCGTAGGGCTTATAATCTAGTTGGAGTTCTACTCGGGTTCCATTCAAGTTCCAGAAATAATGTTTAAAAAGAAGCAACTGCTTCAGAAACCCCCAGAACAAATTGCAATGGATTTTGTCCTGAAATTGGAATTAATCAAGGCATGAGTATTT